>NC_071998.2:107975672-108309839 GCF_028885655.2 Pongo abelii
CCTAGGCTCTCAGAGTACACAGATAAATGAGACATCCCTTATCCTGTTGTCTTAAATTAGCTCATTCATTCACTGAATGATTAAATGCTTATTCATGAAGTACCTGCTGTGTGGTAGGCACTCACAATCCTGTTGAAATAGACATGTGAACTGGCCTAGTCTTGAAGGTGCTCTCTGCAAGAGAAGAGCGCAGAGTAGGAAGGATCACTCAGCCTTTCACGGAAAGAGGTGTTCAAAGAAGACTCCTGGAGGAGTTGGCGGACTCCTGATGTGAATCAAGAATGAATCAGAGTATTTTAGGCAGAGAAACTAGAAGAGCATTCCAGGTAGAGGGAACAGCATGTACAAAGTCAAGTAGGCATGAGGAATCCCAGGGAACTCAGGGAACTACAAGCAGCTCTGTAGAAATGGATGATAGCAGGTAAGACAAGGGGTGGGAACAGTGACGGGAGACACTTGAGAGATGGGCTTGAGTCCAGGTATCTGGAACTGTGTCCACCAAGATAAAGAGGTTAGACTTTATCCGGGGCACAATGAGGAGGCCCTGATGAGCTCTGAGCAGGGGAGTGATCTAATGAGACCTGCATGTTAGACGATCACTCTGACTGCTATGTGGAGAATGAATTGGAGTGAATTCAGGATGAAGAAGAGCAAGGGGGCTGTTGAGGATTCCTGTCCCTTATGCAATATTCAGAAAGGCTTGGAAAGAACACTCTGTGGGTGCTGGCGAAGATTCGTAGATGTGGACATGCAGCTTTGTCATTTAATCAGGTCTGGTCTGTGGCTTTGCATAGCTCCCTGAGAGTCAGGGCCTACTAATAACTCCTCCTTTGTGGAGTTTTCAGTGAAGAACTAATGAGATAATTTGTGTCCAAGTGACCTACAAGGTCTAAGGCACTGTTGAAATATTAGTTATCAGTTATTTAGTTATAGCTGTAATATTGGCTCTAATCATTACTTTACTCTGTCTTTCATTCTTATAGTTGATATTCAGAAATGAAAAATGGTAAAAAATTGGAGCCTCAAGGTCCTGGTTTTGCCACTTGTTGTCTGTGAGCTTGGAAAATCCCCTGCATCTCTGTGCTTCAGTTTCCACATCTCTGAAATGGGGATGATATTTTTCTCTTTGTCTATCTTGCAGGGCCTCCAAGAGGAACTAATTTGGGTAATTGACATTCAAGTGCTTTGAAAAACATAAATGCTTAGCAACTTGAAGTAGGTGGATGTGGACTCTTATCTATTGAGTACCTGTCATGATCCCCACTTTTGTAGATTAGGTGTTGGCAAACTGTTAACTGCAGGCCAAATCCAGACTTCTGCCTGTTTTGTATACACCATGAGTTAAGAATGGTTTTTACATTTTTTATGGCCTGGAAAAAAATTAAAAGGTAATAATATTTTGTGTGACATGTGAAAATTCTATAATCTTCAAAATTCAGTGTCCATAAATGAAGTTTTATTGGAATGCACTCACAACACACTGAGTAAATGGGTGGCGGGATGGATTGGCTTCCATGCAAGAGTTGTCTATGGCTGTTTTGCCAGTGCAACAGCAGAGCTGATTACTTGCAACAAAGATCATGTAGCTGGAAAGCTCAAAATATTTACTACTGGGGCCTTTTCAGAAAGTTTGTTCACCCCTACTTCAGACATATTGACTTATTTGATTGTTGCAACTGTATGACATTGGGATTTGTTATTTCTCTCCATTTCACAGATGATGAAACTGAGGCTCAGAGAAATTGGCTCATTTGCCCAAAGAGATACAGAAGAAAAACTACTTCAATTCCATGACTACTTTATTCCAGTGTCTGTTCTCTTTTTACTACACCATGATGCTCTCATAAGAGGCAAATTTTCTTCCTTTTCTGAGGACCCCCAATAATCATGGCTTCAGTGGCTGTCCTCCTCCAGACTACAAACCGTGTGAGGGTAGAGATTGAGACAATCTTGTTCGCCACTGTCTATGCAATGTTTAGCATGTTGTTTGGCATGCAGTAGGTGCTTAATAGTAATTCTTGCTATTTTGGACACATGTGGCTAGGGGTAGCCATTTCATTCTATCACAGTTCCCCCCAGCATTTATGAGCATCAGTCTTAAATTTATAAGGTATACTCATTTTCTCCTTTCCTTTTTGGAGGTGAGTATAACTCTGCCCCCTGAGTGAAGCAATTTGGAGACATTAGCACACCTTCTGTTCACACAACCACTAAGGGGTCCTGAAAACCATCTTCAAATACCCCAAACTTCTTCTCCAGGCCATACCCATCACTCAGACTTCCTGCAAAGAGGCAAGAGAATACCTATGGAGGGTGATGTGCTGGTAGAAAACACAGCCTCCGTTTGTTTAAGGATGTAGAGTCAGCTAGACCTGGATGTTCATCCTAACTCCCACAATGATTGGCTGTGTGACATAGGGCAAGGTCTTTTACCTCTCTGAGTTTGTTTCTTTGTGGGTAAAGTGGGGATGCTAAACCCCAGCTGTCAGGGTTACAGAGAGGACTGAACAGGATGATAGGTGGAGAATTTGCATTCCAGCATTGGGTTAATAGCAGATACCCAGTAAGCTCTCCTATGGTTTCTCTTTTCTGCAACATGCAAGGCACTGAGCTAGGCCATTGCGGGTGGGTGTCTGCGAGAGGGTGAGGGAGAGAAACAATCAGATAACTCCAGTACCAGCAGGGTAAGAGTGCTGCAGAGGAAGCCCAGAGAAAGAGAAACAGGATGTAGCTTTCACTGAGCATCCCTTGGGGGCCAAATATTCTGGACACATCACTCATAGAACCTCTGAGTCTTTCCAACACTCCTATTACATAAGGTGCATTTTTTTCACCTCATGGATAAGAGAGCTAATCAGAGAAATCACATGTCTGGGCCAAGGTCATACAGCTAGTGTGGCAGAGGCTGTGATGCTCCGGCCAGATTCCCTTCGAGCGGGGACTGGTCCCAGATGCTGGGTGTGTATGGGGACTGCCTCCGCCTCACCTAAGGTCCTGCCCCTGCTTGGTTAGACCCACAACCATGACTGGTTATTACAGGAGTATCAAGATCTAAATGTCTTAGCCCAATTTGAGCCAATGCTGAAGGACCTCTTTAGCCCTGAGCTCCCTATAGGGTTGGCTGAGGTTGTCATTGAGCATGCAGGGCAGCTGAACTTCTTCTCCCTGGTCCTCCTTCTGCCCTGTCCCTTCCACAGTGTCAATGCCAAACCCACTCCTTAAAAAAAACATTCTGCTTGTTGAACTCAGATTCTGTTTTCTTAGCAAACCCAATTTGCAATGACAGTTACTCAGTGATGAAACTAACATTTGAACCACATCTATTTATTTCTCCATTTAACCTCTTTCTGTGGATAACTTCATTACTATTAATAGATAAAGTCATTCATTCATTTACTTATTCAAATATTTCCTGAATCTTCCAAGAAGTGTGACCCCTTTCTTAATCCCTGCCTTCAAGGAGTTTAGAGTACAATAAGCTTACATTAGTTGTTTCTGATATCATTGTCTTCCTACCTTTATGTGAGTGCTGACATCTGAGAACTTTAACTGTTCTTGTTATTTTAATTGGAAGTTGAGGGCAGTATAAATTTTTAAAAAATAATAATGGTCTAATGCAGACATCAGTCTAATCCTCAGTTCTTCTGAGAGGCCCCCACCGTACCTTTGTATCTGCATGTGCCTGCATACTCAACCCCACCACTTCTGCTTTTGTCTCCGTTTTCCTCCTCATTTAATTCTGTGTCAATCCTCTTTATCTTTGAGAGACGCTGTGTGAAATGCTGATACCTCTACAAAACGCGTGCTAATGACAAATTTGAGGACTGAAACAGCATGGGCTGAATTAGGGTAATTCAGCCCAAGAGGGTTCCTTCTGAGCAGAGGCCAAATTCTACCTGAGAGCATCATCCGATATGGCAGAGCAGCCTAATGAACCTTTCCTTGCAGAGAAAGCCCTGTTCTCCTTCTCTCTCTGCATTCATCAACCAGACACCCTGCGGCTGAGTGCATAGACAGTTCCTGGCCCCAGAGTCTTGGGCTAGGCAAGGTCTCTAGGCTATTCAAAACCCCTTCCCCACAGCAATACCATCTACCTCCAATCTAGCTAGCTCAGTACTTTCCTTAAGCTACCGCATTAGGGACTTGAAGTGTAAACTAGTTTGACCTTTCTTAAGGGTATGTGATATTGGGTATCAACATTTAAATATGCATACCACTTGCCCAAGAGGTTTTGCTTCTGGGATTTATCCTAAGAAGACAAGCAGACAAGTGTGCACAGCTGTATTTACAAGGATGCTTACTGCAACATAGTTTACGATAGTCAAAAGCTGGAAACAATCTAAATATCTATCAATAGGTGATTGATTAAATGAATTATAAGTTTAGATAATAGAATACTGTGCAGGCATTAAAAAATACAGCTGATCTTTAAAAAATAGAAGGGAAAAATCTCTAGGGGGTATTATTAAGTAAAAAAAAAAGACAAGTGTACAATGTACCATCCTTATATGTTTCTGTATATAACGTGACTGAAAGCACAGAGTGACATTTGGAAGGAAGTCCACTAAAATATGAAGGTGATCACCGGCATATGGAACTTCAGAGTTTTTTAACTTGTTAATTTTTAGAAATATTGCCTGGATTTTCTACAGAAACATATGCTAATTTTATTTGGGGAGGGAATAAGTGTTATGTGGCCTTGGGCAAATAATTTTCTCTTTCAATACTGAGTGAAAAGGGTGCTACTATTATCTGTCAATATAACTATTAACTATTAAAAGAAAATGTATCTAAGGTGCTTAAAACAGAGCCTAAAACATGGCAAGCCTCCATTTATGGTCACTGGTAATAGTTATTAGAAAGATCCTGGGATAGGGCAGACATCCTATACAAATGGCCTAAAACTATGACAAAGAGACAACAACCCCGCTAGGCCAAACTTCAGCCCTCTTACCCCCATGGGTATACACGCACAAATACACACACGCACTGACACACACACTCATCTCACATTCACAAAACACCAGTTACACTCACATACACTTAACCACACAGTCACATCACGCACATTCACACTCATGCACACATATACAGGCATACATTCACACACATGCCCTCACACAATTCACACTCATACACACAAACACATACATTCACACTCACACATAAACACACACATTCATACTCACACAAACTCAGTCACATCACACACACAAGCACACACATTCACAGTAACATACACATAAAGGCACACACACTCACATACACAAACACATGCATTCCTACTAATCACATGCATTCATACTCCTACACCTAAACAGTCACATCACACACAAACATACATATTTACAGTCAGATACCCATAAATGCACCCACATTCACTCTCACATACACAAATACACACATTCACACTCACACATTCATACTCATACACTTAAACAGTCACATCACACACACAAGCTCACACATTCACAGTCACATACACATAAACGCACACACATTCATATTCATATACATCTAAACACACAAATTCATACACATATGCTTGAACACACACAGTCACCTCACACATGAACACATATCTTCATACTCATACATAAACAGACACATTCACACTCACATACACTTAAAAACACACAGCCACATACACACAAATAAACACACACATTCACATTCACATACACTTAAACACACACATTCATACTTATACACCTAAACACAGTAACATCACACACAGAAGCATACACATTGATAGTCACACAAACACACACATTCACACTCACACATAAACACACACAATCATACTCACATACTTAAAACAGTTGCATCACACACACATAAACACATACGTTCATGCTCACATACAGTTATACATACCCAGAAATACACATATAAAAACACACAATCCTACATGTACACACACACACACACCCAGAGGTGTGCATGCTTAGAAGATGGAGAGAACGAGGCCAGAAGAATTGACTCAATGGGAACCCGCCCCTTCCCTGCCTGCCAACCTACTCACACCCCAGGTACCCTCCACACAAGCTCCAGCTGCTTTTGCTGGCTCCCAGAGCTTATCTCCCTATGAGAGGAGGGAGGGGTGGCTTGGGAGAGGCGAGGGCGACTCAGGTTTAATTAAGCATGCCACCCAGAGACAGGCTTGGAGGATGCACTGTAAGACACATTCCGCTGAACTCAGAACCTCTGTTCTCTAGGCGTATGCAGGCCTGACAAAACATTTCAAAGCAGAGAACATTAGGAATGGAGGGAGCTGACAGCTCCTAATAGCACAGTAACAAGGAGACACTAATAAAGTGTGTGGCTGTGAGCTGAGCAGCTCTAGAGACAGATGGAGACTACAGGCCTTCTTCAAAGGCATGTTGGCAATGCATGGACCTTGCTTTTGGTGACTTCTGTCCTCCAGACATCACAGAACAGGGATAGAACCTCCTGGTGTACTATGCTCAGAACCTTCGTGAGCAGGTGTCCCTGCAGCCAGCACTAGCAGATCCATCCTTGCTGAGAGCCCTCTCAACAATGATGGGGAACACAGTGGAATGGAACAATGTGGTAAATACCTCCAGAAGGAAGGAAAGCAGGGAGGGAGAGAAGGAAGAAAGTCCTCCATTTCCTAATGGCATATCTACGGTAAAAAAGTACTAATTACCTCCATAAGCAACCCATGCAACTATTCATAGATCTAGTTATCTTTTCAAGACAAATGCTACTAAACACCTAATTTGTGCCAAACTCTATGCATTGAAGATGAAAACAAAACAAAACAAATCAGAAAAATAAAAAAGACCGTCTTCAAGCACTTAGCAGTCTAGTAGGGAAGTCATACAAGTAAAAAAGACAATTAAAATATATTGTAAACTCCCAAATCCAATGCTCTCTCTCCACTTTCTTGTTAAATTCTTCTTTGAAAAAGAGTTATGTCACTGATTCCAATTTCTCAACACTCATCCTCACTCAACCCATTCCTATCTGCTTTTTGCCATATTTATTCCACATATCCCACTTTACCGTGGTTATTGATGACCTCCAATTTGCCAAAAGTGCTGGTCTCCATCTTTCTCTTAGGTGACCTCTGAGTAGCCTATGACACAGAGGACCAAACTCTCCTCGAGAAGCATGTTCTCCTGGAGATCCTGTGACTTCCCAGCATCTGGTGTTTCTCTGCCTCCCTGACCTCTCCTCCATCATTGGCTGACTTTTTGTTTTCTTGTCTCCATTTCCAAATAATCTTTCTGAGCTCTTTTTACTACCTAGATTTCCCCTAGACAATTGCTATGGTCTGAATGTTTCTGTCCCTAATAAATTAATCTGTTGAAATCCTAATGCCCAAGATCATGGTATTAGAAGGTGAGGCCTTTGGGAAGTGATTAAATAATGAGGGTGGAACCCTCCTAAATGGGTTTAGTGCCCTGAGAGACCCCCTTGCCTCTTCCACCATTTGAGGATACAGCAAGAAGGCACTGTCTGTGAGCTAGAAAGTGGGCTCTCAACAGACAGCGAATCTGCCTTGATTTTGGACTTTCCAGCCTCCACGACTATAAGAAATAAATTTGGGTTGTTTATAAGTTATCCAGTTCATGATATTTTCCATGGGAGCACAAATGAATTAAGAAGACAATCTCATCTAAAATATTTTAAAATCATCTATGCTCTGGTGACTACTAAATGGGTAAGTTTGGGACTCAACTGTGAGGTGTATTTGCCCATCAAATGAAATTATTATGACCAGTTGGATATACCTTACTTTACTATAAAGAAAGACCCAGGCTGGAGATACAGATTTCAAAAACAACATACATGGGATGCTCTGAAAGTCTGTAGCCCAGAGAAAGTGTGTGGGGAGAGATGACAAAAATACTAAACCTAAAGCCCCCAGAAGGCTGGGGAGTATCTAAAGAGGCAAAAGAAAACCAGAAGTGTACTATACAGAGAAGTCAGGGAATGAGTTTTCAAATGAGTAAACAATGGTGCTAAATAAAAGAGGTGGGATGAACTGAAAACTGAATCACATGTATTGGATATAACCATAAATTGGTGCACTTTTGGCCTTGGGAGAAGTAGTGACTGTGGGTGATGAGTGTAGAAGCCAGACTGTGGTGGGCGGGAGAGTAAGTGGGAAGTGAGGAAGTGGAGACCATTTGCATAGATTTCTCTTTCTAGAAGGCTGGCTGTGAATGGAAGACATAAGGTGGTAGCTAAAGGCAAATGAGGAGGGGATGAGTTTGGAGAGACAAACACTTATGGGCTGAAGGAAAAGAACAGGAGAGAGGAAGATACTTAAGACAAAAGAAGTTATTAATGACATTGTATTCCTTAAAAGATTGGCGAGGATGGGATAAGTATTAGGCAGGAGAAGAAACACCTGTTCCCCTAAGGCAGGAAGAGATGCAAGAATAAATGTGCATGTGGCACAAGAGAAGAAAGTCTGAAAGTTATGCTCTTTCTTGCCTGATGATCTCACTTGTATTTTGTCTTTAAAATAGTGGATGAAGCTGAGCACAGTGGCTCATGCCTATAATCCCAACACGTTGCAAGGTTGAGGCAGGAGAATCACTTCAGGTCAGGAGTTCAAGACCATGCTGGGCAACATAGCAAGACCCCATCTATACAAAATTAAATATATATTTATTTATTTTATATATATATTTATTTTATATATATATTTATATATTTATTATATATATATTTATATATATTTATTTTATATATATATATATATACATATATATATGGGCATAGTGGTGGGTGCCTTTAATTTCAGCTACTTGGGAGGCTGAAGAAGGAGTTTGAGTTTGGTGAGTAATAATTGTGCCACTGCACTCCAACCTGGGAAACAGAGCAATACCTTGTCTAAATAAATTAATAAATAAATATATTAATTAATAAATTAATAAATAGTGAATGACAAAAGAATACTGAGGTTAAATTGGGGGCATAAACAAGGGCTCTGAGAGTTAAAAAAAATTAAAAAGCTACCACAAGGGTAGAGAAAAGGAGGCGATCAACAAGAGAACTTCCAACTAGTGTCAAAGACCCAGCTGACACTGGAGAACATAGATGGGGGTTGGTGCCCATTTGCACTAGGTGTGGATTATGCCAACTGCAGATGGCTAGTCCCAAGGTTGTAGGAAAGATAGTTGATTTTTTTATTCAGATCTAGGGGACTATACCAGACTAGTCCTTTCCTCACCTACATCTTCTACAGGACAATGATTATAGCAACAGCAGCTACCAGTTGCTGAGTGCGGGTTATGTGCCAAGTGCCTTATATACAATATTTTTAATTCTTAGAATAGTGCTGAAAAACTATTTCCCCTTTCATCCTGAGAAACCCAGGTCCCAGAGAGGTGACATAGTTGATCCAAGGTTTCATGAGCCTGTCTGACTCCAGATCCCTGGCTCTTTCTCTATACCTTGTCACAACCTTTGAGGCTTGACATCAGCTGTCATTTCCTTTCCGAGCATTTGTTTCTCCAAGATAAACAATTCCAGGCTTTGAACACCTTCTTATGGAAGCTTCTTTCCAGCACTCTCCTGTTTTCCTTCCCAGATTGTTAGTTTCCTGTTCTTGAACACACATGTATTTACATATGTTTTTTTCAAAGTGATAATGAGTCCCCTATGGAAAAGCCAAGACTCCTCAATAAAAAGGTCTTGAGAAGGACTCTCCTGACGGTTTTCCCCAAGGGCACCTTCACATATTTTAACCTAGTCTCCTTCCTAAACCAATGTGCTAACTAAGATGCTCTCTGAGGAGCCAAGAAAGTAGAACCTGCCATTATATGGAGCTTCACCACCTCTCTGGCTCCCCTTGCAAAGATTGATCCTGTGCTCCAGAAAGACCAAACCATTTGCAGTCTTATGTATTTTCTTGTCACGTTTTCTGCTTTATTCATCTGCTGATCTCTCTGCCTAAAATATCCATTCCTTTGTCCTTGCCTAACAACTATTTGCCCTTCAAGATTCAACTCAGACATCATCTCTTAGAAACCTTCTCAGGTAGTCTGGCTACATCAGGTACTCCTTGCACTTCATGCTTCCTCTATCATCACACAGGACTTGTAGGGCACAGTGATTAAGAGAGGAAGCTAATGGACTCACCAGTCAGACTAGACAAGACCTGCTACAGGGCACTTAATGATTGTGTCACTTTACCTCTCCATGTTCCCATTTTTTCAGCTGTCAATGGAGGATAGTGAATGTCTATCTCATAGGTTTGTTGTGAAGAAGAAATAAGCTGATCCACATAAAGCACATGGCACATAATCAATGGTAGTTATTCTTATAACGTGTCAAATAGTACTATATTTATGCTTATCTTTCTCCCACCATCCCATAAGTACCAAGAGGGTAGGAACAGCATCCAATTTATGGTTCTACTCCCAGCACCTCACTCAGAATCTGGCACATAGTAGGAGCTCATGAATGAATGAATGAATGAATCTAATTCATCTCAGTGTGTACTGTCTTTGGGATCACATTATCTGAAATTACCTACTTAATTTCCATTATATTTAGAGTGAAGATGAAGGGTAAGATATATCTTTTTCATTTAAAGGGCAAGAGGCCTCTCCAAGAATAGCCTGATGACATGGAGATTTATGGATCAAGTGCCAGGCTCTCAGCAGTCCATGGACAGTTGGCCATGCCCAACTGGAATATGGTCTCTTTCATTTAGAAATTGTCAAGGCCAAGAGGCCAGGCAGCCAGGAGTGTAGGCAGGCAAGAGAACATCTAGGGTACATGGAGGGATGAGGACTCTACATCAGTGCCAACATTCCACTACTACTCATGCAAACAACCTTTCTTGCTGTTTATGACTGATGGTCAATCTGATAGCTTCAGGATCCATCCTGATTGCCTGGCAGCCATGCCATTATATTTATAAAATATATTAAATATTCTCTCTCTTTTAAACATCAGAATCCTAGGTTCCCAGCAGGACTGAAAAAGATGATAAGGAACTCAATTAGAGAACTGCAAATGCAAAGACTAGATTTCAGGTTGTGATATGGTTTGGCTGTGTCCCCACCCAAATCTCATCTTGAATTGTAGCTCCCATAATCCCCACATGTCACGGGAGGGACCTGGTGGGAGGTAATTGAATTATGGGGGTGGGTTTTTCCCATGCTGTTCTTGTGATAGTGAGTAAGTCTCACAAGATCTGATGGTTTTATAACAGGCAGTTCCCCTGCACATGCTCTCTTGCCTGCCACCATGTAAGACGTGCCTTTGCTTCTCCTTTGCCTTCCACCATGATTGTGAGGCCTCCCCAGCCATGTGGAACTGTGAGTTCATTAAACCTCTCTTTCTGTATAAATTACCCAGCCTCAGGTATGTATTTAATAGCAGCATGAGAACAGAGTAATACTGGTGGTCAGAAGCTAAGATCAAGGAGGTGGAGTTCAGGTCAGGTAAATGCCAACCATGTAGTTGAGTCAGTGACTTAGAAATCTGAGCACTGCCATGGGAACTATACCTTAAAAGATTCTGTCAGCCAGAGGTTCACTATGGGTTACAATGATCGCTGAGCCCCATTCCCAGGACTTCCCTCCTCAACTCCCATCTCCCTAGCCCTCTTCTCCTTACACCAGAGCCATGTAATTTGGGCCAGCAGTCTTATCTTGGCTGCAGTCATCAGGACCTGATTCCAGTCAAAGGAAATATATGAACTCCCGGGTCAGAGCTCAGGGGGCTTAGCTTTAGACTAGCACTTGATTCTCATGTCTGTTGAAAATACACTACATGGCATAGTCATTATTTCTTTAGGGATGTGTCTTTCCTGCTAGCCGGAGGCTTTCCTGGAAGCAGTAGAATAAAAGATGGAAGAGAAAAAGAAATAAAGGAATGGAAGAGGAAGAAACTGAGCTGGCTCCTGCTTTTACTCTCTTTCTAGAAACCAGTTTTGGACACTGGACCTCCATCCTATTTTGTTTTTTTTTTTGTTTTTTTTTTTTTTTGAATACCTGTCTTGATAGCCTGCCCAGTGAGCCATGTTCTTTTATCCTTGATATTTTTCTTTTAGGACATAGAACTCTAACTCTCAATTTTTGCCCCTTTTCTGGGGCCTTTAGCCTTTAGCACATGCTTGATTCTCACTGCAAAGTCCTGGATCCCAACTCTGAGCTAACATTTACCTGCCCTGCCCAAGGGGGTCTGTATGAACCTTCCCAACCTGCTATCATAAAGCTTTTTCCTCTCTGAAAGTCTCTTTTCATAAAGTTTATATTCCTGCCAAGGTCTTGACCCAGAGGTCTGTGGATTCTAAGGAAATGCTGTAGCCAGGTGGGGAGGTCATGAGAAAGATGGGGTCACAGAAAAGTTGGTAGCTTAGTAACAGGAAAGGCAGATGGAACCATGCCTCCTTCATAAGGGAGAACCTCACCCAAAGATGGGCTTTAAAAAGTTGCAATAAACACAGAACTCCGAATTCAGGTGAGAAAGAGAGGAAAAGAAAACATGCTCTGAATATACCACATACTGAGCAACATGAAATTATTAATACACATATTATCTCATTTCATGTTCCCATCTTCTCTTGCAGTAAGAGCCATTATCCTCATTTTCCCAGATGAGGAAACTCTGGCTCAGGGAGGCTAAGAATCTTGTTCAATATCATCATGCAAGTGAGGGATAGAAAACCCAGGATTGAATCTGCTTTGTCTGATTGTAAAGACTTTTTTTCCCTCCTACAGATACAGATATTTAGCCTAGATTGGACCACCCATGCACTTCTAAGGCATACGTTGTTCCCAAATTAGCCCTACATCCCCAGGATACCTATCTTTCATAGTTTAAGAGAGAGGTTACTGTCTCCTCTGATTGTCTGGCTCTGTCCATCAGGAAGTTGTAGAATCATAGGATATAAAAACTGTAAGTACATGAGTGGTCTGTTGGAACAGTGGTTTGTACATTTATTTGTAGCAGAATCCATGTTTGGAATTCCTATACATGAAACTGACATTGCATGCAGCAGACTCCTCAGTATTCATCTGTATCTCTCTGGAAGGGACTCTTCAGGCTCTTCTAAAGACCACTGCCCCTCCAAGAAACACAGTCTGATGTACTCTGACCCTCATTTTCTCATTTGTACATGAGGACGCTGGAGATCAGGGTCAAGAAGGGCTTGCCCAAGGTTACTCAATGGCAGAACAAGGACAAGAATCTATATCTCGTGTTTTCTGTTCTACACAGTGGCCAAGTAATATTCATCAGGGTAAAGGAAAAGGTATCCTGGATCCATGAAAGTAAGCTATTTGGGAGTGGGTTGAAGATAGAAGCTTTCTTCTGGTGAAAAATAATAATAATAGCACCCAACATTTATTATATACCTTCTGTGGTGCTAGGCACAATGCTAGGAGCTTTGTTTGCATTATTCCATTTAATCCCTTTATCAGATTAGGATCCCATTATGCAGATAAGGAAGCTAAGCCTTAATTCTTCAGCACTAGGTGACCCAGTTGGTAAATAGCTTTGGTGGATTTGATCCCTGGCCATCTTGCTCGAGAGCCTGGCTCTTAGTCTGCTGTACTGTCTTCCTAGTAACAGGAATAATAATCCAGTGAAGGCTAGAAGCTTGTTCATGTTTACCAACATATTCTTCCCTGTCCTCCTGCTAATCTCCCAGCAAATGCTCTGCACCATCAGACATCTCATTTTCCTCACCATGACTGCTAATATGCAGGGCCTTCGGTATAAATGTACACCCTCTACCTTGCCTCCAGCATACTCATATGCACCCATCTACACACATGGGCACATGCTCATGCATAATGCATGACACCACCGTCTTAAATCCTGCTAAATTGAGATTCAGCTAGCTGTTTGGTCTGGAGACACCTCAGTGCCTGCGTCATTAGCTGAGCTCTGAAAGCCATCATTACTGCAGCCACTGTGGCTGAGTCACTGAGACCATGAGCAGGTAATAGAATTTCAGGGACACATAATAAAAGGGAATGGAATGGGATTCAGGCTGGAAAAGAAGACTATCTGTTATCCAGTCCTGAAGGGTGGATATGTAAACAAGGAGCTCCAGGCCCCCAGGATGGCGATTCCACTGAGTCCCTCAGCAGAGGATAATAAAAAGCCCAATTACAACCTCCGCACTCTGAGATTTCAAAGGAAAGGAAGAAAAAAAATCAATGAAATTAATTTAATGTGGACCCATTCTTTATGTTTGCTTTGCTAGAGTAGTTGTATGAGATACCTCTATAGACCAGCCCATCTTTTCTCACACAGTGCCTTTATCCACATGAAAAGAAGGAAGGAAGAAAGGAGAGAGGGAGAGAGGGAGGGAGGAGAGGAGAGGAGAGGAGAGAGGGAGATGGGGAAGAAGGGAGGAAAGGAGGAAGGAAGGAAGGAAAAGAAGGGGGGCAGGGGAGGGGAGGGGAGGGGATGGAAGGGAGGGAAGGGAGGAGGGAGTAAGGGAGGGAGGGAGGGAAGGAAGGAAGGAAGGAAGGAAGGAAAAAGGACAGGAAGGGAAGGGAAGGAGGGGGGAAGGGAGAAAGGAGGGAAGGAAGGAACAAAGGAAGGAAGGGGAAGGGAGGAGGGAAGGAGGGAGGGAGGAGGGAAGGAGGGAGGGAGGAGGAAAGGGGGAGGGAGGGAGGGAGGGAAGAAGGGAAGGAGGGAAGGAGGGAGGGAAGGAAGAAAGGAAGGAAGGAAGGCAGGTAGGCAGGCAGGCAGGCAGGCAAGCCAAGCCTTCAAACATATTTGTTTCTGACATCTCAAAGGAGGACAAATCAAGGAATCCAAGGTTGGAAGAGACATTCAAATCTCATTTTTCATGACGTAAAGGAAGAGGCAGCATCTCTACGTATGATTGTGCAGCTTGTGCCCTGCATAAGGGTGGCCCACTGAAGGGAGAGTGGGTATTGAGGTCCAGTCCATGGTCTAAATGGACAAGCACTAATCCTTGCATGGCTTGCATCTATACCTGTATAATAAGCAGGAAGGATCCAAAGGCAGAGCTAGCTCTTCTCACTAAACAGGCAATCAGAGATCTGCATTCTGTGGGGTTTGTATTCTATGTGATCTTTTGTGTGTCTCCTTTCTAGATATATTCCCTCTTTTGTAAAGGAAGGGTTTCAGGTAAGGTACAGGGTAAGGGGACTATCATTAATAGAGTATGGAATTCCCACCAAGCATAGTGCTGAGTATAAAGCATTTGTCTTAATCTTTTCAATAATCCCTTTTTAGGTTAATGAGTCCCATTTTACAGATGTAAAAAAGCAAGGCTCAGAGAGATGTGATGGGTTACCTGCCTGCAGGTCACAAAACACCTGAGCAGAGAAGCCAGAATTGCAATCCAAGTGTCTGGGCTTGAAACCTATACTCTTCCCTGACCATATGCCTCCTCTCTAAGGCTGTTTCCACTCCTTGTTTTCTGTGATTCTATATGTAAAATGGTCTTGGTTATTGAGGTTTTGGGGGTTTGGGATAAGGGTGGAGGGCAGAGGAATATGTTGCTACCAAGTCAAGCAACAGAGAACAACCTGACAAGAGTTAATGGGTTTGTGTAGGGGAGGCAGGAGCTTGGAGGGTGCTGGCAATGAGACTGACCAAAAACAGAACTGGTCCTTCTAGGAGGTTAATGAGTAAGTAATCCTGAAAATCACTGTCCAGTAAGCCTGGTGTCAATATTGAGTAAAATAATTTGATGAATGTGCCCAGAGATAATCTGTAACCATTGGAAAAATAATGGAATAGTGAGCGATAAGGGACACCAGAGGTTCATGCAGAACAAATCATTCTAGACAACTTGATAGCTTTTCCTGACAAAATTACAAAATTAGCGGATAAAGGAGACATCAAAAAGGTTCTGGATTTTGAGCTCTAGCAAAAAATTGAATAGCATTTCATGGGATGCCTATCTTGCCATGTTAATTCAAACTGCCCCTGATTCAAGCTGTGCTGTGTGAATTTGTGTTGTTACCAAATCTGGTTGGACAATGGAGCCAACAGGTGCTGATGCATGGTACTGCTCCAAGGGTAAGGGCCAGAGACTCTCACCCCTATCTCTGGTCTGGAAAAGAATGTGACAGAAGGGCTACTGAGACCCAGACAAGAAATGCAGACATCCATACAGCAGGAAAAGACCCTGGGGCACCAGGGGGAAGGTACATTTTATAGATAATTTGATGATCATATCCTCTCTATGGAGCAGGTGTCATCATCTCACCCTCTCCTCCATTATTCACGGTCCTCGTAATTTTGCTTATAAGGAACTGAAGGTCAGAGTGGGAGTGGCTTATCACACAGATAATGACTTGTGGCACCTAGGTTGTAACCCAGGTGTGTCTTGATTCTAAGAATTGGTATACTCTCTTCTCTGACCAGTGGTTCTCAAGCATCAGTGTACATCAAAATCACAGGGAGTAGACATGGCGTGCGAGGCGGGGTGGGAGACAGTTGTTAAATCACTGATTACTGGGACTCACCCCTAGGGTTTCTGACTCCGAGGGTCTGGAGTGGTGACTGAGAATTTGCATTTCACCAAATTCCCAGGTGATGTTGATGTTCCAATCCAAGACCACACCTCCAGAAACACTCTATTCCAGTTCTGCTCAGATATTAATGTGCAAATAACTCACCTGGAAATCTTTTTAAAATGCAGATTCTAATTTAGTAAAGTTCCTGGGAAATGAAGCAAATTGCATTACTTTCTTTTTTTGTTTTTTTTTTGTTTTGTTTTGTTTTTGACACGGAGCCTCACTCTGTCGCCAGGCTGGAGTACAGTGGTGCCGTCTCGGCTCACTGCAACCTCCACCTCCCGGGTTCAAGCAATTCTCCCACCTCAGCCTCCTGAGCAGCTGGGACTATAGGTGTGTGACACCACACCCAGCTAATTTTTATTTTTATTTTTAGTAGAGACGGGGTTTCACCATATTGGCCAGGCTGGTCTTGAACTTCTGACCTCATGATCTACCCACCTTGGCCTCCCAAAGTGCTGGGATTACCATGCCTGGCCTGCAAATTGCATTTCTAATAAGCTCCCAAGTGATATCTATGCTGTGGGATGTTACCACACCCAAGAAGCAAACACTTATGCCATGATGCTGGGAAATGAGAAATCTAGAAAGATAGCACTACAGTTCAAGAACTGACTCTGGAATCCAAAAGTAGAGAAAACAGACATTATACCAAAAAAATGAGCTGCAGAAAGGACATAATTTGGAAGATCTGAGTTCAATATTTGGTCATGTCTTTACTAGCTTTACAATTAGGGGATTTTTATTTATTTTATTTTATTATTATTATTTTGACTTCTTTAGGAATCAGTGTGCTTATTATTTGAGGATCAATTATTAAAAAAAAAAAAGACCATAGGGAAAATACTTGGGGGCTTCTCAAAATGATTGCTGAAGACACCCTCCATGGTATTGCTCAACATTTCTTGTGAGAAGAGCCATGAATAAAACTGTTCTCAGGATGCAGTTCTAATTAGTCTCTCCTTCCCCTGATGACTGGCTATAGCTCCTTCCACTTGCACGAGGAACCCAGTGCACCCATCCTTGGCAAAATTTTACTCGACTCAGCACCATTTATAGCTGCTTTATTAGCTCAGAATTCTAGAATAAAACTTGTTCTAAAAATAAAGTATACCTCTCTGCAAATACCTCACTATATATATGCAATTTATCGCCACCTGTCTGAAGTCCTTTAGGAGAACAGAAGGGGCCCGAATCTAAATGATGGATTAAGTGAATGCCAATGGAAGGAGTGTAGGCTCCTCTTGAGACATCTGTGAAACTCAAGAGGGAGAAGTCAAAGAGGAACTATTGCATACTGTTAGGTACAGTCAGAATGTAATGGCTAATTACTATTATGATTGCGATTATTATACAGTAAAAAGCAATTACACTTTAAACTTGATGTTTAAGAAACCTGTAAAAAATAGAACTCTACCCCATGTAATTTTCCAAACTCAGTCAATTCCTACCACTCTCCCCATAATCTCTGTGTGCCCTCCTGTTATGGTCTGTCCCCAAAACTCATGTGTTGCAAATTTAATCCCCATTGCAACAGTGTTGCAGGGTGGGGTCTTTTGGTAGGTGTTTGGGTCATAAAGGCTCCACTCTCAATAAATTAAGGCCTTTATAAGAGAGCTTAACAGAGGGGGTTGGTCCCTTTTTTCCCCTTCTGTCCCTTTTGCCAGGTGAGGACACAGCATCCCTTTCTTCCAGAGAACACAGCAAAAAGGCACCATCTCAGAAAAGAGACCAAGCCCCTCACCAGACACTGAACCTACCTGTACCTTTATTCTGGGCTTCCCAGCCTCCAGGACCATGAAAAAATAAATATCTATTCTTTATAAATTACCCAGTCTCAGATTTTTTTTTTATAGTGCACAGACACCTCCCTACATCACCTGTTTCCTGGAGCATTCACTGACCTTTCACCTTTGAGTTCCCCCCACAGGGCCTATCTACCACACAGAAAATTCTAAACATTGATTTATTTCTTAAGGTTCCTCAAACTCCAGGAAAGTCTTCTCTAGTATTGCTAATTTCCCTTCTTTTTCTGTTCATTTTCTCAGAGTAACATAAATTTCCCCAAAACCATGTGTTGTGTATGGCTCTCCATGGCCAATATCAGGTCAAGGTTCCTTCCATGTCCACCTGTGTCAATAATTAATTTATTCATTCATCTGCATTTTCATTCATTTCTTAAATTGCCCCCTGGTCTCAGTCTTTCCTTCAACTATTTCACCACTCATTCATCACTTCACTAATCCATTCATAGAATCATTTACACATTTATTATCTACATATTAATTATATATTCATGTTTATATATCAATCTGCTGAGTAGTTTATTTGATTTTCATTCACACATCAATTCTCTCATCATTCATTCACTCACCCACTCACTCATTCATTCATTGAACAACTACAACAGTCACTGGGTACTCACTCTGTCAGAATCTAACTTGAGTACTGATTCTAGAAGATACAGTCTCAGCTCTTGAGAAATTCACATACCAGTCAAGAGGACAAAGAAGCAAACGTAGAATACCAAATTCTGTGTGGCCAAGGTGGAGCAGAAGAGAACAGGAAGTTGAAAAGAAAAATAAGTAATAATAACTGCACACCTACTATGTGCTAACTGCTTCAAATGCATTATCTGATTTAAATGCACCTTTCTCTTTAATAGGTGATGAAACCAAATTTGCTCACTGAATGGACTTAGCTGAAACCTAAGTCTAGGCATTCTCATTCTGCTCCCCATGCTCTTAACCACTCTGCTGTATTCACCGGTAATATAATCAGTGAACTTGGTTTAGGATTAGCATTTCTGGGGAACAGTGTGGGAGCAATCAAATTTGAAAGGTGTGAGAAGCATTTGGAAAGTGAGGAAGTGAAGACAGTAAGTTTCTATCAAGCAGTTTGTCCTTTCAGGGGAGAAGAGAGAAGGTTGTAACTGAAGGGGGGCTTAGGATTGAGCACCAGACAGCAGAAGAACCTCATGGCCCTGGGCAAGCGTATCTATCATAGTAGCTTTCCTCATTCTTTTCCCTTAGTTATCTTCATTTCCATTGCCCCCTACACAACCAAGAACTATTTTATTTACTTTTGTATATACTAGGACTTAGCATAGGGCCTGTCATAGCATAGTTGATAAATTAATATACATGAATGAGTGAATGAATGAATGTCAAATTCTTTTTTTTTTTTTTTTTGAGATGGTGTTTTGCTCTTGTTACCCAGGCTGGAGTGCAATGGCATGATCTCGGCTCACTGCAACCTCCGCCTCCTGGGTTCAAGTGATTCTCCTGCCTCAGCCTCCCAAGTAGCTGGGATTACAGGCATGTGCCACCCCACCTGGCTAATTTCTGTATTTTTAGTAGAGACGGGGTTTCTCCATGTTGGTCAGGCTGGTCTCAAACTCCTGACCTCAGATGATCCGCCTGCCTCGGCCTCCCAAAGTGTTGGGATTACAGGCGTGAGCTACCCCGCCTGGCCATGTCAAATCTTTACAATGGATTCACACATTGCCTAGAGTTCTATTTTGCAGAAAGGAGGGAAAAGTAGGTCAGCTGACTGGAGCTTTCTACAAAACAGCTCATGGAACAGGCTGGGTCTTGGAAAGATGGTGATGCAGACAGAGTGACTATGATAACCAAAAAATAAACTAAATCGACATTGACAAGGAACATGTAAATTCAAAAACAGGGAAAAACTGAATTCAAGCACTAGCAGTGGACGGGATCAAAGTCGAGGACACAAGTAGGCATACAGGATCTTCTTAAAGCAGACAGGAAATTGGCCCTAGAAAACTCAGACCTGGGGGGCAAATGTCACATGCCTATATCATTTGGATGTTTGCACAGTTTCCTGGCAATTTGTGTAGGTCCACAAGCCCAGCAGAGAAAAGTCTTATGGGTGTGGAGAAAATGAAGGTTTTAGCTTCAGTGGGGTGGGTTTAATTAGAACTGTTATTAGTCTGTTGTGCAAAAAGCTCATTAGAAACTTACTGGGGCTCTCAAAAGTGTTGGACATTTTTTTATAATTACATTTCTTCTGATTCCTCCATGGGTTTCTTGATGCAGTCTGAGCATTGGATCTATTAAAGGTGTGTAGGGAAGAATGACTTCCGGTTAACTTGTCATTTCAGTCCAGGGCCAGATACCTGCAGTTCTTGCCCCACATATTGTTGAAAAGAAGAAAGGAATCTGAAAGCTGGTGAACTGTAGCAGGTTCTTTGACATGTATTATTTTATATCACAACAAGCAGAGGTACTGGATGTTCAGATACCTCAAGCAGCTTTCACAAAGTTACACAGCTAGTTAGTGGCAGCATCAGCATTCAAACCCCAGTTGGTCTAACTCCAAAACCCATACTCTTTCCATGGCCCCATGCTGCCTCCAACAGTGAGACTTCTTTTGTAAGAGAAAAGATTTCTCACTTCAGTTTGGCAACTACAGTTTGGGGAAGGGAGAGAAAGAGCGGGCAGGGTAGCAAAGGGAGAGGAGAAAAAATCATACCATGCCAGTTTCAGACTCAAAGATCACTCTCTAGCTGTCAGTGGAGCCCACAATCACTGTGGAGTTTTATTAAAAAGCAAGAGTTGTAGAAGAATGAAGCGACAGATTTAAAATTAACTTGCCAAACTCACTATCAATATTATGACAGTCCCCAAGTACCAGTTCAGCGACCCAGTGCACCAACTTGACAATATTAACATAACTTTGTTGGAGCAAAAGCTTCTTGAGCTCTGTCTTTTCAAGTGAAGCTAATTTTGAGGATACAGCCATTCTTCTTTCTTCCTTTTTTGGCACCTCTGTGACAGGTCCCCCTGGGCCAACCTAAGAGTGCATGTTTTATAAACTTCTATTATTCTTTCACCTCCCTGGGGACTGCCACCCACTTTGGATGCTTAAGTCAAGTAAAGCAGTACTTCTTCCACTTAGGGACATACTGAATGAATGAAGACCGGGAAAGAGATCTGCATACTTGCCACTTTCTGAACACTGACTTGGGTTCCCTTTGGTCTTTATATTTGGACCAAATGGCTAACCCAACCAAAATTCACATTTAGGGCAATGTGCTCTCTGTACCAGCTCTTATAAGCTAACTGCAGTCTGAGTCCCTCTTTTTCTTCACCTAACAATCTCTTACTTACCCTTCACATATCAGCTTAGACATTAATTTCATCTACCTGGAGTCCTACACCCCATGTGGGCTTGCTCTGGTAGCACTCTGACTTTCACACCTAACACTGCACGGGTCAGTTTATTGAATTTCACTCACTAAATATCTTTCTTTTGTTAGTGTATGAGTTCAGTAGGTAGAGTGACTACATAATTTATCATGTGATCCAGGGGACTTTTGTCTAGGATATATGCTAAACTGGACAGGATGTTGGACAACGCACTAGACTGTCCTAGTAAAACTAGGATATATGAGCACCCTCCACAGATGGGCATATATCGCAACTGTCAGGCTTTCTGCATCTCCATCACCTTGAACAGTGGTTAAAATTTTACTCAGTGTAGCATATTTTTTGAATGAATGAATGAATGTATAAAACAGTTCCTTTTTTTTTTAATAAGTCTCACAGGCAAACTCATAAAATCTTTCCTTCCTTCCTTCCTTTCTCCCTCCCTCCCTCTCTCCCTCTATTTCTCTTTCCCTCTCTCCTTCCCTCTCTCCTTGTCATTCTTCCCTCCTTTCTGCCTTCTAACTCGTTAACTACCTACCACGCACCAAGCCCTGTTCACTCTAATTACCGGGCATACAAATAAACATGGCTCTGCCTTGGGAGTGAGAAGGAGAAATAATTAGCATGTAGTAAGCATCTACTATGCATCTGTTGCTTTAAACATTGTATATTATTAATATATATCCAACTATTCAGTGAAGTAGTTAATATGTTCACCTAGACAATGAAGCATAGAGAGAGGTCAGGTGACTTGGCCAAGTTCACACAGCTAATAGCAACAGAGGTTGAATTCAATTTCAGGTCTGCCAGAGTACAAAGCTGTGGTCTCATCTCTAAACTAAGCTACTGCCTAAACTGTGTAGAAGGAAGGAGAAATATAGGGCAGTACAGGGTGTAAAGAGCTATGGGCTGAGGAGGTTCCTAATCCATGAGCACAGAAGCTTCTCTAACCCACAAAATCTTATGCTCTTTATCGATTGACATAACAAAAATCCATCTCTAACTTACAGCTACCATTTGTTGAGAACTTAGTTGTATAGATACTTTGCTAGGTCTTGGAAATTTATAATAATGAAGAGTCAAGAGTCAAGTTAAGCAGGGGAGGTAAATATTAAATAATAATACAAATATTAATTTTATTTTTCACAGGTATTTCAGAGAAAAAATAGTATGAGGACCATATAGTATGAGACATAGTATTTTTTTAATCACTATTTTCACAGATAAGAAAAATGAAGCTTGAATGGATAAATGGACAAGACTGCACTCTACAGAGCTAGGATTTGAACCCACATCTACTTAGCTCCAAAGTCTGTATTGTGTTTCCTTCCCCACTTTTCTCCTGAACAACTCAATCATAACACCCATAATGAAACAGAGCAAATCCTTCACCACTACTTTTTATGCTCTTTAAACCTCAAAGTTTTTAGATGCAGAACAGATATAACATTGGCTCTTCTCCATAAGCTTGTTGTGGCAATTAAAGAAAAGACAGCACTTGAAGCACTTTGCAGAGTGCCTGGTCCACAGACATGTTCAGTAAATAGCAAATATTATTATCATTAATATTATTAGACAGTATTGAATTATTGACTAAGGTCATGTGGTGGTCCATCACACACGCAATGTCCTGTGTTGTTAGTTAACTTTAACATGGGCATGTTTTCATGGCATTCTCCCATTCCCCTATTGTCCCTACCTTTGAGTCCCTCAGCCTAGCACAGTGATATGAATGGAGCAGAATGTGTGACCAACCAAGTGTTAAAAGAGGAGAGAGAGGCTGTGTTGGGGGGCTTATGCCTGTAATCCCAACACTTTGGGAAGTTGAGGTGGGTGGATCACCTGAAGTTGGGAGTTCGAGACCAGCCTGACCAACATGGAGAAACCCTGTCTCTACCAAAAATACAAAAGTAGACGGGCGTGGTGCCGCATGCCTGTGATCCCAGCTACTCGGGAGGCTGAAGCAGGAGAATCACTTGAACCAGGGAGGTGGAGGTTGCAGTGAGCTGAGATTGCACCATTGCGCTCCAGCCTGGGCAACAAGAGTGAAACTCTCCCTCAAAAAAAAAAAAAAAAAAAAAAAAAAAGGTGTGAGAAATGGATATTTGAATATGGATTTGGAGCCAGACTGTCTGGATTCCAATCCTGGCTCCACCCTTTACCAGCCAAATGACAATGAGAAAATTATTCAGTCTCTTAGCAATTCAGTGTCATCATCTGTTAAAAAATAAGGGAGGAAGAAGGTTGACAGCTCCTCAAGGTCACACTAGAGGCTGTAGAACTGAATGCGTTTGAACAGTGAAGCTGCTGCCTGGGTCTCTTCTTGTGTCACTGTGAGCTCATCCTCAGTCTCTTTTGCTGGTGGCTCTTCACCTCTCCGATGTTAAACTGCAGGACTCAGGGCTCAGGCTCCCCTCTTCTCCATCTACTCCCTAGTGAGTTTGTGTCCTCTCATTTCTTTTCTGTCATCTACATGTTAAATAATCTGAAACGTACATTTCAAGTCATGTTTCTCTTCTGAACTGGTATATCCTACTGGCTTCCTGACATCACCATAAGAATATATATTAGACATGGCCAGATGATGGCTATTGACGCCGGATGATGAGTGCCTGGGGTTTCATCACACTATGGTCTACTTGTATAAATGATTGCAATGTTTCACAATTAAGTTCATCTTTTAACATTATCAAAAACAAATTTCTCTTTCTATTCCCCTCCCTTGTGCCTGCTCCTCCTGTGGGCTTTCCTGTCTCTGTCAATGGCACATCCGTCTGTCCAACTGCTCAGGCAAAATTCAGGGCACTAAACTTGCCTCCCTCCTTTCTCTCTCTCATCAGTAAATCCAGTTGTCCCATCTTCAGAATACACACAGAATCTGCCCACCTCTCTCCATGCTGACTTGTCTGAACAGGCTCCAATCCACAGTCGTCTGACATCTGGACCACAGCAGTAGCCTGGGAACTGCTTTCCCTGATTTCACCCTGCCCACTAACATCTATTCTTCACACCCCAGTCAGATTATAGCCCTTTTCTGCTCAAATAATGCACTAGCTTGGTTTCCTTCTCACTCAGAGTAAAATCCAAGCTACTGCATTTAGGAGTCCCACAGGACCGTATACAAAATGGCCCATACTTCCCCAGTTGGTACCCATTGTCTCTTTATTTGTAACCTTTTTTCCTACTACTTGCCCCCCCCTCCTTCCCCTCTGTTCCATCCACCGAGGGTCCTTTTGGTTCACAGAAAATGCCAAGGGTCTTTGAACTCGCTGTGCCTTCTACCTGGAAGCTGTTCCCTAGATATGTGCATAGTTCACTGCCTTGTTTCAGATCTTTGTACAAACATCACCTTGTCAAATAAGTCTTCCAGCCTGTAAAACATAGAATCCTCTGCCTAAAACCCTCTAGTACCCTTAACTCAACCTGCTTTTCTCCACAGTGTATATACCTGACAGAGTGTATATTTATTTGTTGATTGTCCCCTACACTAGAATATAAACCTTCAGAGCAGGGGTTTTTATATATTTTGTTCGCTATTGTGTTCCTGGTTTCCTGGAACAGTCAGTGTCAGAATAAGTGCTCAAAAAATATTTTTGATAGAGTGAAGATACAAATAGTGTCTGGTGCAGTTTGTCATTGTTATTTTGTTACTCTTATTACTACAATCACTACTGTTACTTGTTACTCTTGTTACTACAATCACTACTACATAAAGAAATACTGGAGAGATACCCAAGAAACTAATAAAAATGGGGGACAGGGGAAAAGGATAGAATAAAACTGAGAAAGGAGTGACATTCCTCACTGAATGTCTTTTATACTGTTTGTGTTTTTAAACTTTGTAACTTTAATGCCTATTAAGAAATCAGTTTAAAAATAAGCTGATATGGTTTAGCTATGTCCCCACTGAAGTCTCATCTTGAATTGTGGTTCCCATTATCTCCATGGGTCCTGGGAGAGACCCAGTAAAGATAATTGAATCGTGGTGGCCATTTCCCCCATCCTGTTCTCATAATAGTAAGTTAGTTCTAAAGAGAGCTGGTGGTTTTAAAAGGGGCTTCCCCTTTCACCGGACACTCATTCTCTTTCCTGCTACCCTGTGAAGAGGTACCCCTTCCGCCATGACTGTAAGTTTCTTAAGGCCTCCCCAGCCATGGGGAACTGTGAGTCCATTAAACCTCTTTCCTTTATAAAATACCCAGTCTTGGGTATGTCCTTACAGTAGCGTGAGAATGAACTAATGCATACGCCTACCAAACTGTCGCAGCCAAGGGGATCTAAGGAGATGGACAAGTCAGTGTGAGATGGTGACCAAGATGCTCTTAACCTTCCCATCAACTTGACTAAACACCAGGCAGGCTTCTCCAGTCTCTAGATCCCTGACCTGCCTTTTCTTAGAGCATTTACTTTGGAAACTTGCAATCGTAAATTCTTTCTCTGCCCCTTTAAGACATAAATCTTTTATAAAGTTTCTTGCCAGTTTTACAACCTAGGACTGTCTTTCTCAAGGATGTGGGAGCTATTTCTTTGAAATGTAATCATCAAGGAAGACAGTACCCTTATCTCCCAGTCTCTGTGGAAGGGTGGAAGCCCAACTTCCATGGACACCAATTAGCAAACACAGATGGCCTAATCACAGAGAAATACATTTGCAAAGTCAAGAATAACTCAATGTGCCAGACATATCCTATTGTTCCATCTCCTAATGTCCTCCAGTACTTTTCCACTTACTCCAGCAATTAAAAACCCTCCTGTACTTTTCAGTTTCAGTGAAATTGAGTTCAGACCTCTCTCTCCTTCCTTTATTGCAATAGCCTTGAATAAAGTCTTTCTTGCCTGTTTAACATTATCCAGTGTCATTTTGCTTTGATGTCTGTATGTTGAATGGGCTCCTGTATCAGAAAAAGGACATCAGAAAAAAACTAAGGAAATCTGAATAAAGTATGAACTTTAGGTAATAATAATGTATCAATATAGATTTATTAATTATAACAAATGTACCATACAAATATAAGAGGATGCTACGAGAAACTGGTTGCAGGGTATATGGGAACTCTCTGTACTATCTTTGTGATTTATCTATAAATCTGAAACTGTTTAAAATAAAAAAATATATTTTTTAAATCCTATCTGAACCTGGAGGACATTATGCTAAGTGAAATAAGCCAAACACAGAAAGACAAATACTGCATGTTCTCACTTGTATGTGGAATCTAAAAAGCCAAACTCATATTAGAGAGTAGAATGGTGGTTATCAGAGGCAGTGGGTGGGGAGAGGATGAGGAATTGTGGGGAGATGAAGAATAGGGAGAGATTGGTCAAAGGGTACAATGTTTCAAGTAGACAGGAGGAGTAAGTTTTAGTCCATTTCTCAGTGTGGTGACCATAGTTAATAATGTATTGTATATTTCAAAAATTTGCTTTGAAAAGTTTTTTAATATTCTCATCACAAAAAGTATGTGAGATGATGAATATGTTTATTAGCTTGATTTAATCATTCCACAGTGTGCACATATATCAAAACATCACATTCTATCTCATAAATATATACAAGTAGTATTTGTACATTTAAAATATATATTAAAAATAACCCTATCTGAGTGGAATATGGAAAAGAACATCCAAGTATCAGAAAGATCCAGTAAGTCCAGTAAGTAAGGCTCTGACACCAGCTATGTGATGACAGTCAAGTCATCAGATCTCTTTGAGACCCAGTTACCTCATTTATAAAATGACACTTGCAAATCCACTAACATCATGCATTCTCAGTAGTCGCAGAAATTGTCTTAGACAGTACAATGGCTTGTGGTCCTCCAATGTCTAACTCTACCCAATAAAACTGTGATCCTTAGTATTTAATTTCTCTCATTAAGAAGAATTCAATCCTATTTTTTTTCTATGACAGGGGGTGACAGTAAAAAACAAGTTTGAACACAGCCTTAGATAACACAAAAAATAAAAAAGTATATTATTTTCCCCTTTACACCAACATTAGACCGAGTTTTGTTCAGCCTGAATCCCCAGAACCTGTCACATAATAAGCACTTGATGTGTACTGATTGGCTGGAGCACAAAGCTGAAGCAAATTTAATTGCAATTTAGCTTAATTCTCAAGCTGTGTTTCCACCTTCTTTGCAAATACAGCTGTAAAATGCCTATATGGTCTCTGGGCTTGTTTATTCCCAGTGGCTTGGTCCTCACTAACTCCTAAGAAATAGGGAATTAATAGAAACTTACAGGGGTATCCTTTAAAGTAACTTTAGTTCTCTAACAAGTAAGAACAATCACTTCATCGTCTTTCTTTCCTCCTATTCTAGAAAGCATCAAAAAGAAACTGAAGCAGCCTCAAGGTCACTGGGAACTCAGTAAAGAATGAAGAGGCTGACTCAGGGTTTAAGGGTCTTTCAAAGTCCTCAGGCATACAATGAATTAACCAGCCCTGGGCTACTCAAATGCCTGTAGCTTTGACTCCTGGCTTGTGCCTGCTAATTAACTGTCCACTTAATGGGCTCCTCTGAGGATCTCAGGCTACATAAAAAAATAAATGCTCATTTTGGACTCTTAAAAGCCACCTTTGAGGTGTTCCACTAGATTATCATTAATAGAAATTATTCAGTGGTGATGTTACATAAAACCCCAGCCACTGCCCTTGGAGCTTTCTGTATAAATTCACATCCAATAAACTGTGATCATATCTTTCATTAGAACTGTTACTACATACATTTCTATTCAGGGCATCTGTCTGAAATAAAACTATTTCCCTAAAAGTTAATTTTCTTGATACACATGTGTGGGCTTATTAATGTGAGCTTAGAATAGACTTACTGTTTCATTTATCTGGAAGGAATACAAAGAAAGTAATGCTGGCAAATTTGCATCTCACATGATTTCAAGTGTGACAGGACACACACTACAACACAATTTTGGAGTAAGTGTATCTCACAGATCCCTGGATTCATGTTGAGGAAAATGTCACTAATACTCCCACATCTTTACAAGGCATTTTAACCTGACTTTTCTCTTTCTTTCTTTTTTTTGTTTTTTTTTTTTGAGATGGAGTCTTACTCTGTCACCCAGGCTAGAATGCAGTGGCATGGTCTTGGCTCACTGCAACATCTGCCTCCCTGGTTCAAGCGATTCTCCTGCCTCAGCCTCCCGAGTAGTTGGGATTACAGGCACACACAACCACACCCGGCTAATTTTTGTGTTTTTAGTAAAGACTGGGTTTCACCATGTTGGCCAGGCTGGTCTTGAACGCCTGACCTCAGATGCTCTGCCTGCCTCGGCCTCCCAAAGTGCTGGGATTGCAGGCGTGAGTCCCCCCACCTGGCCTACCCTTACTTTTCTCATCACCTCTTCCTCCTCTTCATAATTCTCCTGTGAGGCAGGCACTGTTATGTTCCCTGATTTCATGGTGAGAAAACTGAGGCTCAGAAAGGCGATAGAAGGTGCAAGGTCTTACAGCTAGTAATGGCCCCCTTTGGGGCTTACATAGCCTTTCCTGATGGAATGTCCATCCTCTGCCCTGGCTTCCTTACCTCTGCAATCCCATCCCTCCACCCGTTCATGACCCACCTTGACGTTCACGTCTGCAGACCCTCTTTGTTCTCATTTGCCTGGAACACTCCCTCACATGCTAACTGTTACTCTAGCCTCCAGGTCTCAGGGAGCACTTCTTCCAGGGAGTCTTTGCTGCCTCTCACTGAGCAAAATGCACTTGCTGA
Source organism: Pongo abelii (assembly GCF_028885655.2). Taxonomy (NCBI): domain Eukaryota; kingdom Metazoa; phylum Chordata; class Mammalia; order Primates; family Hominidae; genus Pongo; species Pongo abelii. The sequence continues at coordinate 108,005,079 of NC_071998.2, forward strand.
GTAGTCCATCTGCACAAGAATAGGGACGTCAACTGTCTTCTTCTCTTTATCTCCAGAGATTTTTTTTTTTTTTTTTTTTTTGAGATGGAGTCTCACTCTGTCACCCAGGCTGGAGTGCAGTGGTGTGATCTCAGCTCACTGCACTTCTGCCTCCCAGGTTCAAGCGATTCTCCTACCTCAGCCTTCCGAGTAGCTGGGATTACAGGCATGTACCACCACGCTGGGCTAATTCTTGTATTTTTAGTAGAGACGAGGTTTCACCATATTGAAAAGAAAGAAAAGAAAGGAAAAAAAGGAAAGAAAGAAAGGAAGGAAGGAAGGAAGGAAAGAAGAAAGAAAGAAAGAAAAGAAAGAAAAGAAAGAGAAAGAAAGAAAGAAAGAAAGAAAGAAAGAAAGAAACAAAGAAAGGAAAGGAAGGAAGGAAGGTAGGTCTTAAACTCCTGGCCTCTAGTGATCCACCTGCCTAGGCCTCCCAAAGTGCTGGGATTACAGACATGAGCCACCGCGCCTGGCCCTATCTCCAGAGATTTATAAGACCCGATATATAACAGGTGTTCAACAAAAACTCGTTAACTCACAAATGAGAACTAGTGGTAAAGCCAGGGCTAGAACTTCTGACCTCAAGTTCATTTCTTTGTCATCCTCTTATTCCCTCTTATAATTAATAAAACAATAACAGTAACAAATGACTTCTGACGTGTGATTTCTTTCTTGAGTGAGATACCAATGTGGATTTACCATAATGTAATACAGTAAAATTTCAGTACTATGGACTCCATTAAGAATCCATAATGCCTTGACCAGCGGCTGGGCTGGCTCATACCTCAAAAGTGTTTATTTATAAAAGAGATTGCTAAGCACTTTAGTGCATTAGCAGTGTAAACAAGATCATGGGGGAAATGGCAGAAGACACTTAAGAGAACGAACTGCCTGGAGTCACTTTGGAAGCACCCATTATGAACAAACAATCACTGTGCTAATTACAATTGCTCTGCTAATTACAATTACTGTGCTAATTACAATCTATCCTTATCTGTTCATAGGTTCCCTAAGGACTTTTCCTTCTGAGCGTTTAGACCAGCCTGAGTTACGGCCTGCATTTGAGTGTAATGAAATTGCACTTCTTTAAAAATTGTCTCTCCTTCAGATGTCTCAATGATTCAGATAGGCTTTCCCCTTCTAGAAAAAACACAGTCAGGGATTTTGAAGCCAGAAATTTAAAACAAAACCAAAAAAAGGGGGCAAGGGAGCTGTGAAGACAAGCAAAATGGATCTTGTTGATTTTGTTGTTTTAGCACCTTTTGCAGTCTAGAGACACATTTTTAGGTTAGTTGGAGAACATTTGAAATATACTCTGTACAATTTGTTTTCTTCATAAAACAACCAGGTTTGGTATATTTAGAGATGAGAACATTGAGAATAAAATTTTAAAAAATTAAACCGGCTATTTTTCTTTCCTCTCTTACCATAAATAGGGGGAAAGATTACAGAGGGCTTGTTTAAAAATGGATTCCAATTCCCTGCTCCCCATTAAAAATAATAATAATAATAATAATAAAGAACGTCTTTCACTAGATCTTCATTTTACTACTTACTTTCTGTCCCCAATTAAACTAATGGGTGTTGATGCTATGAGATTTTTGTTTCAGTGCTTAAGAATAATAAAGCTTCACCCAGGCCAATGTCTTCTCCTAAATGGATTTCTTGCTACTTTTCCAGGAGTTTGTCTTCAACCTTTGACCTGAAGCAGAATGCAGCCCAGCTCTCTACTGGTAAGTAGCTTTCTGCTGCATCCAATTATGGCTGAAATTGCAGCGTGGGCACGTAGAGGAGGCTCTAATCCAGGCACCCAACCATGGCTTCAGCACCCGGGACTTAGCAGCCTGCCTTCAATAAGTGCCTTCTCTGTTGGCACTGATCTCTAAGCATCCCTGTGCCCATCAGATAGCAGAGCAGATGAACACAAAATAACTTCTGCTACATTATGCACTGGGGGCCTATTGGATTGCAGGACAGGGCTGTCTCCCCTGGCTGCTGCAAAACTGAAACATACTCTCTGCACTTGATCACTCTAGAGAGGATTACGTGCAGAAGACTTCTTTAGGATTCCATGGATCTCTAGTGCCATTGGCCTTGGGACTTGGTTCCTGCTTTCAAACTGGCAAATGGAGGAACAACAATTCTCCATTCTCAGGCATAACCTAGGCAGCTCGTGTTTCCATCTAGCATTTAAGTTCAGTTTAACACTTTGCTATTCAAAGCTGGTCCTCTGTACTCATGGACATAAAGATGGGATCAGCAGAAACTGGGGACTACTGAGCAGGGAAGGAGAAAGGAGACAAGGCTCAAAAACTAAATATTGGGTACTATGCTCAGCACATGAGTAAAGGGATCATTCATTTCCCAAACCTCAGGATCACGCAATATACCCAGGTAAAATACCTGTGCATGTACCCCCTGAATCTCAAAGTTGACAAAAAAATTTAAAAAGAAAAACAAAAAATAATAAAAATAGAACACACATAACAGTTAACCCAATCATTCTACTCCTAGGAATTTGTCCTACGGATATATTAGTATGCTCAGACATATATACATAAAATTGTTCACTGAAATATGTTTTGGAAAAGCCAAAAACTGGAAGCAACCTAGATGTGCATGAATAAAGAAGTGGTTAATAATTATACGATTCAATCATTCAACACATATTCAGCAGGAACTGGGGATACAGCAATGAACAACACAGACAAAAATCCCTGCCCTCATGGAGCATATGTTATCCCTACAGTGGAAAAATATGGCATGCCTGAAACGTAGGAGGAAGATCTATAAACATTGATAGCTCTCCAAGAGCTATGAGTAAGTGGAAAACTCAAGGTGCAGAACAGTATGGCTGGCTATCTAGCTAGCTAGCTATTTAGATCATACGATCCCACTTGGAAACACATATTTTAATTTGTTTAAAATTCTGGTGAATACAAAAGGAACTTAATGGTCCTTTGGGAAATGGGATTGAGGTCTGGAAAAAAAGAGAATCTTAAATATGTTTGAAAAACAAACAAAAAAGCTGGTCCTCGGACCCAGCAGCTAATTTGAAATACAGAGCCTCAGAATTTATTACCTGTGGCCTACTGATGCATAATCTATATTTTAGCAGGCAATTGGTTCGTACATTAGAGTTTGAGAAGCACTGGTATAATTCATGTGTATTGAGTTCTGACTTTAAGCAGACATATGGAAAATTCCCACCTTTAGATAGGGTTTTCATGCATAATAATGATGAGCTATTATTTGCTTCCCAGCTCTTAGAGGATCATATGGTTTAGACCAGGAGTGTCCAATTTTTTGGCTTCCCTGGGCCATGTTGGAAGAATGGTCTTGAGCCACACATAAAATACACTAACACCAATAAACATAAAATACACTAACACCAATAATAGCTGATATGCAAAAACAAACAAACAAACAAACAAAAAACCTCATTTTTTTTTTTTTTGAGACGGGGTTTCACTCTTGTTGCCCAAGCTGGAGTGCAATGGTGCAATCTCGGCTCACTGCAACCTCCACCTCCCAGGTTCAAGTGATTCTCCTGCCTCAGCCTTCCCGAGTAGCTGGGATTACAGGCATGTGCCACCATGCCCGGCTAATTTTGTATTTTTAGTAGAGATGGGTTTTCTCCATGTTGGTCAGGCTGGTCTCGAACTCCTGACCTCAGGTGATCCGCCCACTTCAGCCTCCCAAAGTGCTGGGATTACAGGCGTGAGCCATTGAGCCGGGCCAAAAACCTCATAATATTTTAAGAAAGTCTACAAATTTGCATTAGGCCACATTCAAAGCCATCCTGAGCCACATATGGCTTGCGGGCTATGGGTTGGTTGAGCTTGGTTTAGACCATGTGCATGTGCCTGAGCACACATGTTATCTAGAGGCCGTGGAGTGTTTACAAGAGCAGCCCTTCAATCCTAGCTCCATTATTTACACTCTGTGTGGCCTTGAATGCCATGCTTCATCTCTCTGGGCTTCAATTTTCTCATGTAAAGAGTATGAGCATCAATCTGCTTTGTCAACATGCGTCATGGGAGAAATATCTGCCTATGCCCCTCAAACACAGGCTTTGAAAGGGATAGAAAACATAGTTTTACAAGATGGGTTATGCTTTAAGGGTATTGGGAAATGGACAGAGGATGTGATGTGGTGATAATAGGGGAAGAAAATTAGGACAGGTAGTAGGTGAGCAAGACTGATGTGCAGTCCAGTAAGACTTGCTGGTTAAGCTTCATGCTGTTTGAAAGGGCCTCCTTTCCTATTGGGCAAGTGGCACTTCTATGCTTATCGTTAAATTTTTTTGTTTTTTTTTTTTGTTTGTTTGTTTTGCTTGCTTGTTTTTTTAGATGGAGTTTCACTCTTGTCGCCCAGGCTAGAGTTTAATGGTGCAACCTCGGCTTACTGCAATCTCCGCCTCCTGGATTCAAGTGATTCTCCGGCCTCAGCCTCCCACGTAGCTGGGATTACAGGCACCTGCCACCACACCCAGCTCATTTTTTTTTTATTTTTAATAGGGACGGGGTTTCACCATGTTGGCCAGGCTGGTCTCGAACTCCTGACCTTGTGATCCACCCGCCTCGGCCTCCCAAAGTGCTGGGATTACAGGCGTGAGCCACTGCGCCTGGCCTTATCAGTAAATATTTTTAATATCACCCTAGAGGTGGGAGATTAGCACACCACTGCAACTTTTGGATCTAGGCCCAGGCCCTATATCAAATTCCACATAGTAAATATGAACACTTAAATCCCACATTCCTAATAAGATGTGTTTCATTACAGAATGTTCAGACAGAAAAAAAAGGGTGACCCTATAAGACACAGGTGACAGAACACACTGGAGAGATTACGTTTTCCCGAGGCTGTGATTCCACACTGCTAGCTGAGCTGTCCACTTCCCATGACCCTCACCCCCAGAGCATGAAGGGCTGAGCTTCCGCCCCTATCCTGGGCATTTGATGAAAGCACCATGTTTACCAAAACATGTGCTTCTTAGAAGTTGAGAGGATACCCCTGGCTCCAGTCCAGAAATAAGTTTTGCAGGGAATGAAAAAAAAAAAAAACCGATCTTCATCTGCTGTATGGCTCCTGGAACTGGGGGGAAAGGAATGCAATTTAAGGCAGAGAAAGGAATGGTTATTGGGATCCTACTGTGTGCTGGGAGCTTTGCTTATTTGTCTGTTAAATCCTTGCCAAAGCTCTTCGGGGTTATTTTAAGGCAAAACACCACTTTATAGTTGAAGATCTTGAGATTACTGAAGTTAAGAAATTTATCCAAAGCCACACAGCTTGGAAAGGGCAGACACGGGATTTGGACCCTGTTAGTTTTTAACAGCAGCACACCAGCCAGGAAGAGGATTTAGTCCCTGCATAATCCTGCACATGCAAGTGAGCTTTGCTTACAGCTCCTCCTTAGTGATGAACCTGGCAGCCCTCTATGGCACGTGGGTCTTCTGTTTGCCAAGGACAGATATGAAACAGGTTCCAATTCCATTTAATTATCTCAACACCAGGAAGTGGGCATTGTTACTATTATTCTTAATTTAGGGATGGGGGAAATTGAGGCTTAATGAAATAATGTGCCTAGAGTCACACAGTTGACCAAAGGCAAGCTGGGACTCTGAATCCAGAGCTGGCCTCTTAAATACAAAGTCATTGTATCCCAAAATTGTTGGATCATGTGAACCACTTGGAAATACTGGTAAAAATTTGCTTTCTCGAATACCTTTTCTGGGAAAAATGGTGGGTCTTGGTGCAGCCCCACGTGATTCTTATGATCAGGTGAATAGGAAAGGCTTCACTAAGCTCCTGGCCGTAGGAGTTGAGTAGCAAGAATGCTATGCTTTGTGTCAGATGCTCTCAGCCTCTATCTGATATTTGCACTAGCCTTAATTTACAGAAGAGGCCACAGAAACCAGAGAGAAGAATGGCCAAGGGTGATACAGCAGGAAATGGCAGAGCAGTATCAGAAACTCATAGGAGCAGAGAGTAGAACTGCAGTTGTCAGGAACTGGGTGAAGGGAAAAATGGGGAGGCAAGGACTAAAGGGCACAAAGTTTTGGGAACAGTTTTATTATGCAAGATAAATAAGTTCTGGAGATCTATTATACAGTATAGTCCCCATAGCTAACAATACCGTATTGTAGACTCAAATTTCACTAAGATATGTTAAATGTTTTGTTTTGTTTTTTGAGACAGGATCTCAGTGTCACCCAGGCTGGAATGCAGTGGTGCCATCACGGCTCACTGCAGCCTTAAATTCCTGGGCTCTAGTGATCCTCCCACCTCAGTCTCTCAAGTAGCTGTGACTAGTGCTGCACAACACCATGTTCAGCTAACTTAACATTTTTTTTTTTTTTTTTAGAGATATGATATCACTATAATCCTCAGACTGGTCTTGAACTCCTGGCCTCAAGCGATCCTCCCATCTTGGCCTCCCAAAATGCTGGGTGTTAAACGTTCTTAGCATTAAAAACTAAATAAACAAAGAGGGTGGGAGAAAACTGTGGAAGGTAATGGATCTATCTATGGCTTTGATGGTGGTGATGGATTCACTAGTATATACTTATCTCCAAACTAATCAAGCTGTGCACATTAGGTAAGAACAGCTTTTTATATGTCAATGATACTTTAATAAAGTGGTTTGAAAAAAGAAAGTTAGCTTTCTGATTCCAGCCCCTATGGTACACCCAACATTGGTCTTGATTCCTGCAGAAGATGTCAGAAAACCTTGGAAACGTGGGGCCACACAAAAGAAAAGAGATCTTTTTTTTTTTTTCTGCAACCAGTTCAGGAGTCAGAATGCCAGGAAAATTCACCCCTTGACTCCTCTAATCCAGCCTCCAACTGCTGCCCTCAGTGCACTTCTAAGATCTTGCCAATGGTTCCCCAAAGAAGGCAGCAAACTGCTATGTTTCTAAGTGACAAGTTGAGGATTTTGCTAAGAGCTTGAATATTGCAGAATATTGCTCCATAGAGAGGCTTGGGAATAGCCTTGAAAATCAGAAGCTAATGCCTCCTTTTAATTAATACTGTCTCTACTAACAGCCTCTTTTGCTTTTTCTTATTTCAATGAGATCATCATCTATTATAAAGCACACAGACCTGAGAGTGCACAAACACAACTTCCAGGCCTGGTTCTGCCACTAATTCTCTATGGGACCTTGGCATTGGTGCTCCTGTACAGTGTCAGGGTTGCATGCCATGTCCCCAAGCCTTCAGACAGAATATAGTGCAGACAAACAGACTGAGCATTGAAGGACTGGCTTATTCATTTATTAGTGATATAATTTTAGGCAATTTACTTAACCACTGTGAGCCTCAGGTATCCCATCTACAAAAGGGGAGAGTTTAGCCAGGTGCAGTGGCTCACACCTGTAACTACAGCACTTTGGGAGGCTGAGGTGGGAGGATCACTTGAGGCCAGGAGTTCAAGACCAGCCTGGCCAACATGGTGAAACCTCGTCTCTACTAAAGATACAAAAACTAGCTGGGCATGGTGGCGCACGCCTGTAATCCCAGCTACTCTGGAGGCTGAGGCAGGAGAATCAGCTCAGCCCAGGAGGCATAGGTTGCAGTGAGCCAAGATCATGTCACTGCACGCCAGCCTGGGCAACAGAGCGAGGCTCTGTCCCAGACAAACAAACAAACAAAAGAGGAGAGTTTGTACAAATTGTTCTCCAAGGCATTTCCAGCTATAAAGTTTGTGGTTCTCCACTAACCGAAAGAAAGAAATTGACAAGAGAATAGAACGATGTAGTATAGTTCTCAGAGGCTGCAATATGAAACAGGAGAGTGCTGGGAGTCTTGAAGGCATGACTGTTAAGTGAACTTTGGTGTTAAACCCCGATGCTACCACTTTAGCTGTTTGACTGCTAGGCTAGTTAGCCTAATCTCTCTGTGCTTCAGTGTCCCACAAATATGTCTGTGCCTTTGTTTCTCAGTGTCTTATGATATGCTGAGATAAGATAGCATGTCTTATTGTAAGATGCATCATAAGATAGCATGTCTCTGTCCAATCCTTTGAGATAGCAATGGGACTTAATTTGACCAGAAATAAAAGCAGAATTTCACTGCTAGGATAAAGTTATGATAACCAAGTTTGTTTCTCACTATGAAAGCATTAATGGAAGCACAGAAAGGCGATTCTTCTGTCAGTCTAGATTTCCAAACACCAGAATGGCCAGGGACCCTGCCATTCAGGGAGAGGCAGGTGGTATGACCAACACATAAAAACTTTCACAGTCAGGCCACTGAAGTTTGAAATTGTTTGTTCCCAAGACACAAACTAATGCATTCTGACTGATACATTCATTTCCTTTTATTCATAAAGCCAAGTTGTTAATGGCTCCTTTGCAATAGGTGTGAAAAGATCAAATGAAAAAACACATAAAGTATTCAGCATAGGACCAGACACATAAAAAATGTACACACCATTAAAGGTGGGGGGGGGAGGCGGGAGGGAAAGAGGTAGAAGGGAGGGGAAAGAAGGTTTCAGAAGCAGCATGTTTAATTAATCACCTCTTAGGAAGGCACTAGAAAAATCATAGGCCAGAACGGCTGTGGAGACCACTTAATAAGAACTGACTCAATATCCTCAGTGGGGGAATGAGTGAGTGCTACTAACAAAGACCAGCTTTCCTTGAATCCTTATAGAAACACTTTCAGTCTTGCCAGGCATGGGTTGTGGGTGCTGAATCCCCAAATCCCACATCTTACCCCAAACTGTCCTCTTATGCTATACAATATGCACATCTGATAAGCAGACAAGATTGAAAAGTCCCTTTCTAATAAATCTCTCATGAGCTCCTCCAGCTCTTTGCAGGTCATTCTTGAGGGCCTATGGGCAAATGCCTGCTGCCAGCAGACCTATCTTATTTATGGTGAGGCTTTTGCAAAATCTACCACTGCAATTTGCTCAGTCCCCATTCCCAAGCAACTTTTCCTTCCTGCCATTTCTGAGTCACCAGGTTCAATAATAGTTCTTGACTGATGTTTATCTAAATCTCTGCAATCTATAACCAAAGTTTACCTTTCTTCCTTATAGGAATGAAGTACAATGAATGTGGGTAAGAGAGTGGGAGGGAGAGTAAAAAACAAACAAATAAACATCAAATATCACCAATCTTTGGTGAGTTTATCTAACTTGAACAGTCTGTCAATTCCCACACTGATCAAGAGCAAAGGAAAGGGGATTCTGACAGTGACCCTACGTAGATCACTAAGACCAACACTGTGCACCGGAAGGGATAAGAAACAACAAAGCTTGACATCACTTACTGGATTTGGGGGCAATTTGGAAGCGAAATCATTGGCTCTTCACATTTCCACAGAACTTGACATTTTACCAAAGGCTTCATTCATGTCAATTTCAACCTAATTCCTAATACAGTGGTCTCTCTCAGCACCATCCAGTCTCTCAAAACAAGCCCCATTCCCTTCCTAGGAATAAACTGTATTTTGATTTTTGTATGAACTCTGTGTCCTTCTTTCTTGATCTTTTCATGTCTCCTTCAGTCCTTCCATCTTGCACACATTTCCCCCTTCCCCGCCTTCTGCTGTCTGTCTCTGTACCTCCTTAACTCTGTTCACAGCTCTACATCTCTTAATTCTTTCTTTGCTTGCTGTTCCCTCCTGCTGTGATAGAGACTGTTCTTTAGTGTCTCCTCTGTTTTTGCCTCTCTCTCCCTGCCTCTGCTCTGTCTGTCTGATTGAGTCTCCTTGTCACTCTTGCCCTATCTTTATCTTTCCATGTGAGTCCCTTAATGTGCACCATGCTTAATTTTTGCACACAGTGCAAACCCTTGGACTGGTCAGGAAATATCACCACATGCTCACCCCCCAGAACAGGCTGTAGCCTACATGCAGTGACCTGAAGAGGTAGCTCCCCATGGAGTGGTCTTTGCCTAAGATCCCTCCTTAGTTATAAATTTGGTCTCCCCCTGTGGCACCTGGGTCCTCACTCTACACTGAGAACAGGGATAGAACACATGGCTCTCCTCATCACATGCTGATATGGGATATAAAGTAGTTGCATACATCCTTTACTGCAGAACAAGAAACCAGGGAGCACTGGTTTGGGAGTCAGAAACTAACTTTCAGCGTAAAAGGAGTTCCAATCACTGTGAATATTGAGCCAATTATATTATTTCCTGAGCTTCCGTTTCTCCATCTGTACAAGTAAGGTCTGAAATAGTTAATCTTTAAGTTCTTGTCTAGTTCAGAGACATTATATTTTTAAGCGCTTTGTAAAGCAGAAATCCGGGTTGCTGTTTCAGAGATTCAAGAGAGGAAATGAAAACACAGACCTCTCTTATATCAGCAGTTGCTAGGTGGGGTGATCTAGGCAGGGGCAGGGAGGAGTACAAAGCAGAACTGCAGCTGTCACACAGGAGACACTAGCTGGTAGAGAGTTTGATATCCTAGGCCAGCCAATTGTCAGGAAATGAGGCATATGGTGAGACGGCTGGTGGCAGTACTTGCTGGCTACTCTCTAGGGCTGGACCAGAGATTACTTACAGGAGGGAGGAAAGGAAGTAGTAGGAGGAGAGAAATGACAACTGCATGTGATGCTGAAATACTTGCAGGCTTTCAGGAAATGTGAAAGACAAAGGAGCTCCATCCTCCCCACTGTCTGGAGCTCAGGAGGGGAGACTTGAAAAAGATAAATTTACAGCTGGGCGGGGTGGCTCACGCCTGTAATCCCAGCACTTTGGGAGGCCAAGGTGGGTGGATCACGAGGTCAGGAGTTTGAGACCAGTCTGGCCCACATAGCGAAACCCCATCTCTACTAAAAATACAAAAAATTAGCCAGGTGTGGTGTGTGCCTGTGATCCCAGCTATTTGGGAGGCTGAGGCAGGAGAATCACGTGAACCTGGGAGGTGGAGGTTACAGTGAGCCAAGATCACGTCACTGCACTCCACATTCCAGCCCAGGCAACAGTGTGAGGCTCTGTCTCAAAAAAAAAAAATAAACAAAAAAAAAAAAAAAAAGAAAGAAAAAGAAAGAAAGAAAGAAAGGAAAGAAAGGAAAAGATAAATTTAGACCCATCAGAAGTGGCTTGCCTTTCCACAGTGGGGAGGCAACTGACTTAGCATGGTTCCAAAAGGATACATGGTCTGCAGATGGAAATAATTGCAAAGAAAGTTTAGCTGAAGCCAAGGATGACAGAGCTTAAATGGAATGGATTGCTCTAGTATAATGGTGGTAGTCTTGGGAGTTTTCTAAATCTTGAGGCTGTCATCAAAAGAGAAAATCCTGGTCTGTTCACTATACTCCCCTCCTTGAGCAAATCAGGGTACTTAGGCTCTGGCTGTTCAGACGCAATCCAGGGTTGAGAAGTTGGAAACAATGAGCAGAGTGTTTGAGGCAGAACGATGACTTCTAATGGACCTAAAATTGTGTCTGGGACTGGACAGTCCTAGGCCAGCCTTTAAGGTGCCATGTTCTTTCTTTTTTTTTTTTTGACATGGAGTCTTTCTCTGTCACCCAGGCTGGAGTGCAGTAGCACTATCTCGGCTCACTGCAAGCTCCGCCTCCCAGGTTCATGCCTTTCTCCTGCCTCAGCCTCCCAAGTAGCTGGGACTACAGGCAGCCGCCACCACGCCTGGCTAATTTTTTCTATTTTTAGTAGAGACAGGGTTTCACCATGTTAGCCAGGATGGTCTCGATCTCCTGACCTTATGATCCACCCGCCTCAGCCTCCCAAAGTGCTGGGATTACAGGCATGAGCCACCAAGCCCGGCGGTGCCATGTTCTTTCTCACTGACAAGTCTGTTGGCCGCGGGAAGATAAGCACTCCAAGCAGTCGGGAGATCTGAGAACGTGGGCTGGTCCCACAATGACTTGCTTTGTGACCAAGTCCTTTCCCTGCATGTAAAATGAGATCCCAGGATTTAATGAAGTTTGTTCAGGATCTAGCCTCTTATTACCCATGTGGATCCTTCTTTTGGACCAAGCTATCCTTCACACAAAAGAATGGTACATTGGCTCAATTATCAAATGCCAGCCACTCTGAGAGCTGCTGTGAGAAATGAAACTCCATAAAACATACAATGTACCTATGGAAATGGCTGGCTTCTGTAGAAAGCACCCTGTTTTAAAGATGAAGCAGTAGAATTATGCTTCTCATGGGTGGGGCTGGGATTTGAAGGCATGTTCATTGGCAATCTGTTTTCTTGACTCCCACCCTTGCTTATCCATATGTCTGGGCCTTTGCAGGCTCCTTCCTGGACAGGAAAATGCCCTTTAACTCTTATCTCTCCCAAGAGGCACTATTCTCTGCTATCACTTCAAACCTCAGTTCACAAGCTTTGTCCTTTGAGAAGCCCTTTATCTTTCCTTCTAATTCCTTTCAACAGCCTTCCCATGGGAACTCTTTGGAAACCATTGTCTTTCCTTGGAACACTGCTTTGCAAATTAAATTTTTCTATTTTTTTAAAACTTGTGTGTGTCATCTTGCAAGCTTTTAAATTTCTTCCTCAAAGAGAAGGAATAATTCCTTTTTTTTTTTTATTTTGTATTCCAAGCAGCATTATTCTATCCATGATGTTGCTCAAGACACACTTTCATAGACCATTAAAATTATAGAAAACTAGTATCGTAGAATCTCAGCATTGAACTGCAGTTAATCCAGACTATCCTTAAATTTTCCCCAGAGCTTTTCCTGATTTTTGTTCTTGTTTTTTTTAAATAGAGACAAGTGTTCACTCTGTTGCCCAGACTGGATTGCAGTGGCATGATCATAGCTCACTGTAACCTTGAATGGCCAGGCTCAAGTGATGGTCCTGCCTCAGCTTCCCAAGTAGCTGGGACTACAGACATGTACCAGCAAGTTCGAATAACTTTTTTTGTTTGTTTGTTTTGTTTTGTTTTGAGATGGAGTCTCACTCTGTCATCCAGGCTGGAGTGCAGTGGCGTGATCTCAGCTCACTGCAAGCTCCGCCTCCTGGGTTCATGCTATTCTCCTGCGTCAGCCTCCTGAGTAGCTGGGACTACAGGCACCCGCCACTACGCCTGGCTATTTTTTTGTATTTTTAGTAGAGACGGGGTTTCACTGTGTTAGCCAGGATGGTCTCAATCTCCTTATCTCATGATCTGCCTGCCTCAGCCTCCCAAAGTGCTGGAATTACAGGTGTGAGCCACTACACCCAGCCCAGTTAAAAAAAAAAAAAAATTAGCAGAGATGGAGTCTTGCAAAGTTACCTAGGCTGGTCTAAAACTCCTGGGCTCAAGTGATCCTCCCACCTAGGCCTCCCACAGTGTTGGAATTACAGGTGTGAGCCACCATGCCTGGCTCGGAGCTTTTCCAGTAAAGTAGCATTCAGTCTCTGCTTGAGCAACTGAGTCATGGATCCACCTGCCAACGATACCTAGTGTCAGAGGGGCTATTTCTATCTCATTTTCCATCTTATGCCCAATAACCAGCATGGTATATGGGAAAGAGGAGATTCTCAAAGAGTATATGATGATTACAAGGATGAACGGTTTTAGTGAATTCACACTTCCATTCTCATTCTGTAAAATGGGAGTAAGAGGGTATGCTGAATTGAAATACAAAAGCAAGGTTTTAGAGTCAGCTGGAGTTACATCTGATTCCTGACTCTACCTCTTACTAGATGATGATCTTGAGAAAGTCACTCAACCTCTCTGGATTAATTTCTCAATTGTAAAATGGAGGTCGTAGTGCCTCCAATGATTCTAATAATGAGCTAAAATGAAATTATCTTGGCTCTCCTACTTCCTAGAAGGGAGTCTTTGGAAAGCTACTTTAGATTTCTGTTTCTCTTCTGTATAAAAAGGATGATAATGACTCCTGCCTTACAGGATCATTGTGAGGATTATGTAAGTTAATAGGTAAAAAATACTTAGAAAACCCTTTCGTGTATGCTGAATCAATGTTAGTGGACATTATTATTGTTAGTAGTAGTAGTTAGTAGTAAAGAGCTTGACACAGAATAATTATTAATAAATGGTAACCATTATTACCACTCACAATACAATTATCACTACTATTAGTAAGATGATGGAATGGAAACAATGATTATTATAATGGTGACTTATTACTAGTTCTGACTTTTATTGATATGACCTCAAATGATTAGGAGAACCTTGCTTTGTGATAATATCTGATTTTTTTATGCAAACATGGTTAAAAGTATAATGTGTGTGTGTGCGTGTGTATGTGTGTGTGAGTGTGTGTTTAGATAATCCTTTTCTATACATACAACAAATCTCACTCTACTAGCTTATGGTTCTTCAAGCTTTGAGGCATAAGTAAGTCACCACTTAAGGTTTCTCTTCTTTAGGCAGAACAGTTTCAGTTTCTTCAACTGTCCAAAAACTCTTTACCAATATCTTGCATGTTTAATCCTCACATAATCTGGCCAACCTAGCCATCACTCACTATTGAGTGAAAAAAGCAATTTCTAAACAGCTTTACCTGGATTTGGGGAGTGTGTGTGTGTGTGTGTGTGTGTGTGTTTGTGTGTGTGTAGGCAGACAGGAAAAAACAGAGAGAGAAAGAGAGAAGTAGAAATTTTAAGAGCATTCAGGAAAATGTTAATTCTAGGTATTTCTGGGTGATGGGATTTTTATTTTCTACTACATTAAATGTCTTTATTTTTGAACTGCCTGAACAGCATGCATAAAATACTTATTTTTCAGTAGACTGAAAGATTAATTAATGTTTTTCAAAATGCCATTAACTGTACTTATATGATAATTTAAGATTGAATTTAAAATGTGGGGATAGAGCTAGGAAAATGGCAAAGTGGGACAAATATATGCTAGGACCATGAAAAAGAAACCTTATGGAATAAAGTTTGCTGACTTTCCACACTCCTTAAGAGGGTACCTGTGAGCTTAAAGTGATGCTGGCCAGAATAACAGGTCTCTACCCCATTGTGCCCATGGCTTCCTCCCTGTGCCCAGGTTGTTTGTCAGTGACTCAGACCAGCAATGTGCAAGTGTCTACAGCATACCTAAAGGTCATCTGGAAGACTTGGCCTTGGTTCACATGTTGGGTCCGGTTGTTGTAACCATGTAGCATCTCTCCAAAGAGGGTATCATTGAATTTGGAGTCAGGTTTGAGGCACTTGGGGCCCTCGCAGACATCTGAGAGCATTAAGCAGGATTTTCCATCAGGAGCCAGTTTGTACTCCTCCACGCAACTGTATGATAAAACAGAGCTCAGAATTAGCTTCACATCCTGAATGCCCCCATTGGGGGTGACCTAAAACCAAGGCCTCCTTTCCCTGCAAAACAGGTCAGAGTTTAGGAAGGAGACAGCTATTCTGCCTGGAATCTATCTAGGGCACAGATGTCTAGAGAGAAGCACATTAATACTGCAAATTGGTAAATTAAAGGAAAGTCATTTGTGACATTTTGGAGGAGTCAAGGGGACACCAGCATGCACGTTCACACACAAAGCAAATTTAAAAACTGTTTCCTATGAACACACAGACTTTAAAAAGCATGACAGACCAATTCACAGGGAATCATCAACTAGTGTCTCAAACCAGAATCTATTCCCAGTACATCTGTCAACCAAGGTTGAAGACGGTAGCAAATACAAGATTTTTATCATCCTGGTAGCTCGGGTGTGAAACCTTCCAGGACCATGGACAGCACAAGGCTTCGCTCACTTAGGGATTTTAGCAGCCTCCATTGGTCTAACAGTCAGAAAAGCCCTTGATAAGCCTTTGAGACGGGGTGGCCTCATCTATGGACAAAACAGGCATCTGAATAAGGTGTGGAAACAATATTTGCAATTTGAAAAAGATTTGCAGTGAGAAATCTCAGAGAGGCATGGGCTGGAGGGGATGGGGATGGTTGGGGCAAGAAATCAGAGATCTCAGCCCCTGAAAAATCATTCCAGAAACTGGAATTCTATGAGTGTCTACCTTTTCAAAGTTCAGCGCTAAGCACTAGGAGTATGGTGCACATAAATAAGACAGACAAGAGAATGGTCTGTGAGATTGGACAGACCTGTACAAATGCCATTTTTCTCCTTGTGACCTATGTGAACATGAGTGAGTCATTTAACTTCTATGATCCCCAGTTTCCTCAAGTGTAAAATAGAGTAGACACTTCTACCTTAATTCAGTAGGATGCTATAAGGTCACATGATACATTGGCCACAAAAAAAAAAAAAAACAGGAATTGCAATATACTTAACACAATAATCATAATAGTGGTAGTAATGCTGTTATTTCTATTTATTGAGCATGTACTATTCACTGAACACTTTATGTATTTATTATCTAACCACGAAGAAAGAGTAATATCATCATTTCCGCTTTACACATAAGCAAAATAAGGAGCCAAGAAATAAAGCATGTCATACTGTGAGTAAGTAGCAAAGTTGATATTCAAATTCAGTTCTGTTAGAAAAAGGGATGTTTGTCTATTTTTGTCTCCTCCAAATCTAGTGCTTTCTATGTGCACAAAATGACCCTGGTTGGTAAATCAGTTTGAGAAAGTAAACAGCAGGCAATTTCTTATTTGCCTTTCTTTCAAGGGGTGTAGCAAAGATTCATTGAAACTAACTGCAAAGAGACTCAGGAACTCAGATGGGAGAAGGAAGAGGCTCTGTATGGTGGTTTGGAAAGAAAATGTACACAGGTTGTGGGAACCAGTAGCTGATGCTACAGATATAGAGCTGAACTGGAGGCAGAAAGAAGACAAGCATAGCTGAAAACTTGACCCAAGATCACTCTAGTGAAAAGCCAGGAAGTCTCATGCATGAAGTAAACGTCACTGTTTCCTGGCTTTCCCCTAATCCCTGGCGTACTGCACTGATGCACTGATTGTCTTTCTAATGTTCACATGTTCCTTTCCATAGTACAGTGGGGAAATCTCTTGGAAAAGGGCCCTGTCTCAGATCCTTGGTAAAGTATATCCCCTTCTTTTTGCATCTGTTAAATATTACTAAGTCCCTTTTAATACAGTTGCAGTGCAGATGAAATGAGTGTATATAGAAGTGAATCGTACATGGTGAGTGCTTGATAAAGTCTAGTTCCATCCATTTATTCAGAAAATATGGAGAAATGGTTTACTGGGTACACTGGCTAGAGTACTCTCTCTCTCTTTCTTTCTCTCACCCTCCACACATACCCACATCCCTGTGTGACTGTGAATAAATATATTATTGTTGAAGATGAGTAGACATTATCAAAGTCTGGCCGCGTGCAGTGGCTCACGCCTGTAATCCCAACACTTTAGGAGGCTGAGGTGGGTGGATCATGAGGTCTGGCATTCAAGACCAGCCCGGCCAACATAGTGAAATCCTGTCTCTACTAAAAATAAAAAATAAAAAATAAATTAGCCAGGTGTGGTGGCAGGCGCCTGTAATCCCAGCTACTCGGGAGGCGGAGGCAGGAGAATCACTTGAACCTGGGAAGTGGAGGTTGTAGTGAGCTGAGATCACGCCACTGCACTCCAGCCCAGGCAACAGTGTAAGACTCCGTCTCAAAAACAAAACAAAACAAGACAAAAAAAAAAAAACATTATCAAAATCTATAGAGTAAAATATGGAATTTCTTCATTTCCCACTCCTCACTTCCTGTCCCAGAGGTCACCATTGTTAATTTTTATGTGCTCTTCCAGGAGTTTTTCAATGCATTTAAATACATATTGTGTGTGTGTGTGTGTGTGTGTGTGTGTGTGTTTGTGTATACATACACATTTCTTTGAATTTGTAGACTAAATTGGGGGGATTTATATAAACACACATATGCACACACACATATCATAATAAACTCATAAACAGAATTATACTATATATTGTTGTGAGACATGCATTTCCACTTGATGTTATTTCTTGGAGATCTTTTCAAAACACTATACATATAGATCTATCTTTTTTAATGGTTATTTGGCATTGCACAGTATAAACGTACCATAATGCTTTTAACTAATTTTTATTGATGGGCACGTTGGCTGTTTATAGCTGTTTGTTATTACAAACAATGCCATAATGAAGATCTTTGCACATACATCATTGTGCCCAACTATGTGTTTCTATAAAACAGATACTCAGAAAAGAAATTGCTTGGTTAATGTTTTATGAATTTTAAAATTTTGATAGATCTACTAAATAGTTGCCTGTAGAATCTCTACCCATTTACAATCCTATAATTGATGAATGGCAGATCCCATTTTTCTACATCTTTCATGTTCATCACTGCCAATCTAGGATAGGAAAAATAACTCATTTTTGTTTGGATTTGCATTTCCCTTGTTACTGATTAAGTTCAGCATCTTTTCATGTTATGGTCACTTGCATTTCTCCTTCTATAGATTATCCATTAATGTGCATTGACCATTTTTCTATTGTGATATTTGCCTTTTTCTTTGTATTGGTTTATATATGCTCTAAATATTTTCTGGGTAGTTATCCTTCACCTTCCATATATATTAAAATTTTTTTCCAGTCTGTGCTTGTATTTTAATCTTCCTTTTGGTATCTTATTACCTCTTTCTTCTGGTCTTTGTGTCTGAAATTTGTGCAATGTTTAGAAACCCACAAGATGATAAAATATATTTCTGTATATTATTGTAGTATTGTATAGGTTTAAAAAATCTTTGGTTATTTAATAAGTAGGGCATTTATTTTTGAATGTAGTGTGAGTGGTTATTTTAACTTAACTGTTTTTTAAAATGGGTAGCCAATTGTCTGTAGTGTCTGACCTTTCAACAACAAATTTGAAATGTTATTTTTTTTTACACGTGCAATCCCTACATATGACATATATACATGGTTGGTGTTTTTCCTGTTTAATTATCTGTATATTCCTGCAGTAATTCCAAGATTTAATTACTATAGCTTTATAGCCTGTTTTGGATATAATAATAAAGTAATACTCCTCCCCTTCATCAACACTAGTTTTCTATTTCCAAATTTCCTGACTGCTCTTCCATATTTTTCCTTTCAAATGAATTTCAGAATGGGCTTATCAAATTATATGCAAATCCCTAGCGGAATTTTGGGTAGCATTGCTTTAAATTTGTAAACTAAATTGGGGGAAGTTTTTGATTTTAATTTTATTTCATTTTCTTTTATTTAATATATACGTTTTGTGAGTTAACTCTGTGCTGGGCACTTCTGATAAGTGTGATAAAGACATCTTGCATTAACCACACTGTGTCCTCTTCCTGGACTTGCATTGCATTTTGTCCTCTTCCTAGACTTACATGTCTAAGCCTGTCTTGCAATTGGGCTGAAGGGGCCATGCAACTGGATTCTGAACAATGGAATCTATGCT
The DNA here is from genome assembly GCF_028885655.2 of Pongo abelii. NCBI lineage: Eukaryota > Metazoa > Chordata > Mammalia > Primates > Hominidae > Pongo > Pongo abelii. The sequence goes on from NC_071998.2 coordinate 108,024,387, forward strand.
GACATGATACAAGTCACTGCCAGAATTAGCCTTTTCAAAACATCCTGTGATTTTTCAAGCTGCCTCTTCCCTTGTTATGGCAAGCTTGGAGACCATGTGTTCCCGATGCATTCTACAGGATGGAGGAAGACTGCCACAGTCACAATAGACCTTGCACAAATGAGAAATTAGCTTTTGTGCACAAGCTTCTGGTTGGGCGAGGGGGCTCATTTGCTACAGGAAGAAAGCTTATCTTATCCTGACTAATACAGCATCTTTATAATTCGGAGTCCTCTAACTCAGAAACAATTTGTATCTCTATTTATCAACTGTTCTTTTAAAACATTTGGTGAAGTTTTTGACTTTTTGTTATAAAGGTTTTGCACGTGTCTTTTGGAGATTATTCATGGGCATTTATGAAAGGCACTATGCTGTAGAGGTTTATCCAAGTATGTTTTGGATCCAGACTAACAGAGTCCAAATCCTGAGTCTGACACCAGTTGTGTGACCTCAGACAAACTACTTAACCTCTCTGTACTTCCCTTGCTTATCTATAAAGAAGATCATATGTGCCTTTTAGAGTGAAAATTCTACTGTTGCAATCTTTTAAACTTCAGAAATAGGATCAGTTTTTCATTTATGCTTTCTTTTATGTTTTCCACATAGTTATTACTGACTTGAGAAAAGCTGTTACTGATTTTTCTAAGTTGATGTTGCATCCTACGAACATAAAGAACTTAAACATTCTAACATGTCTACTAAATTTTTCTAGATGGATAGCATATATTTGCTCAGTTTGGGTATTAGGATTATGGAATAAGTTAAAAAACTATCCTTTTTTGTTTCTTTCTCTGGATCAGTTTATATAAGATAGATGTTATCCATTACTTGATAATTTGATAAGTCTTGCCTATAAAATCCCCTGGGCTTGATGGCTTCTTTTCAGTTGTAGATATTTAGCTCTTATCATTTATTTCCTTATTATCTGCCTATTTAGATTTTCTATATCCTCATAACTCAAACTTCATAATTTATATTTTCTAACATTATAATGCATTTTATCAAGACTTTCACATGTATTGGTGTAAAGTTCTATGCAGTGATCTCATTAAATTTCTTTTATCTTTTATGTTTTTATAGTTAAGGCACTAGCCCATTCGTAATGTGTTTGTGTTCTTTCTTTGCTCTCTCCTTTGAATAGGCTTTTTGTATTTTGTATTTTATTGGTGAGCTCCCTTTTTTCTTTTCTATTTAATTTATTTCAGCTTTTATTTGTATCAATTCCTTCCTGCTGTTTTATCGGACTTTGTTTTATAATTCTTTCTATGGCTGCTTAAGTCAAACGCCTCATTTGTTTATTTTCAATCTTTCTTGCTTCTTAATAAATGCCTTGAAGCTTCTGACTGTGGCTTTGCCCACACCCCATAAGTCTGACATGCAGCCCTCATGCTCCTGCTCATTTCTAACAAGGTGAAAATTTGAGTTTGATTTTTTCCATATCCAAGTGTCACTTACAAGATATTTAAAAATATAATTCCAAAATAGATAATTTGTTTGTTCCTCTTTTTCTAATATTACTGCATTTTTAGACTAACAGTGTAGTTTGTATAATTTCTATGTTGATAAATTTTTGAGATTCTAAAGGAGTCACAGGTTGAGATTTTAGAGCTAATTAAACTTGAGTTCAAATACAGGTTGTGCCATCTACCAGCTACATGACCTTGATCAAGTCTGCTAATTTCCGTAGGCTTTGGTGTCATAATCTATTAAGGAAAATGACAATCCTTATCATGAGGATGTGAAAATTACAGATAACTTATACAAAGGACGAAACTGTATCTCTCATACAGTATTCAAGTAATGCATCAGCTATTATGCTTATTATTGTTATTGTTGTTGTTACTTAGTCTATTAACACATTTACATATCCCAGGAAGTATAAATTTATTTCTATTGGTTCTCATATCCTAGTTGCTGGCCTCTATAGATCCAGATTTCTTAAAGTTGACATAGTTGCCATTCTTTGATTCCTTTTTTCTTTTTCTGCTTCACAGCACATATTTGAGAACTTCTTATGTTGCATTCATTGGAAATAAGGTGTACATATAATTCGTATATATTTTTACATGTGTAATTATTATATAGAAGTTAAATATATGCATTATTTGTGTGTGTGTGTCTCTGAGTGTGTGTGTGTACATACACACGTATTTGCAAAGCTCAGTCCCACATTCAGGATCCCAGAGTTTCGTGGAATGCTATTGTATATATGACCTGGTTTGCTCCTTATAACCTGTAATAGGTAGAGTAATGGCCTCCTCAAAATGCCCACATCCTAATCCCGAACACCTGAGGTAATCTGACATGGCAAAGGAGACTTTGAAGATGGGATTAAGTAAAGGATTTTGAGCTGGGAAGATTATCCTGGATTACCTGGGTGGTCTCAGTGTCATCACATGGTTCCTCATAAGAGGGAGATAAGTGTGTTAGTCAGAGGAGATGCAACTTAGAAGCAGAGGAGAAAAAGAGGGGAGCAGAGTAAGGGACCATGAGTCAATGAATGCAGATACTCCCTAGCAGTTGGAAAAGGCAAGGAAATAGATTTTCCCCTAAGGCCTGCAGAAGGAATGCAGCCCTGCCACTGTCTTGATTTTAGGAATATTGACCTTGAGATCTGTAAAATAAAGTGTGTTATTTTAGGACACTAAGTTTGTGGTGATTCATTACAGAAGCAATAGGAAATGTGCGACACTCAGAGGGAGGTATTGTCTCCACTTTCAGATGAGAAAATTGAGGTTGAGAGAAGTTGAGTGACTTGCCCATGGAGGTATGTCTAGTCAATAGTGGTGCTGGGAATCAAACCTAGGAGCTCAAGACGTGTGTGTGAATGTGAGTGTGTGTGTATGACTTTAAGCATATCACAACTGTGGATTTACAGTGATTTTTCTTTTCCCTGTGGGTGGGAAAAGATTGTGGCTTGTAGGAGAGATTCAGGGGGAAAAAATTCCCATCCTTGTAAAGGAAAATGATCCCCTGAGTTTTGAAACAGGAGCAGTTCTCCCCCACTGAGCCACCTAAGGGCATAGGAAGGTTTATGCTAAGGTCTATTTAGTTGTTGGGTTTTTTAAAAAATTTTATTTTTGTACTATGACACATAATTATATAGCTTCTTGAGAACATTCTGTCATCTGGGAGATTTTCCTACAGAAATTCTAAAGAGTATAGGCTCACAGGAAACCAGCCAAGATCTACATGAAACTCTATTTATACATGTGCCAAAATGAAAAATATAAAATAAGTGCAGAGATACATACTGGGCATTTTAGCTGAAGGCAATTGATGTGTTACCCTTAACACACCCATCACATTATAGAGAATACCAAAACTAGATGGGATTTTAGAGAGTGTACCATAAAACCTTCTATGTGTTTAGCTCAGAGCATGTTTTATTTAATCCTTATAGCAATATTGTGAGATGGGTACTTTCATTCCAACATTGCCGCAGAAGATTCTGAGGCTTGGGACATCTAAGCTCACTAATCAAGGTCACATGAGCATTTTGGAAAAGCCGGAACCTTGACTTGGGTCTTCTTACTCCAAATCCTGTGCTCCTTCCAGTTAATTACAAATGACCTCCTCCATCTGTTTGTTGTTTGAAGGAGAAAATTGAGACTGACAGACAAACGGTATTGTGTACAAACTCTCAAAGCAAAGTATTTTTTTCTCATGTATTTTTTCCTTTATTTATTAATTTATTATTCAATGGCTTATGGAATCAACAGAATTATCAAAATACATATCCTAGAAACTTTTTTAAAATAAGAAAGTGAGTCAAATCCTTAAAAATATTAAGAATAGGCCAAGTGTGATGGCTCATGCCTATAATCCCAGCGCTTTGGGAGGCCGAGACTGGCGGATCACCTGAGGTCAGGAGTTCAAGACCAGCCCGGTCAACATGGCGAAACCCCATCTCTACTAAAAATACAATAAATTAGCTGGGTGTGGTGGTGAGCGCCTGTAATCCCAGCTACCTGCAAGGCTGAGGCAAGAGAATTATTTGAACCCGGGAGGAGGTGGTTGCAGTGAACTGAGATTGCACCATTGCGCTCCAGCCTGGGTGACAGAGCAAGACTCCGTCTCAAGAAAAAAAAAAAAAAAAAAGAGAGAGAGAGAGAAAAGTAGTTAAGGGTAAGAATAGCTCAAGGAACTGCACAACAGGTAGACTTAGACCAATGTTAGGAATAAATCTAAGTATCCTATTACTAAGGCAAGAAAGGAACAGGTTCCTTCCCAGCTTTCCAAACGCAGAAACCTGTGAAAACCTCACCCTGGGATCATCAGGGCTAGAACCAGCACCTAAGGAACTCAACTGCATTAACCCTTCTAACTGATATCATGGGAATCTTTTTCACCAACACCCTCAGGATTATCCCAACATTAACCAAAACGAAGATCAGAGGAGGTGTTCTCTGAGCAGTCTTTGGTAGCAGGTTTTATTCAAGGGAAAATTTAGAGTTTCTAGAAAAAGAAAAGAAAGAAGTGAATAGAAAACAGAATTCCACGGGAAACTCTGGATTAATTATATAGCAGATTTTATCTAGTCTAAGACCCCTAATAATGGTAAGAAACACTAGCAGGTTACATAACACTAAGAAGGAAACAAGGAAAAAAAAAAGACTGCCAAATAAACTCTGTCAAATCATTAAAACTAAGATATCTTCCCACTTCAGAAATGTTAAAATGTGGAAAATATGGGCACTTTAGAATCAATGAAATATGTTTCTCCACTGCATGACTTGGGAGAGCCTTGACTATCCCCAGGTACACTGGGAACCTGTAAGAGGCAGTTAGGAGTGCAGATTTTTCCACATGGGAAACTCTGAACATTTAGTTTGTTGTTGTTGTTTAATATTTGAATGTCTCATGGAACTAATGTTCCATACAATCCACACTGGAAAATAGCTATCCAAACAAATGGACGGATATTACGTATTTCCATCAATTGTCGGTGAGTATTTTTTACACCTGAGCTTTTACAAATGTTTAAAAAGAAGAGACAACAAGGTTATAATGTTTGACAAGAACCTGGCATGAAAGTATTCTATGTTAACGATTAGAAGTAAAATTCACGTTCTCCAACAAGAAATGAAAGGGGTGAGGGCTCAGGCTTTAACCTAAAAGGTAGAAACCACAATAAAACAAGTGCCTGAATGAATTCCCCCATCTCCCACCAACTCTTCCACTTGTTACTGATAATCAAAATGAAGGCCATTGTCTCTGTTCTGTCATTCAGTGTCTTCTACTGTTAGACTAGACTTCAGCTTTGACAATGAAAATACGTGGCTTCCAGTTACTATGGATATTAAACATGTTTATCTCCTTTCCCTCTTAAAATTACATAAAGAGAATATTAGACAGAGAGGCTATTAAGGACTATTTGAGGCTGGATGTGTTATTTGAGCTAATGTGTTTTTAGAGCACTTTCATTTAAATTGGAAGCAAGAAGGTTGGGATATCTCAAGCTTCTATCCCAATTTCACCGCCTAACTGGCCGTGAGTGCCCCCACCTTGAGGGCCTCAGTTTCCTCCTCTAAATGATCTGAAAAATACTGAAACTTAAAAAATGTTGATGAGGCCGGGCGCGGTGGCTCACGCCTGTAATCCCAGCACTTTAGGAGGCCGAGGCGGGTGGATCACGAGGTCAGGAGATCGAGACCATCCTGGCGAACACGATGAAACCCCATCTCTACTAAAAATACAGAAAATTAGCCGGGCGCGGTGGCTGGCGCCTGTAGTCCCAGCTACTTGGCAGGCTGAGGCAGGAGAATGGCGTGAACCCGGGAGGCGGAGCTTGTAGTGAGCGGAGATCGCGCCACTGCACTCCAGCCTGGGCGACAGAGCGAGACTCCGTCTCAAAAAAAAAAAAAAAAAAAAAAAAAAAAGTTGATGAAATGGCTCACTATCTCTTACACAGGAATATATGAGAAATAACTCTCTTAGCAAATAATGGCAGAAAAAGGTGTATAACTCCTGAAAACAAAACAAAACAAAAAAACTACAACTTTCCTTTTCTCATACAAGGACAACTATATAATCCACTATGGGTATTTTTTTCTCTCTCTCTGTTTACTTTGGTTGCCAAGAAGCACACAGCCAAATTTATCTCATGTTGAGTGACTCTTTCATTTTGAGCTTCTGAAACCATTTTCTCTCCCCTCCTTAAAATGGCTCTGATGATTCCTATCTTTATATGAATAGCCTTTTAAAAATATAATGTCTTTATGTGAGTAAAATAAGTTCTCTTGGAAGTGTGCATGGTAGACATTGTAAACACACACACACACAAAACAGACAAACTTTGTTGCTAGGTAACTTGCCAAGGTCTTCACAGGAGGTGATGCCCTCTCACCTATAAGACTGGTTCTAAGGATTTATTCTACAGGCTTTAGCTTAGTGTCCAATGACCTTCTCAAACTATCTTGAATTCACCTGCTTCTGTCTACCATTCTGGTACTTGTGCTCTGTCAACATCAATCAGGACCCAGTGAGGCTTAGGCACCTCTTTGCCCTTGCTGGAGAAGAACTCTACTCAATGATTATTTGCATCTATTAAAAGACCAGGCACAGAGTAGGCACAACAAATCTTAGGTGGATGAATTCTTTAATTCAATCATTATGGTTCTAAATAAGTCTTTGGGCCAAGCAGTGGGAATGGCAATGCAGACATGCAGATGCCTAGGACGTCCCTGCTCATGAGGAGTTCACAGTATGACAGAAACAGACAGGAATGCAGGTAAATCAACCAAGCTATGAGGCTATCACAGGGAGAGCCATGGGGCCTGTGCAGCCCCAGAGAAAGGATGCTTTACTCCGTTTTGGAGAACGTAAACTGATGAGAGGGCAGCCAGCCAGAGGTCCAGTCTGCAAGAGATGTCAAGATTTCACTGGGATAAATAAGAATTTGAGACAAAATGTAAATATTCCTTTCCCTTGCAAGTAGAAATGAAAATAAATAAATAAATAAATAGACAAGGAAAAATGTCCTTTCTATATAGGCCCTAACCCCATGCGACATTCAGCCAATATTTAAATAGTATCCATTTGAAAGGATGAATATTGGCCAGGCACGGTAGCTCACGCCTGTAATCCCAGCACTTTGGGAGGACGAGGTGGGCAGATCATGAGGTCAGGAGCTCGAGACCATTCTAGCTAACACAGTGAAACCCCATCTCTACTAAAAATACAAAAAATTAGCCGGGTGTGGTAGCACGCACCTATAGTCCCAGGTACTAGGGAGGCTGAGGCAGGAGAATCGCTTGAACCCAAGAGGCGGAGGTTGCAGTGAGCTGAGATCGCACCGCTACACTCCAGCCTAGGTGACAGAGCGAGACTCCATCTCAAAAAAAAAAAAAAAGAAAGAAAGAAAGGACGGGTATTATTATACTGTTCCAAGGTAACTGCATAACTCACACCTGATGCCTCTTAGGGCTCAGAGAAGGCTTGCTGAAAAAGTGATGCCTGAATTGAAACTTGGAGGTGAAAGCTAAAGGGCCAGGGACAAATGGGAGTCAGTGGGGGTACAAAGGAGAAGGAGACAGGAGACAGAGGGAACAGTGTTGTGAAAACTCCAGAAACTGAAACCAGGAGGCTTAACTTAGGAAGAGGAACCCAGCTGGAAATGCAACTGGAAAAGTCAGACTGGAAACTTCTTTAGCCATGTTAATGGAGGAACTTTGCTTAACAACTATTAATTGAAAACCTACTATGTGCCAGGCACTGTTTTAGCTGCTGGAGACAAAGTAGTAAACAAGAGATAAAATCCAGTAATTACATAATTAAATGAGATGGTTTTATATTTATTAGACTAATTATAACTATGGTTTACTGAGTGCTTAAATATGACAGCTCCTGTGCACGTATAATTTAATTTAATTTTCACAATGGTGCTACAATCGCTTCTAATTCTATATGAAAGAGCAGAGGCTCAGAGAAATTGAGTGGCTTGACAAAGATCACACGACTAGATGTGGCCAGAGGTCAGCAGTGACATCAGATCTGTCTTGACTGAGCCTGGAACCACAATACCTAAGTTTCAATCTCAACAACCTCACTTACCAGGTATGTGACCTTGGATAGTTACTGAGCCACTCTGTGCTTTTTTTAAAAAAAAAAAAAAAACATAAAATGGGAACCATAATAGTACGTTGCTTGTAGAATTGTTATGAGAATTGAATGAGCTAATGTACCCAAAGCACTTAGAACAGTCATGGTACGTATAAAGTCCTTAGTAAATGTTAGCTGCTATTATTAACCTGGTTGCAAACAGATTTATTAAACCTTCTCCTACCCAGAACACTCTTAGGAAGGTCATAGAGCTTTGGGCAAGTTGGGAAGGTCCCCTTGATAATGAGTTTATTTTGTTTTCCCTGCTTAATTCAATAGCAACCTACTTCTCTCTGGACCATCTCTCTCACAAGTACCTGCTAATAGCTTTCATTGTTTACAGTGCTTCTAACAAGTGTGGTAACTTCTCATTTGCATTCCTAATAGACAGTTTCCAAATCTTGTTGAAACTGCAGTTGGTTTTAGGACGCCTGGGTTTTGTTTTTTTTTTTTTTTTGCCCTATTTATTATCATTTGGATGGGTTTTAACAGCTCACCACACACTCTCACCCATTCAATCTTCTTTAAGATTCTCACAATCCTTTCACGATATATTAACAGATTAGTCCTGTCTAGTGCATCGGGTCACTAGCGAATGTTATTAGAATCATTTAAGTTAATTTATTTAACAAACACATACAGCGCTAACTCTGTGCAGGACATTGTTCCAAAGCATTTCACAAATATTAATGTAAATGGTAATATATTTAGTCCTTATAACATCTCTATAGACAGATATTACTATTATCCCTGTTTTACAGATGAGAAAACTGAGACACAGAGACATCAATTAACTTGCTGAAGGTTACACAGCAAGGAGATGTTGAGCCACATCACTAGTCATATGACCTTGGGCATGTTTCTTAGCCTTCAGAGGGTAACAAATATGAAATACTTTCCACTCTTCAGAATTATCATTATATTAAGGTAGGTATTAAAATTTTACAGGTGAGAAAATGGAAGGTCAGGGGTCCTGAAAGGCTTGTCTTATGCCTAAGAGAGAGTGGCAGAGCTAGGATTACAATTCATGTCTTTTGAATCCACGGTTCCCTGTAGTGTGCTGTGGATGGAAGGTGGTAATAGTTTCTGTTGTCAAAATCCATTATTGCTGCTCCTGCTGCTGTTACTGTTGTTATTTACCACAGAAGAACAGCCCCTACCCCACCCCAAACACACAGAGGGAAAAATAACAATGACAAGAACATGGCTGATTCTGTATGCAGCCTGCAGATCTAAAGCCATGCATAATTTACTCAACACTGCCCTGCAGTCACTTAAGCTGAGAAGAGATCGCTATAAATTCAGGTCTGAATACCCTAATTTATTTCTTATTTATTTTACTGATACATATCTAGGGCCTCCAGTGAGCTGCTTCTACACCTGCCCAAAGGCACCTTCAGCCCTAAGTGCAACTAGGGCAGGAAAGGAGACCTTGAAATAAGCCCTCGAAGAAAAACTGGACTCTACGCACTAGAATCATACAAGTTAAATTAATTTTTCTGGTAAACTAGAATTAAACCCATGCCCACACTCACCCACTATTTGTGAAACACAGGACTGAAAAAGTTGTTACATGTCCTGTCCTGCTTTTCTATCTTAGTAAAGACAGCATTAAATGTACTTCTTCCATGAGTGCAAGATTATTTTTCTGAGTCACAGAATGTCAAAAGATAAGCAAATATTCTAATACTAAGACACAATCAGAAAGGGAATGAAGAGGAGAAGAAAAAAGTCTATTCTCGTAAGTGATTACTAAGGACCAAATGCTATGCAAGGTGCTGTCAAAGGCAGAGGTAATGGCCATTGCAGTCTTTAAATGGAAAGCAATGTAGGTTGGAAGAAACTTCAGCCATCCTTCCCCAAAGATCTCTTTTCACAGATGATCAAACTGTGGCCCAGAGAGAGAACATGACTTGTCAGAGGTCACTCAGCAAGTTGGTCCCAACGTGTTCCCCTTTTAGCCTCATACTTATTTCAAAAGTCAGTATGAGTCCTTAGAGAGCCAGAGCTGTCCTACAAGCTTTACCTGTATTGTTTCCTTTAGCCCTCCCCTCCTCCAATTAATTGTCCTTACAGATATGGACATTAGGACACAGAAAGGCTGAACACTGCACTCACATTGTTACATTCCTGCTGAAACCGAGCTTGAAGTCTGGGCTTAGCCTGTGCTTTTATGCACCATACCTGAAGCCTTTGTGAACAGCTTCAAGACATCTGCTTTTGTCTCCAAACTGCACTGACTAGGCCCATACAGGTAGATTCAGAAGGGCAGGAGGCTTCAGCAGGAGAAAGCTCCTGGCTCTAGGATGAGGCCTGGGCATAGGTTATATTTATTACATTTATTAACCCAATCTTTATTTTTCTCATTTTTTTCTTTTTTAACCCACCCAACAGAAGGTTATACTTTTGGCTTTTGGCTCTTGGGCTAAAATAGGAAAGGCAGAAAGGCCATTTTATTGAAGGTCAAGGTTCAGCCTTGCTGAGCTGTAGTGTCTGATCATTTTCCCATGCATCCCTCACTTCTGTAAATGGGGCACCTGGGCCTTGGGGACAGAGACTCACCCGCAGAACATGAAGATGGTGCTCGAAGTGGCATCGTAGGGCAGGGGCAGCGTCTGCTGCAGGCACAGCTGCTCACAGCCGCCATTAAAGCCATCAGAGCAGTCAATGCCTTTGGAGTGGTCGTAGCAGCCAGAGCCATCCTTCATGGGTTTCAGCTCCTCGGGGCACTGCTCAGAGAGAGGGAAACAGGGTGGTTATGGCTTGGGAGGTTGTAGGCCCCATCATGCCCTCTCCTCCCTCCTGGAAGAGACATGTGTCAGGGACTGATAGAAAGGTATTCAGTCTCCTTTTGTCAGTTAATAGCTTTGTGACAAGTTTCACAAGTCCCTTTACTTCTCTGAACCTCAGTGTGCCCACCTGTAAAACGGGACTTTTGTGACTATCTGCTTATAGCATTGTGAGAATGAAGGGTGATAATGTCAGCAAAGTGTTGAGAACACTGGCTCACACGGCAACAGCACAGCAAATGTCAGCTGCTGCTAACATTGATATTGCTGGGATCATATTCAGTATTGTTTCTACTGTTATTGCCTTATAGGGTCTACTGCTAGAAGGGTCACATAGGGAGGCTGACAGATATATATTTAAAAGCCTCTACCAGTATGAGTTTAATTTCCAGCTTTTCCTCTTCTCACTATGTGACCCAGAGAAGTTACTTGCCATCTCTGGGCCTCAATGTTCTCATCTAATAAATGGGCACAATACCTGCAACTACAGATTTGCTGTGAAGCTTAAGTTGGATCATAGGGGTGCATACCTTACTTTGGAATTTGACACATAATTTGGTACTCATAAAATGTGAATTACCTTCCTTCCTGTCTTGAATTTGTGTCTTCTTCTCCACCCTTATCCCTGGAGCCCTAAGTGAGATTTTTGCATACTCACATCATCATGAAAAGGGCTCCTAGCCAGTCTGCTGGACTCCAGTCAGGCCTTCTCAAAACCATCCTCCAAATGGCCAACAGAGTGCTATTTCTAAATAGCATCACTCCCCAGCTTAAATAAGTAAATGAATCTTAAAACATGTGAAGCTGCCATAAACTGATAATCAAGGTCCTCCCTTTACAGACAACCTAGTCCTCTGCTTGGCCATATACACAGCTCTCCCCATAGCCCTCTGGTCCCTAAGTAAACTCCAAGGAGTTCAACCTTCAATGGCCTCAACTAGAATGCTCTTGTCAGTGGGTCTGGCACCTGCTATGTGCTCCTTCAGTGGAAAATCATATACTGTGGAGACAGATGGCTATTGATTTAATTTAGTTTTCCATCATTTGATGAGGCTGAGCTCATCTTCTCCATCGCAGCTGATAGAGAAGTAGTTCCAACACTCCTGCCTTCAGAAGAGAAAATGAGGTACTGGGTTTTTATTTCAGTCCTCCTGCTGGCATTTCTTGTCCACAAAGATTAACACCCAGAGCCCAGCCTTCCTCATCCATCACCGGACATCACTGATTAAAATGCCTTCCCACCATGAGACCCCACAGGCCAGCTCCCCGCTCCCCTTCCCATGCCATCATCCTAAACAACATCAATAATAAAACATACACACAAAAATTAATTTACAAAAACCACAATAACAAAAAAAAGAGGTTAGCCCTCTTGGAAATTAAATTTTGCCTTAGAAGAATTTGTAATTACAAATGCATGACAGAGTTCTTCAAGACATTTGAGACTGGCGCCAGGAAGAGTGACGGAGAAAGTAGGTTATAAATGGCCTTTGTCAAGCTGCAGAAAGGTTATAAAACTGCTGCATTTTGTGCTTAAAAAATCAATTTTCCATGTGAGTGAAGTGCTGTACATATTAATACAAGCTCAGAGGAAGCCCCTGCTTGTCTCTGAACATTCACTGTCAGACAAGAGGGCAGCTGGTCACAGGGTCATTTGGAGCCGTTTGTGAGTACTAGGGCCTGGCTTCAGTCTGTTTGCAGACTCGCGGAGCATGTTGAAAAGAATGACTGATCTTCTTACCAGGTAACAGGAGACACCTGGGCAGGGTATGGTCTCAGTTCTTCCCATCCCCCAGTGATTCTCTACCACACTAGTTTTTTTAAATGTGTTCACTAAGCTGCAGGTTTTATCTAAGTGCTTTACCTGTTTTAACTTATTTAATCCCTATAGCAAATATATGAGGTAGAGTGGTAGGCTGATAATGGATCCCAAAGACATGTCTCTGTCCTAAGCCCTGGAACTTGGAATCTGTGAATGTGACTTTCTATGGCAAAGGTTATGCAGATGTGATTGTGTCAAAACTCTTGAGATCACCCTCCTGGGTTTTCCAGATTGGCCTAAATGCCATCACAAATGTTCTCGTGACAGAGAGGCAGAAAGAAATTACACACACAGAGAAGGCAATGTGGCGGTGGAATAGAGATTGGTGTGATGTGGCCACAAACCGATCGATGCTGAGGCCACCACAACCTGAAAGAGGCCAGGCACAGATTCTCCTCTAGAGCCTCCAGAAGGAGCACCACCAGAAATCAAATGGCAGCACCTTGATTTTGGATTTCTGGCCTCCAGCACTAGGAGAGAATAAATTTCTTAATAATTATCTTAAGCCACCGAGTTTGCAGCAATTTCTTGCAGCAGACAAGGTAGGTACTGTCATGATTCCCATTTTGCAGAGGAGGAAGCGGAGGAGAGGGTCACACAGTTTGGTGGTGACAGAGGCAGAGCTTCTCAGGCTTCCCAACTTTGTTGCTATTAACTGCCTAATGGGCAAGCCACTTCACCACGCTGTCATTTACTGACTGACTGACCTCTAGTTTTAAGAAGTCCTGTCATTTACTGACTGACTGACATCTAGTTGTAGGAAGTCTTGTTATTTACTGGCTGACTGACATCTAGTTTTAGGAAGTTAGAATAAGACAGGGCTTAGAGCTGATCTAACCTCCTTACTTTAGAACTGAGGCCAGAAAGTTAAAGGACATCACCCCATATTCCTCAGCACATGAGTGGAGAACGTGAAGCCAGGCTTCCCTTGCCCCAGCTTGGTGTTCTCTGTCCACTACACTCACTTCCCTTCAGGTTAAAGCATTTCGCAAACTTACAGATCCTATGGTCTCTCTCCCCAAGATGATTTGCTGATGGGAAACTGAGGATCAGGAAGGTGAGGGGACTTGACCAACGTCACACAGCAAATTAAAGGCAAGATTTGATCCATGCCTGTGGGAAAGGCTTTCTAAGTACATGAAGTGGGTTTACCAGTTACCATCATTCCTTTCCTCTATCATGGACTTCAGGTACTGTGCCTTTGAGGATGAGTAGGGGCAGATGAGATCTAGCCATCGTTTGAGATTACTTGTATATTATTAGCATTTCAATTAGTTCATTGCTTACTATCTGTCTCCTCCACCAAAATGTAAATGTTATAATAGGATGGACCATGTGGCTTGTCCTAAGCCGTATGTAAGCCAAAAGTATGCCATGTGGCTTGTCCTAAGCTATCTGGCACACAGCTGGTACTTGTTATTTGCTGAATGAATTGGTGGAGTGCCAGAAATTACATCTATTGTGTCTGTGTATTAACTTTGGATCTGAATCCATGCTGCTTCTTAGAAGTTGTATAACCTTCAGGCAGTGACATAAAGTCTCCTACCTTCACGTGATTACTGTGATGGGTAAATAGTACGGTAGCCAGCTTCAAAGATGGTTCCCAGTGATTCCTGCCTTCTGGTATTGAGACTCGTGTAGTCCCCTCCTACCTGAACCAGAATTGGTCTATGTGAGCAATGGTATGTGGCAAAAGAGGAGGTATGTGGCTTCTAAAGGTAAATTATAAGAGAGATCTTTCTCACCTTCTGTCCCTCTGTCTCTCTCTCTCTCTCTCTCTCTCTCATCACTTGCTCTAGTGAAAGCAAGCTGCCATGTTTTCAGCAGCCCTATGGAGAGTCTCATGTGGCAAGGAAGTAAAGCCTCTGGCTAACAGCCAGTAAGGCTGGGGCCTGCCAGCAAAACATGAGTGAGCCTGCAAATACACTATCCAGCCCCAATCAAGCCTGTTCAGATATTGGCAACCCCAGCTGACATTTTGACTGAGACTTTGTAGGGGTGGCCCAGAACCACACATCTAAGCTGCTCTTGAATTTCTGACCCTTAAAAATTGTATGGGATAATAAACGCTTTTTGTTTTAAGTGACTTGATCTTTGAGATAATTTGTTACACAGCAATAGCTAACTAATATAGTGAAATAAATGTATGCAGTACTTAGCACAGTGATCAGCAAATCGTTCTGCTGTTATAGGTATTTGTAAAGAGCTTAGAATCTGGTTTGAGAGATAAATATACACATCTATCAGAGAACTAGTTAGTTATAGAACAAACATAAAAAAGTATAGTAAAATTTGTTTGGGAAAATAAAAACTCTGCAAATGTGAGTGACTAGGCAATATTGAAACAGGGAGGTTTTAGTCTTTTCTCCTCCTGTAGGAAGGGAACCCTCCAGGAAGGAAGTTCCTACAGGAAGAGAAAAGAGACATCTAATGTACTAGAAGAGGAAGACTAGAATTCATTACCAGGCACTGTCGCTTGCTTGCCTTGTGACCTTGGACAAGTCCTGGAAACTATTTGGGCCTGTTTTCTTTCTATAAATGGAGGAGCCAGTTTGGAGACAAGAATATGAGGACTAAAGTAAGGCCTGAATTCCAAGGAAAGATTTGTGACACTGAGCATATAGGCAGGATGCTTCACCTCAGAGACAGCCTCAGGCTCCTCATCTGTAAAATGCAAATAATGTCTCTCTTGGAGCCACTTCTGAAGATTGTATGAGAAAACACTTCTAAAGTATCTGGCTTTAGACCCGGTACATAATAGACACCTAATAAATGAAGAATAATTGAATAGGGATATATAAACAAGTGATAAATTAACCAAAACCCCAAAAGAAAACCTAGCTTAGTTGGGGGGAATCACGATGTCTGACCAGATGCAGGTAGTATGTGCCTCCTCCGTGCAGAGGAACCAGAATAATAAGTAGATACACACATTTCATACAGATCATCTAGAAGAGAATGCTAGGATTCATTAGAGAAGAAATGAGAAGCACCAGGAGTAAGTAAGCAGAGACTTTGAGGCAGCTTGCCCAGTCAGAAACCGAGAGCTGGAAGGGGCTCCTGGATGTGGGGAAACAGTAAGAGAGAAACCCCCAGGGTTCCAAAATGGGGTTTTACACCTTGGCTGTGGGAGAAACTCTCAACCTATTGGGGCCTTTGGCCTGACATACAAAGTGCCTAAAGGTTGCATAAAACCATTGCCACAGAATGAGAACCCACATAAAATCCCACAGGCATCTGAACCTGGAGTAGACACAGCTGGGCACTATTTTGAGAGCCAAGATACTGGGGATCTACAGATACGGCTGCTGCTGCCCTGTTCTAAAGAGGGGGAGGGAAGACTGGGTGCTCCCACACATCCCCAGGAAGCTCCTTACTGCCCTGCTGCAGGCTGCTATTGAGACTGAGACATGGATAGACTGTGCTTCCCACAGCTTCTTGCCCACATTTCTTGCCTGGGATGGACTCTGCCTTCTCTGGTATCAGGCCCAAAGCACCGTTTTTGACAGTTTAATGCTGAGCTGCACCCTACCATTGGCGTGAGTTTGGGTTGATGTGGCTGCAGCTGCCAACCAGTCAAGGAGGGACAGGTAGACCAGGCTATCCTATGCATATCTAGGACAATACCCACTGCCCTGCAAGGGGCTGCTGTGAGACCAAGACTCAAGTGGGCCACACTCACCATAGCTTTTTGCCAATGTGGCTCACCTGAGAAGGACCCCATCCTTTCTGGTCACAGCCCACAGCTGGCACCATGCTGAGCATTTAATGCTGGACCATGCCCCAACCTTGGGACTGAGTTTGAGGTAACATGGCTGCAGCCACCACCCTGCTGGGAGAGGGACAGAGTAGACCACATTCTCCTAAGCACACTCAGGACAATACCCACCACCCTGCTGTGGGTGGCTGCGAGAATGGGGACAAGCCCACCCAACCCATCACAGCTCCCAGCAAAACCAACACGGGTTGCTTGAATCCCAGTGGGTTGCTCTACCACCATCATTACTGCCATCAGCCACGCTACACTAGCTTCCCAGGGGCCCCAAAATCACCCATATATCAGGCCCACTGCTCCCACTACTAGCTTCTAAGCAAGCCAACTAATGGCCCAAGAATCAGCCCTCAAAAACCTACTAACACTGAGGCCAGTGTAAGCAACTTTGGGGCCTAAAAACAGGCACACTCACCCCACTGCTGCCACCATCAGGTGTGAAGACTGGCTCACTTTGTGTTCAAGGTCCCAGCTTAACTTCACCACAACCTCAACTAACAATTGTGTGATAATGAAAACACAGTATCTCAAAATGTGTATTATACAGCAAAATCAGTGCTAAGAGGAAAGTTTATAGCATTAAATGCCTACATCAAAAAATTATCACAAATTAACAACCTAATATCACACCTGAAAGAACTAGAAACATGGCTGGGAGCGGTGGCTCATGCTTGTAATCCCAGCACTTTGGGAGGCCGAGGTGGGCGGATCACCTAAGGTCGGGAGTTCGAGACCAGCCTGAGCAACATGGAGAAACCCCGTCTCTACTAAAAATACAAAATTAGCCAGGTGCGGTGGTGCATGCCTGTAATCTCAGTGACTTAGGAGGCTGAGGCAAGAGAATCTCTTGAACCCAGGAGGCGGAGGTTGCGATGAGCCAAGATTGCGTGCACTCCAGCCTGGGCAAACAAGAGCGAAACTCTGTCTCAAAAAAAAAAACAAAACTAGAAATACAAGAACAAACCACACCCAAAGTAAGCAGAAGAAAAGATATAACAAAGATCAGAGCAGAAATAAATGAAATAGACCCAAAAAGCAATGCAAAGGATCAATGAAATGAAAAAAATAATTTTTTGAAATGATAAACAAAATTAATAAGCCACTAGCAAGAAAAGAGAGAAGATTTAAATAAATACAACCAGAAATATAAAAACAGACACTACAACTGATGCCACAGAAATACAAAAGATCATCAGAGACTATTACGAAGACTATTATGTTCACAAACTAGAGAACTTAGAAAAAATGAATATATTCCTGACTACACAAAACCTATGGAGATTGAACCAGGAAGAAACAGAACTCCTGAACCGACCAATAATGAGTACTGAGACTGAATCAATAATAAAAAATATCTCTCAATAACAACAGAAAAAGCCAAGGACTGGATGAATTCACAGCTGACTTCTACCAAATATCCAAAGAAAACTAACACCAATCTTCCTGCAACAATTCCAAACAAAATGAGAAAGAGGAAATTCTCTCTAACTCATTCTATCAGGCCAGTATCACCCTGATACCAAAACCATACAAGGAAATAACAACAACAAAAAAGAAAAACTATACACTAATATCCCTGATGAATATAGATGTTAGTATTTTGCTTAACAAAATACTAGCAAAAGGCCGGGCACGGTGGCTCACACCTGTAATCCCAGCAGTTTGGGAGGCTGAGGCAGGTGGATCACTAGGTCAGGAGTTTGAGACCAGCCTAGCCAGCATGGTGAAACCCTGTCTCTATTAAAAATACAAAAAAATTATCTGGGCATGGTGGCACATGCCTGTAATCTCAGCTACTCGGGAGGCTGAGGCAGGAGAATTGCTTGAACCCGGGAGGCGGAGGTTGCAGTGAGCCAAGATTATGCCACTGCACTCTAGCCTGGGCAACAGAGCGAGACTCCATCTCAAAACAAACAAACAAACAAACAAACAAACAAAAACAAAAAAATACTAGCAAATCCAATCCAACAGCACATCAGCAAGATAGTACACCATGACATGATCAGGTGGAATTTATCCCTGTGATGTAATGAGGATTAGACTATGCAAATCAATAAACGTGATACATCACATAAACATAATTCAGGAAAAAAGCCATACAATAATCTCCATAGATGCAGAAAGAAAAGCATTCAATAAAATTCAACATTGTTTGATGATTAAAAAAAAAAAAATCCTCAACAGAGTAATCATTGAAGACACACACCTCAACATAGTAAAGGCCATGACCCACAGCCAATATCTTATTGGGAAAAAAAAAGCATTTCCTCTAAGAACTAGAACAAGACAAAGACATCCCCTTTCAACACTGTTATTAACATAGCACTGGAAGTTCTCACCAAAGAAGTCAGGAAAGAGAAATATTAAAAGTTATCCAAGCTGGAAAAGAAGAAGCCAAATTATCCCTGTTTGCTGATAATATTGTCTCACATCTAAAAATCCCTAAAGACTCTATCAAGTTTCAAGATAAAAAAATAACATGCAGAAATCAGTAGCATTTCTATACACTAAAAACAATCTAGGTGAGAACCAAATTAAGAAAGCAATCCATTTACAATAGCTACAAAAATAAAATAAAATATTTAGGAATATATTTAACGAGGAGGTGAAAGATCGTTATAAAAATAATAACAAAACACTGATGAAATAAATTGTAGACGACATAAATACATAGAGAAACATCCCATGCTCATGAATTGGATAATCAATATGGTTAAAAGGATTATATTGCCCAAAGCAATCTGCAGATTCAATCCAATCCCTATCAAATTACCAACATCATTTTTCAAAGCATTAGAAAAAAAAATCCTAAAATTCATCTGTAATCAGAACAGAACCCAAATAACCAAAGCAATCTCAAGCAAAATGAACAAAGCTAGAAAATCATATTATCTGACTTCAAATTATAGTACAAGGGATAGTAACCACAAAATCATGGTATTGGTATAAAAATAGGCACCTAGATCAATGGACTAGAATGGAGAACCCAGAAATAAAGCCACATACCTACAACCAAATGATCTTTGACAAAGTCAACAAAAGTACACACTGGTAAAATGATACTCCAGTTGTATTAGTCCATTATCACACTGCTATAAAGAAATACCTGAGACTGGGTAATTTGTAAATAAAAGAGGTTTAATTGGCTCATGGTTCCAGAGGCTGTACAGGAGGCATGGCTGGGGAGGTCTCAGGAAACTTCAAATCATGAAGAGGAAAGAGGCACGTCTTCACATTGCTGGGAGCAGGAGGAAGAGAGCAAACTGAGAGGTGTTACACACTTTGAAACAACCAGATCTCATGAGAACTCACTGTTGTAAGAACAGCAAGGGGAAAATCTGCCCCCATGATACAATCACCTCCTGCCAAGCCCCTCCTCCAATACTGGGGATTACAATTCAACATGAAATTTGGGTGGGAACACAAATCCAAATCATATCACTGGTCAATAAATGGTACTGAAAAATTGGATAGCCATACACAAAAGAATGAAACTGGACTCATATTTCTCGCCATGTATTTTTTAAAAACCTCAAAATGGATTAAGACTTGAAACTATAAAAATCCTAGAAGAAAACCTAGAAAACACCATTTTGGACATTGGCCTTGGGAAAGAATTTGTGACTAAGTCCTCAGATCTAATTAAACTAAAGAGCTTCTACACAGCAAAAGAAACTATCAACAGAGTAAACAGACAACCTACAGAATGGGAGAAAATATTCACAGATTGTGCACCCAACAAAGGTCAAATATCCAGAGTCCATAAGGAACTTAAATAATGCAACAAGCAAAAACAAATAACCCCGTTAAAAAGCGGGCAAAAGACATAAACAGACACTTCTTAAAAGAAGACATACGAGTGACCCACAAACATATGAAAAAACGTTCAACATTACTATTCAGCAGAGAGATGCAAATCAAAACCACAGTGAGATACCATCTCACAGCAGTCAGAATGGCTACTATTAAAAAGTCAAAAAACAACAGATGCTGGTGAGGCTGTGGAGAAAAGGGAACACTTATAAACTGTTGGTGGGAATGTAAATTAGCACAACCTTTAAGGAAGACAGTATTGAGGTTTTTTTAAAGAACTAAAAATAGAACTACCATTCAATCCAGCAATCTCACTACTGGGTATAAACCCAAAGAGAAAAAATCATTACATTAGGCCGGTCACAGTGGCTCACGCCTGTAATCCGAGCACTTTGGGAGGCCTAGGCAGGTGGATCACTAGAAGCCAGGAGTTTGAGACCAGCCTGGCCAACATGGTGAAACCTTGTCTCTACTAAAAGTACAAAAATTAGCCAGGCATGGTGGCAAATGCCTACACTCCCAGCTACTCAGGAGGTTGAGGTGGAAGAATCACTTGAACCCAGGAGGCAGAGGTCGCAGTGAGCCGAGATCATGCCACTGCACTCCAACCTGGGCAACAGAGTGAGACTCTGTTTCAAAAAAAAAAAAAAAAAAGGAGAAGAAAAAAAGAAAGATACCGGCACTCATATGTTTACTGCAACAATAATAACATATGAGTGCTATTTTATAAGAGCAAAAATATAGAATTAACCTGAGTGTCTATCAAGAGTTGATTGAATAAAGAAAATGTGGTATACAATCCTACCCCTCCCTTCTCCCCACCCACCCACAGACACACCATGGAATACTACTAGGGCATAAAAAAGAATGAAATCATGTCTTTTGCAGCAACATGGATAGAACTGGAGGCCATTATCATAAGTTAAATAACTCAGAAACAGAAAGTCAAATATGACATGTTCTCACTTATAAGTGGGAGCTAAACAATCAGTATACCCGCACGTACAGAGTACAATGACAGACACTGGAGACTACAAAAGGTGGGAGAATGGAAGGGTGGGAAGAGTGTGAGGGTTGACAAAGTACTACTGATTGGGTACAACGTTCACTATCAGGTGATGGGTATAATAAAAGCTCAAACTTCACCACTACACAATGTATGCATGAAAGAGACCTGCTTGTACCCCCTAAATATATAAAAATAAAAATATAAATAAAAGTAACTGAAACTATTAGCTGATTTTTTTCTTTTCCATATGTCTAATTCCTTCTTTAGAACATTTAACAAATACTCACCAAACACCTACCTACTCAGTGCTAAGCAAATGTTTTAGGTGCTGAAAATGTAGTAGTAAACAAGACAGACAAGACCTTTCTCTCATAGAATTTACATTCTAGAGAAGAGACAAATAATTAACAAGTAAACAAACAAAATGATTATTTCGTAGAGTAAAAAAAAATGAATAAAGATAAAAGTATAATATGATAAAAAGTTAACGAGGATGGGGTGAAAGCAGCCTAAATTTAGCCTAAAAATAGGGTAGACAGACTTCTTCCACTTTAGTCTTCTTTTTCAAAAGAAGTTTTGGCCATTATAGTTCCTTTGCCTTTCATTTAAATTCCAGAAAAATCTTGTCTATACTTATAAAAATCATGCTGAGGTTTTGATAGGAATTATATTAAACCTTTATATCAATTCGAGGCATGTGGACATCTTCATTATCTTGTACTATCCAATTCACGAATACAGTATGTCTTTCCATATGATTAGATCTTCTTTGATTTCTTTCACGAGTATTTTAAAGTTTTGCTAAAGCTAAACGTGGCTGATGCATATTGTGTCAGATTTGCATCTGAGTATTTCATTACTTTTTAGGGATTGCAAATGATATTGTATTTTTTATATATTTTGTCAGATTCACATCTGAATATTTCATTATTTTTCAGAAATTGCAAATGGTATTGTATTTTTTATTTCAAATGTTCACATGTTCATTGCTAGTATATAGGAATACAATTGATGTTGTATATTTTTCTTGTATTCTGAGACCTTGCCAAACTTACTAATTGCTTCTAGAAATTTATTTTGTAGATTCCCTGAGATTTTCTATGTAAAAAAATCATGTGATCTGCCAATGGTAAGTCTTATAGTCTTATTTCTTCCTTTCTTATCTGAATGCCTTCTTCCTTTTTTGTTTTTTTTTTTCCCTGTTATTGCACTGGCTAGGACTTCCCACACGATGTTGAATAACAGTGGGCAGAGTGAATCTCCTTTTCTTGTCTCTGACCTTTTGGAGAAAGTATTCAGTCTTTCACCATAAATATGTCAGCTGTAGCTCTTTTATTGATGTTCTTCGTCAAGTTGAGTAAGTTCTCCTCTATTCTTATTTTTTTTTTGAAAGTTTTAAAAATCATTTTGGGTGTGGAATTTTGTCAAATGTTTTTCTTGTATCCACTGATATGATGATGTGATTTTTCTTCTTCTGCCTGTTATTATAATATACTGATAGATTTTCAAATAGGGAACCATTCTTGCATCCCTGTAATAAACCCCACTTAGTTATGTGTATAGTTATCTTTTATGTATTGTTGAATCCTACTTGTTAATATTTCGTTAAGGATCTTTACAACTGTGGTATATGCATGAGGGCTATTGGTCTTACTTTGTAGTTTTCTGTTTTTGAACTATCTTTGTCTGCTTTTAGTATCAAGATAATGCTAATGTCTTAAAATGATTTGGGAAGTATTCTCTCTTCTTTAATTTTCTGGGAGATTTGTTTTGTTTTGTTTTATTTATGTATTTATTTATTTTTTGGGAATTGATGTTAATTCTTCTTTAAACATTTGGTATATTTCTCCAGTGAAACTATCCAGGACAGGGATTTGGCTGAGGGGAGGAGGAGTCTAAAGTGACAAAATAAATTTCCTTAATAGTTATAGGGCTTTCAAAATTACCTATTTCATATTGGCAAATTGTGGTAGTTTGTGTTTTTAAGAAATTGGTCCATTTCATCTAACTCATCAAGTTTATGTGTGTAAAATTATTTGTAGCATTCCCTTATTATCCTTTTGATTTACACAAGGTCTGTGGTGATATCACCTGTTTCAGATAGTGGTAATTTATTTTTTCTCTCCTCTCTTCCTTTTCAGTCTTGCTTGTGTTTGTTTAGTTTTATTGTCATTTTCAAATAATCAGTTTTTTGTTTCATTAACTTCGCTGTTTTTCTGTTTTCTATCACATTGATTTCCTTCCTTCGGCTTCCTTTGGATTTTGCTCTTTTTTTTTTTTCCTAGGTTCTTGAGGTGGGAGCCTAGATTATTGATTTGTAACTTCCTCTTTTCTAATGTATGCATTTAGGGCTATACACTTCCTTCTCATTGAATATAAAGACACAGATACGTTAAAAGAAAAGGATGAATCATGACTTCAGCTGTCTCCCCCACACAATTTGATACATTGTATTTTTATTTCATCTAGTTCAGTCCATTTTTTAGTTTCTCTTGAGACTTCTTCTTTGACCCATTGATCATTCAGAAATATGTTGTTTACTTTCTAAGTATTTGAAGATTTTTCTGTTATATCTATCATGGGCTGAAGGTTTATGTACCCACAAAGATTTGTATGTTGAAATCCTAACCAACCTGCAAAGTGATGATATTTGCAGTTGAAGCCTTGGGGAGATGATTAGGTCACAAGAGTTAAGCCCTCATAAATGGGATTAGCACCTCACAAGAAGAGGATGGGAGACCAGAGCTCCCTGCCTTTCCAACACATGAGGACACAGAAAGAAGGCAAGCAAGGAAAAGGGAATTTCACCAAAAAACCGAATTAGCCAGCACCTCAATCTTAGACTTCAGCCTTCAGAACTGTTAGAAATAAGTCTGTTGTTCAAAGCACCCAATTTATGTTATTTTGCTACAGTAGTCCACAGCTGCTGAAGGCAGCTGTTATTGCTCTGTTATTGCTTTCTTGTTTGATTCTATTGTGGTCAGAGAACACACTCCATACAATTTGAATCTTAAAATTTGCTGAGGCTTTTTTTATGGTCCAGGATATAGTCTTGTCTTGATATGTGTCCTGTAGGCACTTGAAAATAATATATATTCTATTTTTGTTGGGCATAATGTTCTATAAATGTTAACTAGATCTTTTTTGTTGATGGTGTTATTGAGTCCTTCTATATTGTTGCTAAACTCCTGTCTAGTTCTTCTATCGGTTTTGGAAAGGGGTATTGAAGTATCCAACCATCATTGTAGAATTGTCTATTTTTTCTTTCAGTTCTGTTAGATTTTACCTCACACACTTTGCAGTTCTGTTGTTTGATGCATAAACATTTAGGATTTCTATGTCTTCGTGGTAAATGATCTTTTGTCATTATTTGATGTCCCTCTGTGGTAATTATTTGGAAGGCCTACTTTATCTGTTATTAATATAGCTACTCTCACTTTTGTTTGATTTGCATGTGTTTTTTCCATCCATTTACTTTCAATCTGTCTACATCATTATATGTAATGTGAATTTCTTGCAGACAGTATATAATTAGGTCATGCTTTTAAACCCACTCCACTAATTTATGCCTTTTAATTTTGGTATTTAAACTATTTGCGACTGGGCACAGTGGCTCATGCGCGTAATCCCTGCAAATTGGGAGGCTGAGGCAGGATGATCACTTAAGGCCAGGAGTTTGAGACTGGCCTGGGCAACATAGTGAGATCCTATCTTTTCAAAAAATTGTAAAAATTATCCAAGTATTGTGGCAAGTGCCTGTAGTCCCAGCTACTTGGGATGCTGAGGCAGGAAGGTCACTTGAGCCTAAGAAGTCGAGGCTGCAGTGAGCTGTGGTTGTGCCATTGCACTCCAGATGACAGAGCAAAATGCTGTTTCACAAAAAATAAGAAATAATTTCTAAAACAGAAATTATTTACATTTAATGTGACCTGAACATTTCTGGCATTACATTATAGTATTATGTTTCAACTCCAGATCTTATTTATATTAATGAAGACCAACTCTGATTTTTTTTCTTGCCCAAATTACTATCTGAGGGGTCTGGGGAGTCATGCCCTACTAAATCATAAATTATCGTCAGATGGGTTTATTTAATCCTATATATTGTGACTTACTTTCCAACCTGGCTCTAGAATAACATGAGACAAGGAAGAAAAGGCAAAATAGTTTATCCCAAAACATGTTTCTTTGACATATTTTGAAATGGCCCTGCAAAGCTGTTCTTGGTAGGGAAAATTTTGCATCTGTAAAGAATGTCTATTAACATAGCTACATCTTTTTCTTTCAGACCCTCCCAATCCTAAAGAGATTAACTAAAATCTGAATAGGAAACATTTGTCGTCTATTGTCTCTAAGGGCAGCCACTAAAAAACGTCAAAGGAACTTTGGTCTCCACCATCTTTATCTTAACCGGAACATCCCTATATCCCTATAGTCTGGAACCAACAACCTGCCACCCCCAAAAGCATTTCTAAAATGTATAAAACAAAGCTGCTCCCTGACCACCTTGGGTACATGTTTTCAGGACCTTCTGAGGGCTGTGTCACAGGCCGTGGTCACTCATATTTGGCTCAGAATAAATCTTTTCAAATATTTTACAGAGTTTGGCTCTTCTCATTGACATGTATTTATTTATTTTAGAGAGAGGGTCTCACTCCGTCACCCAGGTTGGAGTGCAGTGGCACAATCATAGCTCACTATAGCCTCAAACTCCTGGGCTTAAGCAATCCTCTAGCCTCAGCCTCCTGAGTAGCTGGGATTACAGGTGTGAGCCACTGCACCCAGATAGACCTTCAAACCTTCTATTTTCTCTGGCTTCTACTAACACTCATCCAGCAGGGGAAGGTGATGGCCTTGTTACTGACAAGGGAATGAAGAAGTCCCGGTTCCTCATGTGGCCTTCTCTGATACCGCAAAGAAAAGGCCCCTCTTTTCAGCTGGATGAGGTAGGAATTTACCTCCCCACTAGGACTTCACAGATGTCTTCCTGGATGGGAATGGTAGGTATGTCTAGTCACTGTTCCCCGCTTAATCTCCACTAACACCACACTGAGTGGAAGGTGGCCCCATGAATGCTGGTCCGTGGTGAATGTCCTGGCTTTCTACTAGCTCTTCCCCGATAACAACCCAGCAGGAAGGGGGAAGGTGCTTCAATACCATGGATTAGAGGTGGAAGGCCATGCTCTTCACTGATGCTGAATAGGCCAGGGGGTGGGGGTGCTCACTATCTATCATTGAGATTAAAGTCCTGGCTCCCCATGCCATTCAACCTTGGCTCCCATGGGGAGGGGTGTGTTCATTTTAATTTTTTTCATTTTCTGTGGTGTTTGGCTGGAGTAGAGCAGTTATTGCCTAGCATTTTTCTGTCTTGCTAGGTTGTCTTTTTCCTGGTATTTTGGCTAGGGAGAGCAGTTTTGTTTTGTTTTGTTTTTTTCCTTCACATGTACCTATTGGCATTTCTGAGCTGCAGGCTCCTTTAGCTCCAAGGATGGGACACATGAGGCAAAGAGAGAATCCAGGGAACTGACCACCATGTCTTTCCTTGGGTCCCAAAGGCTTCAGTTGGTCTGCAATGCTCCACCTTTCAGTCTTATGCTTGTTTTATATAGGACATCCAGGGTTTTGGTTGTATTTAGCCAGAAAAATAGAGAAAATATGTCTACTCCTCCAAAGCCTGTTTTTGCACAGCCCTAGAGCTAAGAATGGCTTTTACATTTTTTTAAAAGAACATGAGACAAAAAAAGACCACATGTGACCTGCAAAGCCTAAAATATTTACTATATAATCCTTCATACAAAACAGTTGAAGACCCATGACTTCAGCCATGATAAGGCACCTGGAGTTTATTCTAAGTGCCACTGGAAGACATAGGAGGGTTGTTGGCAGAGGAATAAAGTGATTTTGTTTGCTACTTTGAAGAGATTACTGAAGTTAGTGAATCCAGTTATCTCTAAGCACTTTCCTAGAGTCCACAAAAGGAGTCTGGGGAAGCAGGCTCTGTGGGTCTGGGCAGGGGCTTGAGAAAGGGAGTGAGTCAGCCTAATAAGGACTCCATCACGTGGAGGCGTGCTTCTTTGCTGAGGTTTTATAGTAAGTAGGTGAGAGAGCGGGGAGTCTAACCCAGGTCAGTGCAGCTCCAGAGACTCATAGCCCCCATTCTGCTCCATTTCAGGGGAGGACTCATAGGAAGACTCTGAGCCCAAGTCTCTGAGCCTTGAGATTTTGAAGACCTAGCAGGGAGGGAGAGGAGAATGCCTGGAGGATTCCCATAGGTTCCTCTCACAGGCTAGCTCTGCCGGGCTCCCCCCAGCTTCTTCCTCCATACTGTGAACCTGCTCTTTGCTGCTTCCTAGCTCGACTTTTCATCATCACCAAGCCATTTGTTTCTGTTTGTAATTATGCATTTTAATGTTCATTAATTATGGAATGCAAATTGCTCCGAGTACAAAATTTGTAATGAGCTGTTTTACCACCCCACCCCCAGGTCTAGAACCAGCTGTTCTGAGCAGGAGAAGGAAAAACAACTAACTTACAAAACAGAACAATTTGTCCTAGGGCCTGAGTGAATCATATGGTAAATAAGCCTGGGGGACTTCCTGCTGATGCTGGAGGTGGTGCCCTGCCCCACCTGGGTCCTGGGTGACATCAGTGTGGCAATTTCATTCTTTGCTACAAACTTGGGGCTGAAAGGCAGGTGGGGTAATGGAAGGAGCTCTAGTCTTAGACCCAGCCTTTTACTGGCTATGACACCTTGAGCTGGTCGCTTGGCTTGTCTGAGCCTCAGTTTGTCCTTCTGGAAGGTAAGGATTATGATAAAATCATCCCCAAAGTAGGGGTGGCAGGCAAACACTAGCAGGCCCTGGATAAATGCATGCGAATGGCTCTCCAGATTGCTGGATTCCAGTTCTGCTTGGCTGTGGTCTTTTTTTTTTTTTTTTTTTTTTTTTGAGATAGAGTCTTGCTCTGTCACCCAGGCTGGAGTGCAGTGGCGCGATCTCGGCTCACTACAAGCTCTGCCTCCCAGGTTCACGCCATTCTCCTGCCTCAGCCTCCCGAGTAGCTGGGATTACAGGCATGCGCCAACATGCCTGGCTAATTTTGTATTTTTAGTAGAGGCGGGGGTTTCTCCATGTTGGTCAGGCTAGTCTGGAATTCCTGACCTCAGGTGATCCGCCCGCCTCGGCCTCCCAAAGTACTGGGATTACAGCCATGAGGCACCACATCCAGCCAAAAATTTCCAGTTGCTTTTCTTTTTGAGATGGAGTTTCACTCTTGTTGCCCAGGCTGGAGTGCAATGGCATGATCTCGACTCACTGCAACCTCTGCCTCCTGGGTTCAAGCAATTCTCCTGTCTCAACCTCCCAAGTAGCTGGAATTACAGGTGTGTGCTACCATGTCCAGCAATTTTTTTATTTTTTATTTTTATTTTTTTCAGTAGAGATGGAGTTTCACCAGGCCAGGCTGGTCTCTAACTCCTGACCTCAGGTGATCCACCCCCCTCAGCCTCCCAAAGTGATAGGATTACGATTACAGGCGTGAGCCACTGCGTCCTGCCCCAGCTGTGGGCTTTAACTGGCTGAGAGCCTTCAGATGAGAACACTCTGAGCCTCAATCTCCTTCAATGGAGGCACTGGACAGTAGGAAGTCAGAGAAGACTTTCAGTGCTAACTACTCAGTTTTTATCAAAGCAACTATGAATTGTAAAAAGGGGAAAATTAGCTCTGAAGTATTTAAGAGGAAAATGGGGAATTTTCTTGGAATTGATTGAACGTGTTTTAAGACATCACAAGGATGCCTCCAAACCTGCTTGACTATGAACAATGACTTGTTCTCCAAGGACTAGGTAAGTATTTGATTTCTTTAAGTCTCATGGCCAGAGAAAGCATAATAACAGTATTACCTCCTACTAATAGTACTCCTCTCAACAATAGTATGCCTCAAAAATTATGGTAAATATTTTTTATTTATTGTTATTATTTTTTACAGACAAGGTCTTATATTGTCACCCAGCCTGGAGTGCAGGCAGTGGTGCAATCATAGCTCACTGCAGCCTTGAAATCCTGGGCTCAAGGGATCCTCTTGCTTCAGCCTCTGGAATAGCTGGGACTGCAGGCATGTGCCGTCATGCTCGGCTAATTTTATTTTTATTTTTTGTAGATATGGAGTCTTATGTTGACCAGGCTGGTCTTGAACTCCTGACCTCAAATGATCCTCCATCTCAGCCTCCCAAAGCCCTGGAATTACAGGTATGAGCCACCATGCCCAGCAGTGGTAAAGATTAAATGACAGGTGAAAATAACGAGACTAAACACATAATGAAAGCCAGAATACACTGTCAGTCACAAAGAATAGACACAACTGTGAATGCAGTCTGACTGAGCCACTTCCTCAATGTGTGCCCTGGCTTTTCTGAGTCTCAGTTTCCACAATTTATACATTGGAGAAAATAACTCCTTCCTCACTAGGCTTGTGAGAGGATCCCGGGAGGTCATTTACCTGATATGTGCCTGATGATTGACAGGTGCTCACTAAATGCTAACTGCTATTGTAGTTACCTTGTTACTTTCTCCAAATAGGACACATTCAGGGAGAAATATAAGGGAACCATATACAGGGAAATGGTTAGGCATTTCTTCCATGCCTACTTTTCCAATGAGGAAACTAAAACTCAGAGAGGTCAGGTGAGCTGCCTTGGGTCATACAGCAAGCAAGAGGCTGACTGAGCCCACCACTGAAGGCCCCCTGACTATGGGGCCAAATGAGGTTCTCTTTTCCCTGAACCACGTGGAGGTGGCCTGTCTGTGGTGTCACAAGTGGTTCAGACTGGCTAGTGTAACACAGAGATTCTGAGAACCTTGTGGGAAGGGCCCTGTAATGGGTTATCGGAGGACTTGGGTGCTTTAGGGACAGAGAGGTTGCTTGTGGCATAGTCTTGGATGTACAGATTACGTACAGCATCTTGGGAAGAAGAGATAGGGAAAGATGCAAGGAAGGAAATGAAATGCATATTTATTATGCACCTACCATAAGCTGGATGTTTCCCAGTATGCTATCTTTTTTAATCCCCACAAAACTCAGAGGACCTCTAAGATACAATATACTCATTTTACAGGCAAGGTTATTGAAGATCACACAGGCTGAAGAAGGGCTGCTGAATTCTTCAATATGAACCATCCCTTTGATAAGAAACTGAGTGGGCCTGGTTCTTCTCGTCCCAGGAGACCTCTGGTGTGCTTCCTGGCATATGAGTGAGTGGGAAAGGCTCTGCCAGCCCCCAGTCCCCCACCCCTCTCGCCACTCAGCCTCGATCTGTCAACCAGGCCAGCTAGCCCGTCTATTAATGCCGACATTGATTTGGATCAGTCAAGATCCCATAATTACTGGGAGTTTTAATCAACTCATGCCAATTCAGCTGCCGCTCAATTTGTGCTGGACTTCGGTGCTGACAAGGAGGGAAGCGGCGGGGGTGGGGTGTGGAGGAGGGCATGCAAAAAGGATTGCAGGGATCAATAGTCCTTGGTAATGAAGGACAGCAGCTGCAGGCACCACCAGGGGGCCTGAGACTTCAGAGTGGAGGAGACAGAGCCTGCCCCCATCCCCCGGGAGAGCTCCCTGGCAGAGAATGAAAACCATGCTCTGCTTCACCTCTGCCTACACCTGGATATGGAAACCACTTAGGCACTACCAGGCAGCACCTGTTCTCTGCAGGGTCCAACCCTCAGTATCTCTCTCCACATTTTGCCTCAGCCGGGCCTGGCCTCCTCTTCCTGAAGAATCTTATGTATCCTTCAGAGCCAGCAATCCCATTACTGGGTATACATCCAAAAGAAAATAAATCCTTCTACCAAAAAGACACACGCAACCATATGTTCATTGCTGCCCTATTCACAATAGCAAAGACATGGACTCAACCTGGGTGCCCATCAATGGTGGACTGGATAAAAAAAAATGTGGTGCGTATACACATGAAATACTATGCAGCCATAAAAAGAAAAAAATCATGTCCTTTGCAGCAATATGGATGCAGCTGGAGGCCATTATCCTAAGCTAATTAACACAGGAACAGAAAACTAAATACCACATGTTCTCACTTATAAGTGGGAGCTAGGCTGGGCATGGTGGCTCATGCCTGTAATCCCAGCGCTTTGGGAGGCCAAGGTGGGTGGATCACCTCAGGTCAGGAGTTTGAGACCAGCCTGGCCAACATGGTGAAACCCCATCTCTACTAAAAATACAACAAATTAGCCAGGAGTGGTGGTGGGCACCTGTAATCCCAGGTACTCAGGAGGCTGATGGAGAATTGCTTGAACTCCAGGGGCGGAGGTTGCAGTGAGCCAAGATCGTACCATTGCATTCCAGCCTGGGCAACATGAGCAAAACTCTGTCTCAAAAAAAAAAAAAAAAAGTGGGAGCTATATATTGGGTACTTATGGACATTAAAATGGCAGTAATAGACACTGGGGACTACCAGATGGGGGAAGAAGGCAAGGAGGTGAAAGGGAAGAAACAGGTGCAAGGATTAAAAAACTACTTATTGGGCACTACGCTTAGTACCTGAGTGATGGGATCAATTGTACTGCAAACCTCAGAATCACACAATATATCCAGGTAACAAACCTGCACATGTACCCTCTGAAACTAAAATAAATGTTGAAATTATTTTTTAATCAAATTTTAAAAAATGCTGTAAGTTATTTCTCAGCAGTCTCTGTGGTTATGTTCCTGAGTTCAAAAAGCAGAAGAATGCTGAGGAGACAAAAAAATAAAAATAAGATTAATCCAGATACTGGCATCTCCTAGCTGTGTGACTTCAGGCAAGTCACTGCACCTTTCTGGTCCTGTTTTTCCTGTTCTAAAATAGACTCAATAATAAATAACTGCCTCCTGGGATTGCTGGGAACATTGAGTGCTGTCACGAATGAAAAATCCTTGTGTGGAAGTTCCTTCTTCCTTTTGATGTCCCACATCAGAAAGAATCAGTTTTCTTTTTCTCCCATGTTCATTATTCTTCTCCTAGCACAAGCTTTATTCTGCCAGGTGGGACGGTTTCTGGGTCACAGTCTGTTTCCCTACGAGTCCACAGCTATTTGGGGACAGGGACTGTAATACACACAGCTTCCTTTTCTCAGCCCAGCACGTGGGAGGGAGACAAGCCAGTATGCAAGGCAAATGTGGCCTTTGGGGTCAAGCAAGCTTGGGCTTGAATCCCACCTGTCTTTGCCACTTACTAACCATGTAATGTTAGCCAGTCACTTCATTAACATTTGAACCTCAACCTCCTCAAAGTAAAATGAGCCTAGTTACACCTACTCAGAATTGCTACGGAGGAAAAAAAAAAAAAAAAATTAGACATTTAATGTCCCTAACATAGTATCTGGCACAATGGTAAGATCCTGATTGTTATAAAAGTTGCTATTATGATTATTATCACTCTTAATATTCAATGCTCAGTAAATATTTTTGGAATGTAATAAAATGTCTGGTTGTATTGCTTAGTTTTGGCTTGAGTTCCAATGAAATACCAACAGGCCATTATCCCCACATGCCAGCCATCTGTGCAGCCTTCAACACACACTTACTGAAGACACCAGAAAGGAAATTCAAATGCTTTCAGGACATACTGTGGGCCAGGCACTACAGGAAGTGTTTTCCTTATACTGCTTTGCTGAAGGCCCACACTTCTTTGAGACTGCTGTTATTGCTGTTATTAGCTTGATTTCTGCAGAAGAGAAAACTGAGGCTTTGTGGCTGGATATGTCTTTCCTTGTAGTTCTAGCAGAGCCAGGGTGCAAACATGGGGGCGTTTGACTCCAGGTCCCTGCTCTCTCCACTGTACCATACCATTCCTTTCTTTTTTTCTTTTTCTTTTTTTTTTTTTTTTGAGATGGAGTCTCGCTGTGTTGCCCAGGCTGGAGTGTGGTGGTGCGATCTCGGCTCACTGCAAGCTCCGCCTCCTGGGTTCACACCATTCTCTCGCCTCAGTCTCCTGAGTAGCTGGGACTACAGGCGCCCGCCACCACACCTGGCTAATTTTGTTTTTCGTATTTGTAGTAGAGACGGGGTTTCACCGTGTTAACCAGGATGGTCTCGATCTCCTGACCTCGTGATCTGCCCACCTCGGCCTCCCAAACATACCATTCCTTTCTTGTGGAGGCACCAAGAAGTAGAAGATGTGAGAGTTCCTGACTTCAGGAAGAATCTAGACCAATGGTAGAGATCAGGTAAATTCCCAGAGGGAGAAAAGTCATAGTTCAAAATGGCTTATGATAAAAAATGTGCCAAACAACAAAAAACAAACAACCTGATTAAAACATGGGCAAAAGACTTGAATAGACATTTCTCTAAAAATGATACACAAACAGCCAATTGGCACATGAAAAGATGATCAAAATGATTAGTGAATCATTAGCGAAATGCAAATCAAAACTACCTCACACTCATTAGGATGGCTGTTACCAAAATTCAGAAAATAACGAGTGTTGGTGAAGATGTGGAGAAATTGGAGCCCTTGTACACTCTTGATAGGATTGTAAAATGGTGCAGCTGCTATGAAAAACAGTATGGAGGTTCCTCAAGAAATTAAAAATAGAACTACCATATGATCTAGCAATCGCACTTCTGGATATATATCCAAAAGCCCTGAAAATAAAATCCTAAAGAGATATTTATACACCCTTATTCATAGCATTGTTATTCATAATAACCTAAAAGGTAGGAACAACCAATGTTCATTGACAGATACATACACACACACAATGGAATATTATTCAGCCTTAGAAAGGAAGGCAATTCTGACACACGCTGCAGCATGGATGAACCCTGAGGACATTATGCTAAGTGAAATAAGCCGGTCACAAAAAGACACATACTGTATGACTCTATTTATATGAGGTGCCTACAGCAGTCAAATTCACAGAGATGGAAAGCAGAATGGTGGTTGCCAGGGGCTGGGGGAAGGGAGAACGAGGAATTATTTAATGGGTATAGAGTTTCGGTTTTGAGAGATAAGTGCTGTAGATTGGGTGTACAACAATGTGAATTTGCATCACGCTACCAAACTGTTCACTTCAAATGCTTAAGGAGATAAATTTTATATTATGCATATCTTATCACAATTAAAACAATTTTAAAAATGTATTTTAATAAAAGGGAAGCAGAAAGTGAAAGGCATAATGGTTCCTAACTTCAAAGAAAATCTAGACCAACTGGGGACCGGATCAACCCCAAGAGAGAGATAAGCCATGTTTCAGGATGGTTTCTGATCAAGAGCAGTGCCGGAATGACAGCATGCTACTGCGTGGCTGGGTTTCCTCACACACGCTGATCACAGCTAATTATCTGAATATATGCTGGCTGCTTTTCCCATTAGAGGAGTCCTGCGGAATTAGGGGACACAGGTTACCATCCTTGCTTTGGTCACATCCCTTCCCTTCTCTGGCCCTCAGTCTTCCTAGCTGTCCAGTGAGAAAAGCGGTAGCTGGTCTGTAAGGGGTCCCCCATCTTGGACATTTTATGGTTCTCTGCCAGAGGTCAATAGGAATTCCAAGGGAGGTAGGTTCTTGCAGTAGGCAGCACCTGCTCTAGTGCAAGTGGCTTGGGAACATGCTTGCAGCTTTCCCCTACAGCCTCTTAAAATGGCTGGTCAACCTTTTGGTGGCAGTCACGAAGCCTTCTGCACACAGCAAGGGTTCAGTTCAACAAATGCCTATTCAGAACCTGCTGTCTTCCAGGAATTATAAAGCCTTAGCTTCATTCTCAAAAAAAAAAAAAAGAAAGAAAGAAACATATTCTAATGGGAGGAGAAAAATAAGTAAGCACATTCTTACAGTTCTCAAGGTTTTGTTTTGTTTTGTTTTTTGAGATGGAGTCTTGCTCTGTCACCAGACTGGAGTGCAGTGGCACAATCTCGGCTCACTGCAACCTCTGCCTCCCTAGTTCAAGTGATTCTCCTGCCTCAGCCTCCCAAGTAGCTGGGACTACAGGCACATGCCACCACGCCCAGCTAATTTTTGTATTTTTAGTAGAGATGGCGTTTCACTATGTTGGCCAGGATGGTCTCGATCTCTTGACCTTGTGATCTACCCACCTTTGCCTTCCAAAGTGCTGGGATTACAGGTGTGAGCCACCGTGCCCAGCTGAGGATTTTTATAAGCACCAAGGGCTGAGGGAAGGGAGGCCAGGGAACACTTTCCTAGGAAAATCTGCCAAGACTCCTGAGGAATGTCTATTCAATAGCTATCTGATGATGATAATAAATAGCCTTTGTGTAGCTCATTAATAATAATAATTGCTAACACTTAATGGCACCTACCATGTGCCAGGCACTGTTTCAACGTGTTTTGAATATTAACTCATTATGTGCACAGCCTGATGGTATAGGAACTACTAGTCTACTCATTTTACAGAGAGGGAAACTATGGCACAGACAGCTTTAGGAACTTGTCCCAAGGATACAAGGCAAGTGAGTGGCACAGCCAGGATCTGAAGCCACACTACGCTGCCTTTTACAATGTGTTAAGCTTTCTAAGTTACTTCCTCATCTGTTATATTTTTCTAGCCTCATGGAGAGAGGTGCTGATGCCATTTGGAAGAATAATATCCTGAGGTGCAGAGATGTAAGAGAACTTCCCAAGATCATATAGTGATTAGAAGTGGGGCGGGACAGAAGCTCCACTCAGGTCTGCACTGCTACAAAGCTGTACCCTCTGGGCTGATGGCACGGCTCAGTGAAGGAGCTCTCTCTGTTCCCAAGGCAGAGGCTCTAACTGTCTTCACCTGGGTTCAAGGTGCTGGGAGGAAAATGAACATCTGTTGTGTACCCCCCATATGCCAGACACACTGCTAGGCTATGCTAATTTATGAAATCTTCCCAACAACCCAGAAAAGAATGCACCATAATTTTCACCACTCACAGATGGAAAACAGGCTTGGAGAGGGAAGATGACTTGCTTCAGGTCCTCACCATAGATGCTTGGATGTCTTTCTGTTTTCAGAAGCCTCATGTCCTAATACTTCCCTGAGTAGCACAGAGCCGAGGGAATTTTGCTACAGACCAAGTGCAGGGAGGTATTTGGGGAAAATAGCTTATTGTGACATTGCATGAGCACTTAACTATGGAACCAGGTCTCCTCCTAAGAGCACTGAATGTGCATTAACTCGTTCCCTCCTCAGAGCAAACCTAGGTGGCAAACACCAATATCATGCCCACTTAACAGATGGAGAATCTGAAGCGCAGCACGAAGAGGTGTATTAACTTGATGAAGGTCACACAGCCAGTAAGTGGTGGAGCCAGGAAGCCTGGCACCTGAGTCTCTTTTCTTAGCCCTTCTGCAATACTTCCTCATACAACAACCATGTAAGGTAGTGTGACATAGGAAAAACAAACTCAGTTTCTCCTATTATACCCTCTCACCACACAATCAACACAGAACACTTC
Source organism: Pongo abelii (assembly GCF_028885655.2). NCBI lineage: Eukaryota > Metazoa > Chordata > Mammalia > Primates > Hominidae > Pongo > Pongo abelii. The sequence goes on from NC_071998.2 coordinate 108,061,170, forward strand.
TGTGACCTCTGGTCACCAAGAAGTGTGTAGCAATTTCTCTCTGGCAGCAACCAATTCTCTGGGAGATCCTTCAGCAGACACCAGCTGGGTGTCTCCAATTAAGTTCAATTTTGACACTATCTAACTGGAGATGGTGTCAGATCCCACAGGTTGAGTACTCAGTCCCACAAGACTGCCTCCAATTTCCACCGCCAATTCCAAGCCCCAGGTTACTAAACCTGTGCTTCTGATGACCAGCTATAAATCAGGGTTCCCACAATCCCTTCCTTGGGTTTCATTAACTTGCTACAGCAACTCACAGAACTCAGGGAAATACTTATGTTCCCTGGTTTATTATAAAGGATATACCAATTATCACCAGATGGAAAAGTTGCACTGGGCAAATAATGTGGGAAGAGGCACGGAGTTTCCATGCCCTGTCTGAGCACATCATCCTCCAGGAACCCCCATGTGTTCTACTCTCTGGAAACTCTTGAACCTAGTCCTTTTGGATTTTTATGCACACTTCAATACTTAGACAGGATTGATTAAATCATTGGCCACTGGTGATCAACTTAACCTTCAAGCCCTTCTCCTCAGTTCAGAGGTTGGGGATGGGGCTGAAAGTCCCAACCCTCTAATCATGTCTTGGTCTTTCCTGTGACCAGTCCTCACCCTGAAGCTACCTAAGGGTGGATAGCATCAGTCAACTCATTAGTATACAAAAGACACTTATCACTTTAATGATAACAAGAATTTTAGAAGTTATATGCCCAGAAACAGGGGTAAACACCAATATATATTAATTTTCAGGTACTATTATTTCACCCTTTTTTTGAATACTGGGAGACTAAGACTTAAAGAGGTTTAAAGGAACTTGTCTCATTAAAGAGCAAGGGATCGAGACAGGATTTGAACCTGTACAGCTTGATACCAAATAACTTGTGCTTAGCAGTGAGCTGCTTATTCAGGGGTCAGGGCCAGGCCTTCATTAGGGCAGGCTGGACATACGGACTTTTCCATGCTGCTAGGTTTAACAGGCTGATGTCTCTTCCCCATCTCTTGTCACTAAAAACTCAATTAGCAGCTTGAGGCTGTGTCCTCACATCACACCTTCTCATTGATCACCCGGACTGTGAGTGAGAAAGATTTTATAAGCTGGTTGGCTTTGCAAAGCATAGAGCAGCAACCATTGAGCATATGCTTCTGTGGGTATATATTTATTCAGCTTATGTTGAGTATAATTTTGGATGGTATGCATATTTTATTTTTTGTTGCAGAGAGCAATTTAAAAGAAGAAAAAAAAAATCCTTCTCTGAATGGAGACAGATGCCATATATGTTGGACCCTCAGGGGATTGAAAAGGATGAGGTTCCCAAGTCCAGTGTTCTGGGAACGGAAGTGGGTGGAAGGAAACTCACAAGTGATGGGAATCCAGGATCAACTCCAACACCCACAGCAAGGCCAGCAAGGCACTAACTACCCAGTCCAGGGCAGGGCCCTTCAAGGTTTTATTCCCAAGGCCTCCCGAGTAGCCTGTCTGACTGTTCTCTAGATGCTATTTACTGAGTACTAAATATTGACTGATGGGTGAAGTGCACATCATCCCCCTTAACTTTCCCCACAACTCCATGTTGAGATGCTGTTGTACATATGAGAACACAGATGCTACATTGCCCAATGTCATCAACTAGAACAGTAGGAATCTGTGTGCTGGGAAGCCTGACCCCAGAACCAGTGCTCTCAAATTCCCACCAATGTCATCTAGTGGTTACTGGAGTCCTCATTTTGGAGTCCTGATATCCATGCTGCCAATTCCTATCTGAGTGACAATGAACATGTCACTTCCCTTTCTGAGTTGGCTTCCACAATCACAGGATGGAGACTGCGATACCATTTTGCTGGGGTGTTATGAAGATTCAGAGATCCAAAGTTACACTTAAAAGTCATTTGAGACATTTGTTCTTTTTTTCTACCCCACCCCCTGCCTAAAAGGTTCTCCTCTTACCCAGGATGAACTCAAGATGTAACATTTTAAAATGAGCCTTAGGAAAAAACCTGCAAGGGTTTGTACCAGCTGGAGAAAAATAAATATGCTCATGTGGGTGCCAAAGATTCAAAAGAGAGAAGCAGCAGCCCAAACCAGAGTCTACACCGGAGGGAATCATTACAGAAGGAGAAAGTTCATCCTATCATTGTGCAGAAAGGAAGGATCCATGTGTGACTCTAGGCAGTAGGATCCAAAGCATCATTTTCTAGTTCTGTAAACAGACTATGGGCTCTTTGCTAGTTAGGACACAGTATCTCTCTAATGTTAGGGCCCAGAAGAGGGTCTGACACAGCAGTACTTAGTTGTCGAGCTCTGAATGCAGCTAAAATTCAACTGTGGGTTGTCGAATAACCAATTTTTGCTTCAACCAAAGGCAAGTTTGATCTTGCTTGATAAGATGTGCTAGATGCTGGAGAATCCATTACCAACAGTCAGGAATAAAATAAAAGAGCTGCTCTATGCATACCTAAGTGGGAAAACTGTAAAAAACATGATTAGCATAAAAGACAGGGTCTTGGCCGCTTCCAGAAGGGAGGACAGGGTTACAACGGGAAATGGAGGCATGGTGGGTGTGCTGGGGGAGGGCTTCTGGAATGTAGGCAATATTCTATTTCTTGACATGGGTGATGGTTTAGGTGAGAATTGCTTAATTCGTATCGAAACTGTAAATAATGTTTTACACATTTTTCTATATATTACATTGCACAGTAAAATTGCTAAACTATCTATCTATCTATCTATCTATCTATCTATCTATCTATCTATCTATCTTATAGTAAAACTACTAAAAGAACATGTCAAAATGTTAGTAGTAGTTATTGGAGGTGACATGACTATGAGTGATATTGTTCTTTATTTTTTCTCTATATGTTCTAAATATTCTTGTATGTGCATACAATAATTTCATAATTAAAAAAAATACGTTTTAGTTGAATTGCTTCATTACCTAAATAAGGCAACAACAAAAACATGAAGGTCAGTTCCACCACATCTGCCTGAAATTCCTCCAATGGAGAACCTCATCTTCTCCCTAAGGTTCAATGTGCATGAAAGAACAGCTCTGCAGAGTAAGTTGAGGGGGGCCAAATCCCATTGGCTCTTATAAAGGCCTATTTGCAGTGTCTTCCCTCTCTGGACCCAAGTACATCTTTGACTTACGGACTGTGGCGGGTAAGGGAGATACCCCAGAGAGAATCAAGTTTAACTCTGAATTTGTAGGAAGGATAGGAGCGTAGCTGAGGATTCACAGTAAACAGAGTCATGTTGGGAAACAGGGTCCCTTCATCACCTCGGACTATATTATCCCCATGATCATGGGCCTGAAAAATCACCCTTCCCTTTCAGTGATGGTGAAGAAAATTTCTGAAAACCAAGGAAAGCCAGAAAAGGTTACTATGTTTCCTAGCTCACCAAGCTCCTCTCTACACAATAGGACCTGATCTTAGGAAGGGAGGTCATGGCCCTGGGTTTTGCTCATGCCTGGCTACTTTCACTGGGTCCGGCCAACAATATTGTAAGGTGCAGGGATCATTCCCATTTATGGATCAGATTAGAGGGGCTCAGATAAATTCAGCAATTTGTCCAAAGTCACACAGCTTCCCAGTTACAGGGATGGGATTTGAATCTAACTCTGAATCATGGACAAGTCTATTCTTTTCACTGGACTGGAATTCTGATTAACTAGCCCATCTCTCTCTAGGAACGTCTGTCACTCAGCTCTGGTAGAATTTTCTCAGTGAGGAGAAAGGCTATTGAGTGTTTGATGAAACCTTCTCACTGTTTGCTCCCTCAAGGGAAAGGGATTTCAAAATACCTGGGCTAGTGGGTCAAGACTTCTTAAAGCAGGGATCAGAGAGAAGCTGGAGAATACAGGCAAAAGGATACCTTTATGATTTATAAAATTTAATAACAAAAATAATAATGTCATTTGTCATCCACTTATCCTCAAGACCTATGATAAAAGACAAAAGAATGATGATAAAAATAAAAGCATGTTATCCTGGGTGGAAGAGAGTCCTACACTGGAATTTCAGACACCTGGGTTCTATCCAAGCACAGCTCTTGTGCTCTTTAGCCTCAATTTGATCATCTTTATTTATGACCCAAGGGGAAAATACACACACACACACACACACACACACACACACACACACACACACACATATGGTTAAGATCAAGCTAGGAAGTCAGTTGTCTTAAAAAGAAAAAAAAAAATGGAAAAGCTCTAGGAAAAGCAGAATGTGTAGTTCTGACTTAGAAAATTGTCCCAAAGAAACACAACTGTATGCTTTTTATGCTTCCATTTTTAAAGTTACATATATAAATTCTTATTTATATTTGCATACGCATAGGGAAGAAGTGTATAGAAGGATATATATCTATCTATATATACACCAAACCATGGCACATTTATCTAAAGTGGGTGAGTAGTTAAGAAAGGGGGCCTTGAGTTTTTTTCTTTACACATTTCAACACTGTACAAATTTATTTTATTTTATAATGAGAATGAGCTACTTTTAGAAAACCAAAAAAAACTTTAAAGGAAGATTGATGATCAGATGGAGAAAATACCTTATGAATGCAAAAATTCTATTATTATAATTAAGATGAACACAATTATTCCAGCTTTTCGTTTCGGAGCTAAGGAGAAGGTGTCCAATGATCAGCATTCTGATGCCTCAGGAGACACTCACTGGTGCTTGGCACAGCCACTAAAAATTCTGTAGTCATGGCTTCTGACCTCCTCAAACCCTCAAGGAGACAGCAGACCCACGGCCTCATTTACTCTCCTCTGCATTGCCTCTTGCATCTGGACCCTCTCTCACAGACACAGTGCACACTTCACTGGACTCCATTCTCAAATGTACTACATTTATTTTATCACTCTCCCAATCAGAGACCCTTTAGGCCAAATACCCTAGCCTGCCCTTGGGTTGCATTCTGGAAGAAAAGCAGCACCTAAAACAGTGTGGAACACCAGATGCTCTATTGCTCCTTTTGAAAAAATCCATCCCACATCTTCACCCAAATCATGAAACACTAATACAATTTGAAAGCTGTCCTTACAGACTTCTGGGAATCTCTTCTAAAGAAACAGCTCAAAACACAGAAGGTGGCTTCTGCCCAAACGTGCTCAGAGCAGCACAGTTTATAATAGACTAAATCTGGAAGCAATCAACATGTCCAACCAGAAGACAAAGCAAATGCTGGTATGTTCCCCTTCATGAAATATTAGGCAATATTAGTGATATATAGGAATTTGTCCTGGTTAAGGGTTTTGGTATCAACCTGCTTTGGCCCAATTTGGCCCAAATTCCCTGCTCTAGAACTGAGTAGCTATGTGGTCCTGAGCAAATTATCTAAGTTTTCTTTGGCTGAGTTTTCCCGTCTGTAAGAAAAGAGATAATAATGAGATCCACCTCAGAAGCCTCGGATCATAGCAAGCACTCAAACAATTTTAGCTCTCATCATTGCCACCACCACCATCCTCAACCCTGCATGAGATATCAGATAATAATAATAGCAACCATGTTTCGTGCTTGCTTAGGGCCATGTTCTAGCCCATTGCGTATGCATTCTCAGTTGGTCCTAACAGCAGCTTTGTCAGGCATACATAGTATTATCCACATTTTACTCAACAGGAACCCAAGGCTCAGAGGCTTTAAGTAACTTGTCCCAAAGTCACATGGCTAGTGAATGACAAGGTAAGATTTTGGCCCAGGTTTCTCTGATGCTAAAAACTGTGTACTTAAGCACTATAGTGTCTTCCCGAAGGTTGGGGATGGTAGTGGGAGATGGTAGGGGGAGAAGTGATTTATGTACGGCTTGCAGACAACAGGTGGGAGAACCAGGAGTGCAGCTTCCATTTCTTGCCTCCAATTTGGGGCTTCCTTCTCATTATTCCCCCCAACCATTATTTCAGGAATCAAAGGGTAAAACCCATCACTTTGGAAAAAGGGGGGCTGCTTCCTGACCTTAACAGATAATGACTTCCACACAATAAAATCAGCTTACCAGAAATATCATCAGACCAAGCAAATCCAAGTCCCAATGAAATAAAATAAGGGTAAAAATAGAGAAGGCTTCAAATGTCATGAGACGAATAAAATATTTAATGTCATAAAAGGGTGCATAGGCTTTATGAGAACGCCACACACAATAATCTTGGAAACCCTATTACCCCACCTACCCGCCCAGCCTGCTCCAAATTCATAAAGGAAAGATGCAAATGCACTGACTGGAAAGATGCAAACGCTCCTGATTGAGGAGCTACTCCCTCCTTTTCATTTCCCAAACTTTGAGTCCTGTGTGCAGGCATCGAATCAGCGGACACAGTACAGTTCCATTTTCCTTCTTTACTGGCTATTCTTATGTCCTTTTCCAATACAGTTCCAATTTCCTTCTTTACTGACTATTCCTGGGTCCTTTTCCAATACTCATCCTCTTTAGCTTCCTCTGGATCTCTTGGATGCAGAGGAGGAGGAATACTACATTGATATAGGGTAAAGAGAAGAAAGTGCCCCTCCCTTTATGCTCCCTGACATTGGGGACATTCGCCTTATCCCTAGGGAACTATTCTCAGCCTTGGGAATCTGTCTTCTGATGAATTAAGAGAACGAGCTTTGGAGTTTGACAGAGTTTGGAGTTTCCTCTGCCTTTACCTGGCTGGTTGGATTTGGGCAAGTTTCTCATACTTTCTGACTCTATTTCCTCACGGATAAAATGGGATTAATGATAATGCTTTCCTTATAAGGTAGCTGTGAGAATTTCCAGGGCCAGGCACATAATTAGTACTCAAATGTTCTCTCTATATATCTGTATCAGTAATACTAGGCCTGATATTATTTATAGCATTTATTCATTTATTTTTTAGTAGCTTTAATAATATTAGGCCTAGTATTACTGATCAAGGTATTCAATACATATAGAGAATTCTCTGTCTGTGGACCTATTTGACCAGAGGATACTTTGATGAAGACACCATGGGGGAGATGTGTCATCCTGTAAATCCTGTTTCCCAACCCAAGAGCCTGAAGTTATTCCCATAAAGACACCTGCCTGCTGCCTTTGCATCTTTCTAATAATTTTTAGAAAGAAAAATAGGGCAACCATCAGTCCTCTCATTTTGGATTTTGGCAAAACCTGTCTCAGTTGTCTTCTGAATCTATCATACCCCATGTGGCTGATCTACAGGGATAAATTTAGCTTTGAAAGTCCATTTCTGGAAAGGAAAAACAAGTCTCCAGGGGCTAGACCCCATGGAGGCTCAGCCCACCTGCACCGTGTAGGAGGGTTACATGCCCAGGCAGACAGGGCTGGGCTTTCCCTGGTCAGCAGTGCCTGGGCTGTGCTCCAAGGTGATTTCTCGCTCTGCTGACTCTTCTTGCTAGTCTTCCCCATCCCTCTTGAGTTTTGTTCCTTTAATTACACTGCAATTGAGTCATTAAGAGGGGGAAAGGATGAGGAATGGAGAAAAGCCGGTCTCTCTCCCCTACTGAACCAGATTCCAGCTTTTGCCTCCCTCTGAGCAGTGCTATAAGGTTCCTGGCCTATACTAAATGGAAATCCATGTTTATTCATCTTGACTTTTAGAAAGGCAGCTCTTGTTGTTGTCTCTCAGCACCTCTGTGCAATCAGGGATCCTATGATCTTTCCTAATATCTGGCAGGCCAGATGGTTTTTTAGGTCAAAATGAAAAAAGAAAAAGATGGGGCAGAGGCGGCAGAAAAGTGACTGGGTGATTTGTAGGGTTGAGGAGTGTGGGATCGGTATGAGATTGTTCTGGAATTCAGAGCCAGGGCTAAGAACTGACCACAGAGGCTCCTCCTGAAAGACACCATCACTCTAGGACCCAGCGAGTATGCAAATCCTTCCACTTCCCTTAGTCCTTTCTATGAAGGCCCTGACTATTCAATGTTGCCCCTCCTTTCTATCCTTTCCCATTATTTTTCTCCACATACCCCAGTTTCCTACCAGATAGTTTCATTTTTCTCATGCGTGAAGTGAAGGTAATAATAATATCTGGCTCATATTATTACTGTGAGCATAAGGTTGGTTAAAAGAAGCAAAGCACTTAGAACCGTGCTTGGAACGGTCTTTGTATGGATAGTTGCTTTTATATTACTAGCTTTTCTTTTTTGTAAAATGGACATGATAGTTCCGGGTAGGTGACAGTTACAGGCATTAATTGCCATGAATATAGGCAAAATAACACTTAGTAGGTGCCCAGTGAGTGCCAGTTCTGTCTTACGACCACTCTTTTCTCTGCAATATTCACACCAATCCTCTTAGATAATTCTCACACAGAGAAACAAAGTGGTGTGTTCAAGATTATGCTGCAGTCCTGCTGAAGTCTGTCTTGTCTTCTGAAAGGGCTTATAAAACAAGGCTTAACTCTTGTGGTGTTTTGCTCCTGGTCCATTCACAGTGCTGGGTACAGGAATGTTGTGAAATAAATAATTATACTATACAGTGACAAAGCTGATGCTATGGGGCCATTAGCTGTTGGAATGTGCAACTGGAAGGGAGTCTTGGAATTAAATCTAGGTTGTATTACTACCCCCCTATATGAACTTGAGCAATTTCTGTATCTGTATCTTTCTAGGCCTTTGTTTTTCTGTTTGTATAATGGGAGAGGGTCCCTTCTGGCTCTGGTAGCCCTTGTCTGTGTCCATGCAATGGGTAAATGGGTAGATTAAAGATGATCACACATTCTTTGCTACTCTTCCCATTGACAGGTGAAATCTAGCTCTTTCCCCCTTGAATCTGGGCTGACCTTATTGACCTGCTTGACCAATAGAATGTGGTGGAAATGATGTTCTGAGACTTCTGAGGCTGGGGACTAAGAAGCCTTGCAGCTTCTGCCTAGGCACTTAGAACGCTGGATCTTGGGATGGTCCCTTGGTAAGCCCAGGTCCCATGATGTGAGAAGCCCAAGCCAAATGGGGAGCCCACGAACAAATCCTCTATCCAGTTGACAGCCCCAGCTCAGGTCCAGCATAGCCAGTGTCAACCACCAATGGTGCCAGTCCTAGCCCCACACAGGTAATAAAGGAACCCTTCTGCAAATGACTCCTCCAGTCCCAGATGCCCCATCTGTCTTTGATCAGAGACAAACCAGCTACACCCTCCACATAGTCCTGATTCACAAATCTATAGACAAAACAAGAGTGTGTGAAGCTACTGAGTTTTGCGTTAGTTTGTTACACAACAACAGAAAGCTGGAACCAGGAAAGTGAGCTATGAACTGATACTTCAAAAAAGGTGAAGGAGGATGGATTGTGATCACCAGATTGTCTGGTGTTGGGTTAATCAAAAGGCTTCCCATGGTGGGAAAACCAGAAAAACATAAAAGAATGGCATTAGTGAAATGCGTCAGGGGGCAGCAGTTACTTAGAGATGTTGGTGGAAGGGTCCTCCATACGATGCTGTGATTAAGTGCTTACAGTTTTCTTTGTTTTTGTTCTCTATCTTGATTAAAATTTTGCAGTGTTTATACTGCCACACAGAATAAATGGACCCATAGCTTATATTTCAAACTGTGCCATGCTGACATCATTATGTTTGTCAGATTTATAACGTTTCTAATACACAACAATTTTTCACTCTTGGAAGCACTGAAGGGGAACACAGGCTCCCTCTCTTTTCTGATGTTTCATTCACTGTTACTTCCTCTATTACTGGTCAAGGGATATGGTCTCCTTGGAAATAATTGAAAATAAAAATAATAGCATAATTATTTACATATTATTTACTGTATCACCCTCCTCATATGATCTTTTACCTGTTATCAGTATTTTATTGCTATTGTAGCAAATTACTATGCAATTGGTGGTTTAAAGTAACGCAAATGTATTATCTCACAGTTCTACAATTTAAAAGTCCAACTTGGGTCTCAATGGGCTAAAATTTAGGTGTTGGCAGGGTTGCATTCCTTTCCGGAGGTTCCAGAGGTAAGTCTTTCTCTTTGCTTTTCCAGCTTCTAAAAAACCACTTCTCTTCCTTAGCACGTAACTGTTTTCCCCCAACTTCATAGCTGGCAATGCTGCCTCTTTCTACCCCACTCCTCTGCTTTCCTGAGCACACTCTGATAATCCAAGATACTCTCGCTTTTTTAAGGTCAGCTAATTAGTCATCTTAATTCCGTATGCAAATTTAATTCCTGCTTCTGTCATGAAAGGTAACATACCAGTCACAGGTTCTGGGAATTAGGATGTGAACATCTTTGCAGGGGCCACTATTTTGCCTACTACACATCTTATGGCCATCCTCCAATTGGCCAATTACCTATATGAGAAACATATTATCCAAAGGGAAGGTTACCACAGCAGAACCAGAAAGCTCAGCAAAAATATGTCAGATTTTTAAAATCTTGTGTTTCAAAAGTTGAGGTCTAGAAGGTAGAGCGATTATAGAAGGTAAAATAATAATCATCATTATAATGACAATAATAAAACAATAAAAGAATCTGTGATCTGTTAGAGAATTATCTTCCCTCGTCTCCACAAAGAAGAGAAGGTCATTTGAGCTGGTGGAAGAGAGGAATGTTGGAAGTCAAACAAAGTAATCTAGAAAATGCTAATGAGTGTCCTAAAAGGGGTCCCATCCTCTATCCTCACCAGGCTAAGCCCATGAGTGTATGAAGGGGATGAGGGTGTGCAGAATATCAGGTGGGTTTGAGGGCTATGAAGGCAAAGGGGTTCTGGGCATCACTTGCTATATAGCACAGGTTGACAGCAAGCATGGTGAGTGCTCCTCCCCACTGTGAAAACAGCCAAGTGCAGATTCTTTCCTGGCACATCTAGATCAAAGGAACTCTAGACAGTTTTCCTCAGATCCTCCAGGTGGAACTGTTGGACATTTCTCAGGCCCTCTGGAGGCTGGAAAAACTAGCTGATGGACAGAGCCAGCTGGTCTTAAATGACCTTGTGGTGGAATAAAGTGGATGAGGCAGCAGCTGTACTACACACCTGTGAGTCAGGTGGGAAGGGAGAGGAAGGAGAGTGATGGACAAGGGCCAAGTGATGCAGCAGGTACCAGATTAAAAAGTGATGGCCCAGCATCAAACATGCCCTTAGCTCCTAGGCCTTACAGGTACATTTGCCCTTTGAACTAAAATGTTCAGTTAAGAGGTGGGAGGCAGAAAAAAACTGAAATGGACTAGAATTAAGTTTCCACTAACAATGGAACAGAAATGAAATGAAATTCAGTGACAGAAACGTAATAGAACATTAGATACGCTGTGCTCCTAAATTTGTGTGGCCCCAAATATATCCACTACATACAAATATCAGTAATGTGGTCTCATTATCTCACTCATAAATGGTACTTTGTAAATCCCAAATCATTGCCAGTTATATTCTTTGAGCTCTTTCAGTTTTTTTTTTTTTTTTTTTTTAGAAAAATCTGTAAGTACCGTTGCTCCCTTTTGAAAGATTAAGAAACTGATGCTAATGAAGTCAACATAGACTCCAAAGCTATGGTCATTCTAATGCCTAAATCCAGGCTTTAGCCCAATTCACTCAGCCCAGCCTCCTTTCCATGATTCTTCAGTGAGAACTCATCTCAGCTCCCAGTGTGGGAAAGAAAGCCAAAGTGGCAGAAGGAGTGATAGTGAGACATGATCTTGGTCCTCCACCCTGCCACCTGGTGGTAAGACCTTGGAAAGTCACTCTGCTTCCTGAGCCTGTTTCCACATTCCTGAGGGAATCTACTGCCCAGGTTTGTTGTGAGGATGAGCTCTTAGCTTGTAGACATGCTTTGAGAATGCTAAAGTATTCTAAAAATATAAGGAATTATCATGTAATACCTGAAAGAATTTCTTAGAAGGTGAGCTACAAGAAGTTTCTCTTTACAGACATGATGGAGAGTCTACAGAGAAATGAAAGGGATTTAAAATCTCAGGACAAATGTGGTATTGCCCTGTCTATTCTGAAGCACAGAGAGGAGCTAGCCTTACATCCATTGAATCCTGAAGTAGTGGTTTTAAAATTACATCCTTAATCTAGAGAGGAGGGTCTTTGACAACTTCATCAGACCGTTGAATCTTCTCTTATCCCCTAGGGAATGAATGTTCTTTCTCTCTCTCTTTTAATTTTTCCAGTTTATATGAATAAAAGACAAAGAGAGACAAGCCCAACCTACACACAAACACACACAGACACACACACACACACACACACCACACACACCCCTCTGCATTTGAGGTTTCATTCCTATGGGATGTCTATCCTAAAAGAGAAGGAGCTTAATTAATTTGAGAAAAGAGAACTAATGGAAAAAAGGGAAGAGGCAGACAACTTAATCCTTTGAAAAAGGTCAGCCTCACGTTCTGGACACAACACAGGACATCCTTTTGAGCTGTTTGTCCACTGGCTGGGTTTAAGACTTCAGCAAATCCTCCTCTTCCCCACTAGCACATTTCCAATGTGCTATATGAAGGGTTAGGTTTCAATGGTCTGAGGCAGACAGCTGTTGATGTATATCAATCTAGCATCTACAACTCCTGTTGCCAGCACCCCAGTTTTTCTTGAGAGTCTATGCCTTGCAGTAGGGCCTTGCATTTCAGGTGTAGCTGCCTCCTGGTGCAAGCTCCAGGCATGACTGCTCTGGGATGAACCCAGTTAATCCCCCGGACCAGCAATTGGTGCAGGGATAGATGGGCATGAGAACCAAATTGGCACAATGAGAAGGAATCTGGTGACAGTAGTTGAAGGTACTAGGAAAGAGGTGTTTTTGTCCTGTAAGACTTGCATCTAGCCTGCAGCTGGCCCAAGAATGGCACAGTGCCAAGGAAAGCAGAGCTAAGATAAGGAGGGGGATTCCAATGACATTGTTTGAGTCCTTCAATCCAGTTTTCTCCAGACTTCCACTTAAGCCAATGCATTTCCTTTTTTTTTTTTTTTTTTTTTGCCTATACTAGTTTGAGTTTAGTTTCTATCACTTGTAATCCTGAGAATTCTAATCACTAAAATTTCTAATTGCCCATTCACCTCTGAAGATCTTTGAGTCTCAAATATAGTTTCATTGCATTATTTCATTCTAGAAGCTTCTTCTTCATATTGATCTCCTGACCTTTGTCTGTTTCTCAGCTGGTGTGTAGCTGCATTAAGGGCCAAGTGTGTGTTCTCTCTCCCTTGGGTCTTGTTCACAGAGCCTAGTCCAGAGCAGGATTCCCAACCTTGGTTCTATCCTTCCCTTCTTCTTCTTCTGTCTTTTTCCTTTATTTACTGAGATGGGTACTTTTGGGGTGTTGAGCTGAATCAACAGATCCCCTGGGTTCTCCCTCAGTTTTTTAAGAAACATAAACTGAAAAGCTAGTCTATGCTATAATGTGTCACAGGTGACTTAATAAAGCTAAGTACAGCATACAGTAAGGATACTGTATGGAAAAGAGGGTCACCTGGGGGGAGGGAAAAGGCCTTATAAAGGAGATGTCTCTGGAAAGATGTTCACTTGTTTGCTTCATAGGCTTGGAGAGCAATTCTTTCTAGGCAGAGAGAAGGTACAAGAAAAGGTTCTGAGGCATGAAACAGGCAGGCAAGTTCACAGAACTCCATCTAATTAGCTCCATTAGGCTCTAGTGTAGATTGAAATGAAGCGATAAGAGACGTGGCTGGAGAAACTGAAAAGGGACCACAGAAAGAAGAGCATTGAATGCCAGGCTGAGTTTAGCCTATGTGGCAATGTTTCCCAAGTGTATTTTCAAGATACCCCAACACACACAAACACACACACACACGTTAAAAAGTCAGGTTCCTGGGACCTAATCTCCTCTGTAGAATAAAAGCTTGTAGAGTTCGAACTCTGTGTCTTAGGTCATTCTTATAAAACCATCAGTTTTGGCACACCCTTCTCCAAGCAACAGGAACCCTCCCGCATCTTCTTGTGTGACCCTGACCCACACTAGATACTAAAATTCTAAGCAAACAAGGCTGCCTCTCCCTTCCTTCATGTCTTTGCTTGGCTGTCTCCCCTCTTTCCCTAATGTAAGTTGACTCATCTTTTGAAGCCAAAGCCAAAGCCAAAAGCCAACGTCCCAAGGAAGCCTTCTATGAAACTGAGGTCCCAGCTGAAACTTTCTCTTCCAGACTACACCAAAGCACCTGTCCGTACTAGTTACAACTCATTGGCATCCCCCCTACTATTGTATTCACAGAGGTAAGGCATGCCCTGTCTTACTCTCAAATGGACTGTAAGCTTCTGAAGGCCAGAAGTTCTCTAAGGCCTATTGTGTGGTGGGCACTTAAGTTATAATATCTTGTTTCATTCTTCCAACAATTCCAAGAGGTAGGTTTAATGATCTCACTTTACAGGTGAGGAAACCAAGGTAGGCTGGCATGCTGAAGGCCGCAGAGGCAGGTAAAGGTAGTGTGGGTATGATCCTCCTTACCAGCGTTCCCTCACAGGGCAGGGCTTCTAGCAGGTGGCCTTAGCACCTAGGCCAATGCCATGTTCCCGGGCCAATGGGCACTTACCACACATCCCGAGGAGTCCACCTGCCGGTCAGACACACACTTGAAATTGCGAGTGCAGCCCCCATTGTTTCGAGAGCAGTCACGAACTGGCCCGAAGGAGGACAGCAGGTCATTGATGGTTTCAAAGTATGTGGACAGCATCGCTTCTTCCCTTGGAGAGAAAGGGGATGGTTAAACCCCAGAGACATTTGGATCCTTAGATTAAAAAAAAAAATGTGAATTCATTACATTTGAAACCAAAACTTATTTGTAATCAGGAAAACAATAATAATCAATATTATAAAAAGGAAACAACAACAGGTATACCATAGTATGACACGGTGCTTGTCAAGTTGTGATACAGAGAAATGGACCTAGAATTCTATACTCTTTATTTCATAAATACTTATGATTCTTGGAGGTAGTCATGAGATGTGCACTTTACCATAAGGGAACCGTGGCTTAGCAAGATGAAGTATCTTGCTGAAGGCTAGCAGCTTACAATGTGACAGAAATGAAGTTTGTATTAACTTCCAGCTGAGTCCAAAGAGAAGGCTCTTCTCACTACCTGACTCTTAGCTTGCATCCTACCTGTTTCTACAGATTTCAGGGCTTCCTGTAGCAACTCTGCAGTTGGGCACATCCTTATTATTCCAACTTTGTGAATATAAAATTGAAACCATGAAAGACTGTGGGACTGACTCCAAATCCCACAGTCTATAAACAGCAGAGCCAAGACACAGACACAGGAGTCTGACCCTCTAGCGCCCTAGATCCTTATTTTTCAGATGATTGCATATAAGTCACACCATCAAGACTGTCAGCAACAGTTGTTGGAAATGTCATGGGATTCCAGAGAAATACATGATTCCTCCCAAATGAGGTTCTCAAAAGATAAGACTAGACTTGATACCACAATCCATGGATCTGCCAAAATTTTGTGAGATGGAATTCTCTACAATGGAGGATACAGATGGGAGCCTCTGATGCTGTCTTCTGCAGAAAGGACCCGAAATAAGAGATACAGTTGCTCTGGGGTATATGATTCCCATACTTACAAAAGATTTTAAAGGAGCACCATGGGCAGTGAGAAGAGGCACATATCCCTCCCTGGTCTGTGCCTCATGAGGTCCAGAGCTGTGAAACAAGGGAAATGCCTGCATCCACACATGAAGCAGGAAGAGGCTAGCACACACTAGAGGGGGTGTCTCTGCACCATCTTGCATACCTTCTCCCATTCTTCTCCACTTCAGGCTTGGACCAGGTTTGAAACTCCTAATTCATTTCCTGCCTCCAGTCTTATCCCTTCTGTCCCATCTCTCATACTGACTGTCAGTGAACTTGGTAAATCCCAGCTCTAATTAGATACTCCTCTGATCAATAGCTTCCCAGTACTTAGAGAAGAAATATAAATTAGTTTCTCTGGCACTCGGACTTCATAATCTGGTCCCTGGTAACCTGTCCAGCCACATTTATCCTCTCCTCATATCTCTATCCACTAGGCACAGGCCTCGTCTCATTCTCTGAACACAGAATCTTTGAAAACGGGTTCTAAACTGGAAAGTTACATGCAGGAAGTTTATTGCCGAGCCCTCTTGGGAGATGCATCTGTAGATGGAGAGGAAGGGCTGGGCATGGTGGCTTATGCTTGTAATCCCAGCACTTTGGGAGGCCTAGGAAGGAGGCTTGATTGAGCCCAGGAGTTCAAGACCAGCTTAGAAAATGAGGCAAAACCCTGTCTCTACAAAAATTTTTTAAATTAGCAGGGTTTAGAGGAGCCTGCCTGTGGTCCCAGCTACTCAGGAGGCAGAGGTGAGAGGATCTCTTGAGCTACACTGAGCCATGATCAAAACCCTGTCTCAAAAAAAAAAAAAAAAAAAAAAAACGGTAAGCGAAGAAGGCAGGATTTGGTAAAAGGAGAGACTGATCTACAATGCAGGTCTAAAGTATCAGTTGTTCCTGCAGGGACCTCTGGAGCTGAGAAGGCCCTTTATAGATGTCCTGAATTAAGGCAAGGAATCCAGGCCTTTGCATCCCCACAGTAGCCAGTCATTGGTGGGGGCTGCTGTCTGGAATGGGATATACTTGGATAAGCCGGTTCTCTGACGCTGAAGGCAATGCCTAGTCACTGACAGCCACAGCTGGTGGGTGGGTGGGTTGGCCCTGAAGAGGGGATCTGGGTGTGGTACCTGCAGGCACCTCTCTCAATCCCTAATCATGCTCTTCCTTCTGCCTGGGATGCCCATTTCCAAATGCTTACCTGATGAAATCCTAAGAATCTTTGAAAACTCTTCACATTCATTCATTCATTCATTCATTCATTCATTCATTCATATATTTTACAAGCTTACTGAGTGTTTACCATGTACCAGGCACAATGCTAGGTGCTGGGGACACAGCAGTGACATCAGGCAAGATCCTGACTCCCGACCTCCACAGTAGCTTTATGTTACCGCCTTTGTGAAACCTCTGCTTCCCCCTACTAGAATTAATTCCTTTTCCCTGCGAGCATAGCGGCTAAATCTTTTAATTTATTGATCTTAATTATCAGCTTCACAGTCTCCCCGAGAGAGTATAAGCTTTTAAAGGAAAAGGCTCAAGATTTATTCATTTCTCTTTAGCCCCCAGCACAGAGTCTGGAAGGAAAGTGTTCTAGGTAAACATTTTCAAACGAAACACAGAAAACACCCAAAAGCTTAGACGCAGTCTTCACCAATGAGTACTTTCACTAAGAACCTCCTCAGCAGGGCACTCCTCTCTGTCTCCCCAACTCTGGGTCCCCATTCCAAATCCTTTGTGTTCAGGGATGCAGCACAGGGACAAAGGAGAAGGGTGAGGTGCTGCAGGGTTATCCCTTGCTTCCTAACTTTGTAGGGAGCGAGGTGACAGGTTTATGGGAGGAGAGAATTAACAGTTCCTGAAATGAAGCTTAGGGAGACTTGCCACTTTTGCATCATGAAGAGAGTTGAGGATCCTGGGAAGACATTAAGCCTATTAAAATATTAATACCCTAGAAGGGAGAAGAAAAAAGGTAAAGTTAGAGAAGGAGATAAGGCAGAGGGACCAGGCTGGGTGCGGTGGCTCACACCTGTAATCCCAGCACTTTGGGAGGCCTAGGTGGGCTAGGTCAGGAGATCAGCACTATCCTGGCTAACATGGTGAAACCTCGTCTCTACTAACAATATAGTAGCCAGGTGTGGTGGCATGCTTCTGTAACCCCAGCTACTCAGGAGGCTGAGGCAGGAGAATTGCTTGAACCCAGGACGCAGAGGTTGGAGTGAGCCGAGATCCCACCACTGCACTCTAGCCTAGGTGACACAGTGAGATTCCGTCTCGATTAAAAAAAAAAAAAAAAAAAAAAAAAAAAAAGAGGGACCTGAGAAAGTGAGAGAACAAGAGATAAACAGGTAGAGAAACTGCTGAGAAGGAAAGAAGAGACACAGAGAGGCAGAAACACATATAGTCACCTGGAAACAGATAAAGGGATCTAAAGGTACAGAGGGACAGACAGACAGAGAGTTATAGAGGGACAACAGGTCATAGAGACAGACAGGAAAAGAAAGGCAAATAGAGGAGAGAAAGGATGTGAAAAGATAAAAATGAAAAGATAGAATTGGAAAAAGAAAGCAAAGAGAGAAACAGAGGCATAAGAAACAGATGAAAAGAGGAGACATCCTCAAGGTAAACAGAACAAATGTGTAAGTGTGCCGAGGAGAGGGAGAGAAGGTGGGAGGGGGAGTGAGAAAAAAGAGCAGGAGGAGACAAATGCAGAAAGACAGAATGAAACGGAAGAGAAAGACACTGAGTAAGAAAGAAAACACACCTGTCTCTACTAAAAATACAAAAAATTAGCCGGGCATGGTGGCAGGTGCCTGCAGTCCCAGCTACTTGGGAGGCTGAGGCAGGAGAATGGCGTGAACCCGGGAGGCGGAGCTTGCAGTGAGCCGAGATCGCGCCACTGCATTCCAGCCTGGGCGACAGAGCGAGACTCTGTCTCAAAAAGAAAAAAAAAAGAAAAGAAAAGAAAAGAAAGAAAACACAGGATGGGCGCGTTGGCTCATGCCTGTAATTCCAGCACTTTGGGAGGCTGAGGCAGGCGGATCACTTGAAGTCAGGAGTACGAGACCAGCCTGGCCAACACGGTGAAACTCGTTTCTACTAAAAATACAAAAAATAGCCGGGCATGGTGGCTCTTGCCTGTCGTCCCAGCTACTCAGGAGGCTGAGGCAGGAGAATCGCTTGAACCCAGCAGGCAGAGGTTGCAGTGAGCCGAGATGGCACCACTGCACTCCAGCCTGGGCGACAGAGTGAGACTCTGTCTCAAAAAAAAAAAAAAAAAAAGAAAAAAAAAAAAAAGAAAACACAGAGCCATGGAGAGCAGAGACAGACAACAACAAAGAAACAAGGAAAGGGAAGTGAAAAACAAGCAAAAACATGTCACCTTTCTCTGGAAGCTAGAGACAGTTCAAGCTATAAAAATACAAAACTGTCCACTTTTAAAAGGATTGATTCTGCATAAACATCAGTTACATGAGGGGAACATTACTTGAAACACAAAGATCTGACACAGGGGCCATACTAAGTTAAGAAAAGTGATTGTGTCAGGCTAGGGAATGAAGAATCTGAGCACAAGACAGGAAAAAAAGCTTAAAGCAGACACTGGCATTTTCTTAACTCAAAGCAGTCACTGGCGTTTTCTTAACTCGGGGGCTCAATCCTTCATCTCACTTGTGGAGCCCAGGGTTTAGGGTCTGTTGGATCTTAGAGCTGCCCCAATCTGGGGGTGGGGGGGGGCAGCAAAGAGATGAATGGAAGAGCACTGGGGGCAGAGGCAGGCTGGACTGGTAGACACTGCCCTGGAGCATCAGGAGACCAGGGTGAGAATCCCAGCTTTGCCAGCAATCACCAAAACTACCAACATCCTCTTCATTATTTAGGATTTTCTGGGCACCTGCTATGTGTTAAGCATGGTGCAAGGTTCCCTTCCTGTAATATTCCCTGTGATTTTCACAAGAGCCCTAGAAATGACAGTTTTATACCCAATGTGCAGCTGGAGAAACAGGGGCTTAGGGAAGTTATGTCACTTGCTCCAGTTCTCAATGCCATGATGCAGTGAGGCCAGGCTGTGCACTCGAATCTGCCTGACCTCAAGTCCTGAGCTGCCTGAGTTAAACTTTAACAACTTACTCTGTGTCTTGGGCAAGTCAGAGCCCTCCTAGCAGTAAGACCCGTAAGAATGTGTGTTCAATCTCTCTGTCTTAGCAGAGGAGGACAGAATGGGCAGAGCCTGTGAGTTCTTTATGTACCTCCCACAGCCTGATTCCTGGGCCGTGCATGTGGTCCACAATAGCCTCAATCCATGCAGGAATAGAAGGGGAAAGCACAGTGTTTCAGTTTACTAGAAGGGCCATAACAAGTACCATGAATCAGGTGACTTAAAACAACAGAAATCTATTCTCTTGCCATTCTGAAGGCCAGAAGTCCAAAATCAGGGTTTGGTAGAGCCCTGGTCCCTCAGTAGGCTCAAGGAGAGAATCCCTCCTTGCCTTTTCAGAGCCTCCCATGGCTCCCAGCCATGCTTAGCTTTCCTTGGCTGGCAGTTTCAGGACTCCTGCCTCTGTCCCCATTGTCATATGGCCTTCTTGCCTGTGTGTCTGTGTGTCCTCTCCTCTTCTTAAAATGACACCATTTGGGCCGGGTGCAGTGGCTCACATCTGTAATCCCTGGGAAGCTGAGGCAGGTGGATCACCTGAGGTCAGGAGTTCGAGACCAGCCTGACCAACATGGTGAAACCCCGTCTCTACTAAAAATACAATAATTAGCAGGGCGTGGTAGTGGGTCCCTGTAATCCCAGCTACTCGGGAGGCTGAAGCAGGAGAATTGCTTGAACCCGGGAGGCAGAGGTTGCAGTGAGCCGAGATCATGGCATTGCACTCCAGCCTGGGCAACAGAGCAAGACTCCATCTCAAAAAGAAAGAAAGAAAAAAAATGACACCATTAGTTGGGTTTAGGGTCCACCTTAATCTGTTATAACCTTTTCTTAGTTATATCTGCAAAGGCCTTGTTTCTAAATAAGGCCACATTCTGAAGTTCTAGTGAACACAAATTTTGGGGGGACAAAATTCATGCAATTCCACAGGGCACAGGGGAATGTGCTCACATTCGCATGGTAGGACAGAGCCAGGACTAAGTAAAACACCTCAGTCCTTGACTCTTATCAAAGTGCTCCTAATACTGCACTGGCTCTTCTCACTCTAGACACTTCATGTTTCATTGTGGTCCTTACAAGGTTTGAAAAATCTTAGGGAAAGGATCATGATGAAGTCACTCTCCGTATTATCTGTGCCTTTATTTGGGAGGAGAAAAGACCAACTTTAATTAAATACCTACCACACTCCAGGAACCGTGTAGAGGGTTTTCAACCACTCTACAGAACAGAGCTTGGCAAACTTTTCTGTACAGGGCTAGATAGTAAAGATCTTAGGCTTTGCAGACCATACAGTCTCTGTCCCAATCACTCAACTCTGCTTTTGTAATACACAAATAATCATAGACAATATGCAAAAGAATGAATGTAGCTATGTTTCAATAAAACTGTATTAAAGATGGGTGTAGTGGCTCATGCGTGTAATCTCAGCTCTTTGAGAGACTGAGGTGGGAGGATCACTTGCGCTCAGGAGTTCAAGACCAGCCTGGACAACAGAGTGGGATCCCATTTCTATAATTTTTTTTTTTTTAAATTAGCCAGGTGTGATGGTGTGTGCCTGTAGTACCAGTTACTCAGGAAGCTGAGGTGGGAGGATTGCTTGAGCCTGGCAAGTTTGGGGAGGTGGGGGTCAAGAATTTGAGTAAGCTGTGAGCATGCTACTGCACTCCAACCTGTGTGACACAGTGAGACCCTGTCTCAAAAAAAAAAAAAAAAAAATACTATATTTATAGAAAGACACAGCCAGATAAATTATTTTCTGTTTTAGATGTGAAAACCCTGAAGTCAGTGTTGGAGTTAGGAGTTGAACCCAGGTAGGCCCAACTCCACATTCTTTCTCCTGCATGAATCTTCTGAAACTCAGCCTTCTCATCTGTAAAATGGGAACAATATCTGTCTCATTCTCAACTCTGTAGATGACTATGAGGATATAATAACATGATATAGAAATGTGTTTTCCAAACTCTAAAACCTAATGCAAACTTATTCATTGTTTATTCATTCAATAAATATCTGAGTACCTGCTGCATGCCACGTACTGAGCTGATTATTATTATGGCTTTTCTTTGGCCTCCCAGCACCTGTTTCTGTTCCTATATAACCCAGACATTGTGCAAAAGGTTCCAAACATCTCTCTATCTCTGACATACAAATTATTATTATTTTTTCTGTTAATACTGGCTCCAAAACAGAGATAGCCAGACCCCACCAGACTGGGTGAGACAGCCATCCCCTCATTACCTGACCGGTAAAGTACAAATGTGTCACCTGGATTCCATTTGGCTGAGTCAGCCCAAGCCCGATGCATGGTGAGCATTAAGCAGGGTGGCTGGGAACAGATGCTGACATGGCCTGCTGTTAATAAATACCAGGAAAGGTCTGTGTCACTCATAGAGAGATGTGAATGGATGATGCCAAGCCAAGACAGTGACAAGTCCCTCACTGAAGCAGATTAATCATTCTCTGGTAATAGCCGACAACTTTGTTTCCTGAGCTACCTGGGAAGGAGGAACCTAAGACAATGTACAGATAAAAATCAAGCTCAGGGCAGGCACAGTGCCTCATGCCTGTAATCCCAGCACATTGGGAGGCCGAGGCAGACAGATCATGAGGCCAGGAGATCGAGACCATCCTGGCTAACATGGTGAAACCCTGTCTCTACTAAAAATACAAAAAATTAGCTGGGTGTGGTGGTGGGCGCCTGTACTCCCAGCTACTCAGGAAGCTGAGGCAGAAGAATCGCTTGAACCAGGGAGGCAGAAGTTGCAGTGAGCCGAGATCGCGCCACGGCACTGCAGCCTGGGCAACAAAGCGAGATTCCGTCTCAAAATAAATAAATAAATGATAAAATAAAATAAAATAAAAAATCCAGCTCAGTTTTTTATTTAAAGAAAGAACACTTTGTTGAGATATAATTCACATACCATATGATTTACCTACTTAAAGTGTACAGTTTAAGCAGGGTACAGTTTAAGTGATCAATATTTAAATATTTTCATCAACCCGAAGAGAAACCCTGCCTCTATCATAAGTCCCTGCCTACTTCCTCCCAGTGACCCTCGTGTTGGGAAACCACTAATCTTCTGTCTTTATAGATTTACCAACTCTGAACACTTCATGTAAATTAAGTTATACATTATGTAGCCTTTTGTGACTGGCTACTTTCGGTTAGCATAGTGTTTTCAAGGTTCATCCATGTTTCAGCATGTATCACTACTTTATTCCTTTTGTATTGCCAAATGATATTCCATTATATAGATATTCCACATTTTATTCATCCATCATTAGTTGATGGACATTTTGGTTGTTTCCACTTTTCAGTTACTATGAGTAATGCTGCTATGAACATTCATATACAAGTGTTTATGTAGATACATGTTTTCATATATCTTGCGGCTCCCCCTGCCCTGGGATTTAGGGAGCCTTCTCAGCCCCTAATAGCATGAGCCGCAGTGTAGAACAGTAGATAACAGGGCAAGTTTGTCTGGAGTCAGACTGCCCTGAGGAGGAATCCCAGCTTCACTCACTGTGACACCTTGGGCAAGCCTCTTCTTTCTGAGACGGAGTCTCACTCTGTCGCCCAGGCTGGAGTGCATTGGCATGATCTCGGCTCACTGCAACCTCCGCCTCCCAGTTCAAGCAATTCTCCCGCCTCATCTTTCCAAGTAGCTGGGACTACAGGAATGTGCTACCATGCCAGACTAATTTTTGTATTTTTAGTAGAGATGGGGTTTCACCATGTTGGCTAGGCTGGTTTTGAACTTCTGACCTCAGGTAATCCAGAGACCTTGGGCAAGTCTCTTAAACCCTGAGCCTCAATTTTCTCATCTGTAAAATGGGGATATTAATACCTAACTAGCAGAGGTAGCATGAGTAATAGATTAGAGAGCAAATGTGTCAAATGCCAGGCACACAGTAAGTGCCTAATAGCTGGTAATAAGTGGTACCATCTGAAAGTCCCTCAAAGTTGCAAGAACCATGCCTTGAGAATGTTGAGAAGCTCAATGTAGGAGAAGGGATGAAAGATCTGAGATACCACATGGTCCATTTACTCAGTTAAAAATGTTTCTTTGGTGCTGGGCTTGTTCTGGGTACTCGGCTGTGTCCTGGGAGACACAGGAATGGATGTAACAGAGCTTGTGCTAGGCAGGAAGAAAAGCACTAAGCTACAAGATAAGTGAGGCCACAGGAACACAAAGATGACTCTCTCTCTCTTGCCAGACCTTGGAAGTAGGAGATCAGAGAAGGCTTTTTGGAGGAGGTAATGTTGAGCCTGAGACATAAAGGATGGGTGGAAATTAGGTAAAGGGGGATAAATAGAGTGGGATAAAGAAATTCTAGGCAGAAGGAAAGAATATGCTAAGGCCTAGAGGTAGGAGAGGGAATACCCTGATTGAGGGGCTTCAAGAGATGCAGAAAAGCTGGACTGTCAAGGAGGAGGTGAGATATGGCAAAGGCTGAAGCAGCAGGAGTGCCAGGAGCCAGGCTAGAGAAGATTCCTGTGTGCCAGGCCATGGTGATTCTGGACTTTACCCTGGAAGCTATAGACTGCCACCCAAAGGTTAAAAAGCAGATCCTGCTTTTATTTAGAGTAATACCATAGATGAATAGTTTACACAAATCCTTATGGCAATAATAGTTCATGCTGATTGTGCATTCATAATATGCCAATAAATGGTTTAAACACTACATGTATCAACTCACTTAATCCTCCCCCAAAACACAATGATGTAAATGATACATCCCCATTTCATAGGAGAAAGAAACTCAGGCACCATTTTGAGGCTGTTTTGAGACCTGTTAAGGATAATGTAGGAAAAGCATTAGGACAGTGCCTGGCACATGGTGACTGCTTTATAGGGATTTCTTGAAAAACAGCTTCCAGGGGAGGGATAGCATGAGGTGGCACAAGCCACAGGGAGGTAGATTTGAGCTTTTCCAAAGCCAGAGATATTCAGCAAGGGAACACTCTCTTCCAAGTTACTGCTCCAGCCTTCAGGAATGCATACTGAGGAGGCATGGCCATTTTCCTGGGATAGTTGTGGGGGGAGTCAGGTCTCCAGGGGAGAGGGTGTACAATATCATGGTGATAACAACATTCACGTGGGCTAATATCTACTGAGAATTTATGACATGAGAACTTTGGCTTAACATAGATTATCTCATTTAATAATTGCCTATGGGATTGTGCTATTATCCCTGTTGATATGGTTTGGCTCTGTGTCCCCACCCAAACGTCATGTTGAATTGTAATCCTCAATGTTGGAGGAGGAACCAGGTGGGAGGTTACTGGATCATGGCAGAGCGGGGAGGCAGTGGATTCCCCATTACTGTTCTCGTGATAGTGAGTGAATTCTCACGAGATCTGGTTGTGTAAAAGTGTGTAGCACTTGCTCCTTCACCATCTTCCTGCTGTTCCAGCCATGTAGGACATGTCTGCTCCCCCTTCCCCTTCTACCATGTTGTAAGTTTCCTGAGGCCTCCCCAGCCATGCTTCCTGTGCAGACTGTGGAATACTGACCCAATGAAACCTCTTATCTTTATAAATTACCCAGTCTCAGGTAGTTCTTTATAGCAATGCAAAAACAAACTAATGCATCTATTTTTTCAATTTTAAAAGAAATGTACAACTCAGATGCAGGACTTGGCATTTACAGAGGTGAGAGGACTGGCAGTGAGTCCTAGTGACAGAGCTGGGTTCCACCCTGGGTGTATCTGACTTCGGACTCTTTAGTGTCCTGCCTTTCTCTTTAAGAAGTCTTTCCACCCAGAGATTCTGGGACTGGTGTTTTAGCTGACACTTAACATTCTCCTTCCTCTAGCAATTATGGTTTGCACTAATTTAGGTATATATATATATATATATATATATATATAGCTGTTCAGAGTGGTCTCATAACTTCCTGGGAGTGTCTTGTGCCTCTGAGTAGCTTGTTAGCTTCCTGCATGACTAGAGTCCTCCTCAGTCACATCTCTCAGTGCACTGGGCATGCTGCAGCTGTTTGCTGAATAAGGGCAGGTGTTGAAGGAAGAGAAGGAGGGCACAATAAGGCCCATCAGCTGTGCAGTCTTTAGAACAAAGAGAAAATGATTGTAATGTCTGTTGTCCATCTGTGTGATGGAGGCAGTAATATTAAACTCACAGAATTGTGGGTCAGAATTCAAAGAGTTAAAAGATATGAAAGTCTCTTATCACCGGGCTCAAACAAATAAAGATCCTCAATAAAGAGCTGTTGTGTTTTGGAAATGAGTTTGTGCATTTAACAGATATTTATCCAGCACTCACCCCTGGAGTTGGAGGTTGGATATAGACACAGCCTCGTTTTATTGTACCTCACTTTATTGCTCATTGCAGATATTATTTCTTAAAGATTGAAGGTCGGTGGCTACCCTGTGTCAAGCAAGTCTATCAGTGCCATTTTTTCCAACAGAACGTGCTTACTTCATGTCTATGCATCAGATTTTGGTAATTCTCACAATATTTCAAAATTATGTTATTATTATATTGGTTATGGTTTGGGGAGCCCTCATTGCGCTCATATAAGGCGGCCAACTTACTTGGTAAATGTAAGGCCTCCCTGTTTGCTGAGACACCACAATATTAAAATCAGGCCAATTAATAACCCTACAATTTCCTCTAAGTGTTCAAATGCAAGGAAATGTCACACATCTCTCACTTTAAATCATAAGCTAGAAATGATTAAGTTTAGTGAGGAAGGTATGTGGAAAGCCAAGACTGACGAAAAGCTGGGCCTCTTGCACCAGTTAGGCAAGTTGTGAATGCAAAGAAAAAGTTCTTAAAGGAAATTAGAAGTGCTATTTCTGTGAACACACAAATGATAAGAAAGTGAAACAGCTTTATTTCTGTTACGGAGAATGTTTTAGAGGTGTGGATAAATTAAACCAGCTACAATATTCACTTAAACCCAAACTAGGGCAAGGTCCTAATTCTCTTCAATTCTATGAAGGCTGAGAGAGGTGAGGAAGCTGTGGAAGGAAAGTTTAAGCAGAGATGGATTCATAAGTTTTAAGAAAAGGAGCCATCTCCATAGCATAAAAGTGCAAGGAGAAGCAGCAAGTGCTGATATATTAATAGAAGCTGCAACAAGTTATCAAAAACATCTAGTTAACATAATTAATGAAGGTGACTATGTTCAACAACAGATTTTCAATGTAGATGAAACAGCCTTGTATTGGAAGAAGATGCCATCTAGGTCTTTTATTGCTAGAGAGGAGAAGCCTGGCTTCATAGATTCAAAGGACAGGCTGCCTCTCTCATTAGGGGTTAATGCAGCTGTTGAAGCCAATACTAATTTATCATTATAAAAATCCTAGGACCTTTAAGAATTATGCTAAATCTACTCTGTCTGTGCTCTATAAATAGAACAGCAAAGCCTGAATGACAGCACATCTGTTTACAGCATGGTTTACTGAATATTTTAAGCCCACTGTTGAGAACTCCTGCTCAGAAAAATGAGCTGTGATGGAGATGCATAAGAGGTTAATGTTGTTTTCATGCATTCTAACACAGCATCCTTTTAGCAGCCCATGCATGAAGAAGTAATTTCAAGTCTTATTATTTAAGAAATACATTTTATAAGGTTATAGTTTTCATAGATAGTGATTTTTCTGATAGATCTGGGTAAAATAAATTAAAAACCTTCCAGAAAGGATTCCCCATCTTAGATGCCATGAGAAACATTTCTGATTTATGAGAGGAGGTCAAAATATCAATATTAGCAGGAGTTTGGAAGAAGTTGATTCCAACTCTCATGAATGACTTTGAGGGGTTCAAGGCTTCAGTGGAGGTAATAACTACAGATGTGAAAATTGCAAGAGAACTAGAATTAGAGGTGGAGGTTGAAGATGTCACTGAATTGCCACAATCTCATGATAAAACTAATGAGAAGTTGCTTCTTGTGGACAAGCAAAGAAAAGTGGTTTCTTGAGTTGTAAACTACTAAACTACTCGTGGTGAAGATGCTGTGAATACTGTTGAAATAAGAACAAAAGATTTAAAATATTACATAAACTTGGTTGATAAAACAGTGGCAGGGTTTGAGTGAATTGAAAAAATTCACTTTCAAAAAGTTCTGTGAATGCTGTCAGACTACATCACATGCTACAGCAAAATCTTTCGTGAAAGGAAGAATCAACTGCTACAGCAAACTTCACTGTTGCCTTATTTTAAGAAATTGCCACAGCCACTTCAACCCTCAGTAACTACTACCCTGATCAGTGAGCAGCTGTCAACATTGAAGCAATACCCTGCACCAGCAAAATGATTATGGCTCACTGAAGATTCAGATGATCATTAGCTTTTTTTTAAGCAATAAAATATTTCTTAATTAAGGTATGTACATTATTTTTTAAACATGATGCAATTGTACACTTAATAAACTATAGAGTAAAAAGTAACTTTTATATGCACTAGGAAACAAAAGTATCTGTGTAATTCACTTTATTGTGATATTTGCTTTATTATGGTGTTCTGGTACCTAACACATAATATCTCTGAGGTGTGCCTGTATCCAGAAAGAGCAAAACAAACATGGGCTTTGTCCCTCTGGGGCTTACAGTTGTTGGGACAAGTAAGTTCCTCTTCAAAGACTCAACTTTCTGGTCATAAATTGTAAACCAAACCTATCCCCTCCTTTTTTCACAAATCGCACACTTACCCTATTTGGAAAAGTTTAAGTCTTAGCCAACAGGATCTGCTTAGATTGTGTGGTCCAACCCCAGCCAATAGGGGAAGGACACAGAAACAGGAACTGCATTAGAGTTAAAAACCCCTTCCCTCCTTTGTTAGGTGTGCTCTTGCTATTGCAACCAGTGCAAGCAGCACCCTTCTGCAGAAGTAAACGTGCCTTGCTGAGAAATTTTCTAAGTGTGGGTTTCTTTTGGCTATGCTGAGCACTTGTTTCCAACACAGGTAGTTATTGGAACAGTCATTCAACAAATACCTGCCTTAATATCAATATGTGTGTCTGTATCTATGGCTATAGCTATGTCTATGTTATATCTGTATCTATGTCTATATATCTATAGCTATACATCTATGCCTATGCCCCTATCTATACCTAAATTTATAATTACAAACTGTGATAGATGCTTTAAAAATACTGAATACAATAAGATCATATGGCAGAGTGGCCAAGCTAATCTAGGGATTTGGGGATGGGAGTATGGACTGAGGCAGATTTCCCTAGAGAGTATGAGGCCCTGAAACCAAACCAGCCTGTGGCTTGGTGAGGTTTCATCACACCCAGGCTGCCCCCAGGAGAGCTGGGATGATGTATATCCTCCACTCCCACCCCCACCATGCACAGTGACCATGGAGTCCATCATTCCTCTGGCAAAAAAGCCACCTTCTCCTCCCTGTACTTGTTCTGACTACTTAGTCATAGAAATTATCCTCTTCACTTAAACAAATTTACAGGAAAAGAACAAACAATCCCATTAAAAAGTAGGCAAAGGACACGAACAGACACTTCACAAAAGAAGACATTCACGTGGCCAACAAACATGAGAAAAAGCTCAACATCACTGATCGTTAGAGAAATGCAAATCAAAACCACAATGAGATACCATCTCATGCCAGTCTGAATGGCAGTTATTAAAAAGTCAAGAAACAACAGATGCTGGTGAAGCTGTGGAGAAACAGGAACACTTTTACACTGTTGGAGGGAATGTAAATTAGTTCATCCATTGTGTAAGACAGTATGGCAATTCCTTAAGGATTCTAGAACTAGAAACATCATTTGACCCCCTATTACTGAGTATATACCCAAAGGAATATCAGTCTTTCCATTATAAAGATACATGCATGTGTATGTTCATTGCAGCACTATTCACAATAGCAAAAACACGAAATCAACCCAAATGCCCATCATGACAGACTGGATAAAGAAAACGTGGTACATATACACCATGGAATACTATGCAGCCATAAAAAGGAGGTCATGTCCTTTGCAGGGACACAGTTGGAGGTGGAAGCCATTATCCTCAGCAAACTAACGCAGGAACAGAAAACCAAACACTGCATGTTCTCACTTACAAATGGGAGCTTAACAATGAGAACACATGGACACAGGGAGGGGAACAACACACACTGAGGCCTAACAGGGGGCTGGGGGAGAGACAGCATCAGCATAAATAGCTAACACATATGGGGCTTAATACCTAGGTGATGGGTTGATAGGTGCAGCAAAACACTATGGCACACATTTACCTATGTAACAAACCTGCATGTCCTGTACATGTATTCCAGAACTTAAAGCTATTTTTTTTAAAAAAAGAAATTCTCCTCTTCACCCACTCCTCTTTCTCCTACCCTTTGCAAATCTCATCCTTATTTTGAAAAAGAAACAAAAAGTTTCAGTGGCAAATGCTGAAGCTTGAGGATTATTTATTCATAAATTACCCACATGGAGTCACTGAGAGCTCCTCCAAGCTCTCATCTCAAACAGAAGAAGCTCATTAAGATGGGAAGTCCTGGGGTCTCAGG
This sequence comes from Pongo abelii, assembly GCF_028885655.2. Taxonomy (NCBI): domain Eukaryota; kingdom Metazoa; phylum Chordata; class Mammalia; order Primates; family Hominidae; genus Pongo; species Pongo abelii. The sequence goes on from NC_071998.2 coordinate 108,091,367, forward strand.
TGTGATTGCTCAGAAAGCCAGCACCTTCCCCTGGCTCAGGGTGTGCCCTGCTGCTCAGGAGCCTGAGAGACTCTGGTGATCTGGATGGCAGAGGGGGTTGCCGTGAGCCAGCAGAGCCCAGCATTAGACAGTAAATGGGGCTGTGACCTCTAGAAGGAAGAGCACTGGCCTGGAGGCTCAGGTATGGTATCAGAGTCCAGCTCAGCCTCCCTCTGCTGTGTGTCCCTGGGTGACCCTCCACCCTCTCTGGGCCTCAAATTCTACATTTCTACAATGATGGGGTGATCTCTAAGGGCTCTTCCAGCTCCAATTTCTAATAACATAATGTGGCTTCCCAAGAAGACTGACAACTGCTTCCAGTTGTCAATGTCACTTTCAGAAATAAGGTGAAAATGCAAGACTGGAGAGAGACAGAGACAGACAGACAGACAGAGAGAGAGAGAGAGAGAATTCATTGTTTTGAATCTGAGGAAATCAAGGGACTGTGTTATTATGAGGAAGCAGCCCTGGGCTCAAACCCAGGCCCTGCTGCTCATTTGCTGAGAAAACTAACAACTTATTCAACCTCTCTTGAGTCTCAGTTTCCTCATACATAAATCGTAGATTATAATACCGAATTCTTAGTTTTCATGAGAATTACATTAGATAATAAAATTTCCATGAAGGCATGGGTTCTGCCATGCTCACTGAAGTCTAGTGCCTTAAACAGAGTGCCTGGAACACTGTGCAGGCAACCCAATTTGTATCGGACAAATGAATGAATAAAAACACACGTGAAACACTCTGCAAAGCACTGAGCCCATAACGAAGATCAATACACTTGCTTGTATTGTTACAGTAATTGTTACTAATAATAGCCTGCTTTTCACCAATCCTAAAAATTACTCAAGCCCTGAGAACAGGGATTCCTAACTTGGTGTCAAGACTTGTTTTCCAGTCTGGTGAAGCCTATGAAGCCTATGGACCACAACTTAGAGTTATGTTTTTATGTAGATAAAATCAAATGAAAAGGCATTCTAAAATAAACCATTTATCAAAATGTATTTAAAAATCAATTGTAACATAATCTACATGTTCCTTTATTGACATATTAAGTAAAAATATCTAGTAGCAGATATAATAATAACCATAAATTCAAAGCAGTCATGAGCCAAATATATATTTTAAGACATTTACAACAAATGCAATATGATATAAAACTATAAGTAATTTCCCACTGGTGACAAAGTCACAGGTGCTGCTAATACACCTATGTTTGTTGCCCGTGTTTGTAATAGAAAGCAATGTTAAATTTCAATGAGTGGCTGGCAAAAGTAAAGATATATGATTTTCCCATGAAATTTCATGAAACTCCAGCATAGACCCCAGATTAAGAGCTCCTGCCAACAATGACACTTTGTTGGAAAAAGCTTTTCTCTGTATAGCTGTCACTGTGAATATAATCAGAAGCTTGGGTCCTGATAGGAAGACAGGAAATTAAAACTCAACTATCATCACACCAAAATAATTCTTTCCTGAAGGGGCACATGTGATGTGGTGAATTGACAGACTTGGGCTTCAGGAAAAAAAAAAAAATAAGTAAATAAACAAAAGCTTTCAGGGGTTTGTCCTTGTGCAAATGACCTCCCACCTCAGAACTTCAGTTTCCTCTTCTGTGAACATGTTGTGGTAATGTTTCCTCCAAGGATGGCTGGAGAACGGGGTAAAATACATAAGATAATGTCCCTTGTGCAAATATACAAATACTGGCCCTTCTGTGTCTCCCTTCTTGTTCCTTCTAGGGCAAAAGAAGTTTATTGCAGCCATCCATGGCTGCCATAGGTGCCATGATGGGGATGAATTTCTGAATTTCTTAAGGACTTGCTAGGTTCTAGCTCCATGCTAGATACTTGGTACTCACAGGTGCTGAGACATGACCCCTGCCTTCAAGAAGGGCACAAGTTGGGGCAGAGATAGCAAGTAAAAATTTACAGGGTGAAGCTGAGTAGACACATATTATAGACATGTAAAGACGTCATGAGGTCCTCAAAATGAAGTGATGACTCTTCCTGGGCTGGCTAGAGAAGGCTTTCTAGAAGAGGTAGCCACACATGGATCTTGAAGAAAGATGAGAACAATAATGATGAGGAGGAGAAAAGGAAGAAAAAAGAAAGACAGGATGGCTGCTAGATGACAGCACAAACAGAGTCACAGAAAGTGGAAGAGGAGGAGGAGGAAGGTGTGTTGCATAAATACCCATACCCAATGAGCCCATTATTAAAGTGTGGGACGGGTGGGAGAAAAGGGAGCTCACCAGGCCCGGTCACATGTGTTTTATAGACATTTTCTAGTTCACAAGGTGGATCTCATTACCTCTTTTGCAGATAAAGAAATTGAGTCATTTAAAAGTCCTATAATTTCCTAGTGGAGCCCTAATAGGAATGCAACTGCCTCTGACTCTGAAGTCCATATTCTTCTCCCAGAATGCCCCTTGTTGAATTTGATTTGGAATCTCAGTTCTGCTTTGTACCTCACTGTGTGACCTCTTGAAGGTCACTAGTCTCTCTGACTTCAGCTTCCTTATTTGTCAAGTGGAGACTATAGCACCTGCCTCTCAGGACTCATATTAAAACAAAAATGATAAGCCACTTAAAGCACTACATGCATTGCTGGGCATAAAGCAAAAATTCAACCAGTGTAAATTCCCTTTTACTGCACTTCTCCATTTGCACCTGGGGTGGCCACTGCCTTTGCATGGTTTTGACAGGCTAGTGGAAAGCGCAATTTCCCAAAAGACTCCAGCTTATGTAAAACACAAGGCACCTCCATTACCTACAAAGAGTTGGTTTCCATAATGGAAATCAAAGGCAGCAACAGGCTGTGTTCAGTCTGTCAGCTACTTGCAAAAATTTTAGTAGTAGACAGTGAGTTATGGAAATTAAACAGTAGTAATTTCATTTGCTGGATAAGAACTATTTGATGTTTTGAAGCATCAAGAATATTTGTAGCACAACTTAATGAATGGAGTTTTTATGTGGTGAAAATCACAAGGTAATTACCCAGTGGTCATCAATAATTGTAAAATTGTTAAGCATTCAGTGCCTCAAGTGATGATTCCTAATTTCTTTTGGAACAATAAAAGAATTATCCATCTATCCATCCATCCATCCATCCATCCATCCATCCATCCATCCACCCATCCATTCATCATTCCATTTATTATTACAAAGATGTTTATTAAGTACCTGCTCTTTCTGGCCCCGCACTCTTAGCTGTCAGATATGAGTAAGCCATAGCTTCTGTACCCAACAAGGCCAGCAGCAGTCTTGCAAAGTAGAAAAGACATGGCAAAAAGACTATTAAAGAGGTCTGTAGGACCTCTTTAGTCAGAAAGGGAAGAGGTTACTTCCAGTTTGAGTTCAAGAGAGTGAGTGAAAGTTAGTGTATGGATTTCAAAAGACTTCAGTCTTTTTGTATCTGAAATTTTGAACCGTGTGATTAAGTATACTTGTTAAAACATAAATAAATATGTTATTGTTTCAAAGATCATTGATGACACTGAGAAAGAAGGAAAAGGTGACAACAGTGGAGGCAGAAAAGGAGGAGGAGGAGGAGCGGTAGAGAGGGTCATGGACTGAGAACAGTCATTATGTTTGAGCTAGTGTCATGAGTACGGAGGCAGAAAACAAAAAACTGGGAGACTGCAATCAAAGCGAGGTAGTGGAAATGAAAATCTTGAGTGTAAACTATTCTCCAAAAGCTTGCCAATGTCTTCATTTGTATTTATTTGTTAAGAAGATATTGGCTGACCATAGTGGCTCACTCCTATAATCCCAGCACTCTGGGAGGCCAAGGCAGGAGGACGGCTTAAGCCCAGGAGTTCAAGGCTACAGTGAGCTATGATTGCGCCACTGCACTGAAGCCTGGGTGACAGACAGAGACCTTGTCTCTTAAAAAAAAAAAAAAAAAAAAGGTATTCATTTTCATCAATCAAGTTGGCAAATATTCTTGTCAAATGATAATTCTCAGTGCTGAAGGGGGTGTAGTGAAATGCTATTTTCGTATTCCACTGTGGGAGTATAACTTGCCAACGTTTTTGGAAAGCAATCTGGCAAAATGTGTCAAAACTCGAAGTGTTCATACACGTTGACCAAGTGATCACAGTAATCAGTTCTAGAGGAAAAATGAGCAATGCAGATGATGACATATGCACAATGATGTTCGTCACAGCATTGTTTATAATGGGGCAAAATGGAAATGTTCTACATATCTAACAGTAAGGAAATGATCATCAACATATGGTTCATTCCCACAGTAGGATGTCCTGTGAAAGTTTAAAATCATGATTTCCATGTATAACTGATGATATGGAAAAAGTTTGTTATAATATTAATTTTTAAAAGGCAAGAAAAATTATATTGATATAAACACATGAATGCACATGCCCATATAACCCAAAAACAGATATTTTAAGGAAGAGGTAGCATTTAACTGGGTTGGATGTGTGGAGACAGCGGTGAGACTACATGGTGGACAGCTCTTGTATTTGTTTATGCAATATCCATGTCCCTTTCTTCTGATAATAGCACCTCCATTTTGGGTTTGCGGAAATTCACATCCCTCTTTCCTCACACATACACACTGGATACATTCTTGTAGATTTTTGAGTTAAGGTGTCTTGTTTTCCTCTGACTTACTGGTGAGCAGGTGAACTGACAATTAAGCCAAATAGGTATTTACTCTTGGGAATCTGAAAGTACACCGTCAGCCTTCCTAAGTGGAATGGAGTTTGCAGATGCAGAAATCAATTGTTCATAAACTATCCACACTCTTCTAACTCTTGAAAGTTCTTCCAAGTAGCCCATGAAGGTAGGCCTACTTGGATTTGCAGACTGATGCAGGCCAGGCACAGGAGGTTTCTAGACAGGGCAGTGGCATAAATAGAATACCATCTACAAGGAATTATGCAACACTTTCATTCAGAGCATCTGGATTTGATTCAGCATGTCCTGAGTTTTGTCAGTAGAACAGACAAAGCTTCAGGCTTTTGAGAACAGTGTTGAGTGAAGATGCTGAGTTTCATGTAGCCAGACCAGAAGGGATGCTAGTCTTGTGGCATCTGAAGGAGACAGCAGAAGACAAAAGGCAGAGGAAGAGGGGCTTCCACCTTGCCCTGTCTCCACCCAGGAGAGCATGAGGCAAGTAGAAGGTAAAGATGAAGATCAAGCGGAGTGTGCCTAGAGTTCATCGTTAATAGAGATGCTTGGTGAATTCCATCCCACAGCCAGACAGGCAGGCTTTGTCTAGAAGCCCATGTCTCTTCCAGATCTAAGCTTGGAGACTTATGCTGCCTAGGAGGCCATGGAGCACAGGAGAAAGCCATGGGACCTGGATTCGAAGAGAAGTGGATTCAAGTCCTTCTCTGCTGCTAGCGTGAGAGGACTTGGATAGTCACTTCCTGTGATAGTTTGCTAGGGCTGCCTTAGCAGAATACCGTAGACTGGGTGGAGGCTAGAAGTCCAAGATTAAGACATCAGTAGGGTTGGCTGTAATCTGAGGTCTCACTCCTTGGCCTATAGATTTTTCTTTTCCCTTTGTCTTCACATGGTCTTTCCTCTGTGCCTATGTCTTAATCTCTTCTTTTAGGAATACCAGCCCATGCTTCTCTCTTCTTCTGGTGGTTTGCCAGCCATCTTTGGTGTTTTTTGGCTTGTAGACACATCACTCTGATCTCTGCCTTGATGTCTGTATGACATTCTCCCTGTGTGCATGTCAATCTCCAAATTCCCCCCCTTTTTTTTTTTTTTTTTTTTTTTTTTTTTTGAGACAGAGTCACACTCTTTCGCCCAGTCCAGACTGCAGTGGCACTATCTTGGCTCACTGCAAGCTCCGCCTCCTGGGTTCATGCCATTCTCCTGCCTCAGCCTCCTGAGTAGCTGAGATTACAGGTGCCCACCACCGCACCTGGGATCTACAATCCCAGGAAACATGCTATTATCTGTCCACAGCTCTGCTCTGTCAGTTTCATTTTCGATAAGGCCACTAATTGGCCTGCCTGCCTTGCCAGTGGGAAAAGAAATAGTGTGGGGAAGGAATTGGTAGAGACAGTGCTGGTCTGTTAAGTACCTCAAAGGCATAAAAAATACTAATTTTTTGTATTTTTAGTAGAGACAGGGTTTCACAAATTTCCCCTTTTTATAAGGACAACTGTCATATGGGATTAGAGACCACCACATTTCACCTTAATTGCCTCTTTAATGACCTTATTTCCACCAGAGGCTGGAAAGGGTGTGTGTATGGTCATGGGTGAAGAGAGGTTAGTTAATGGGTATAAATATATAGAAGGAATAAAGTCTCATGTTCAAATAGCTAGAAGAGAGGACTGGAAATGTCCCAACACATACAAATGAAAATTACTCGAGGTGATGGATACAGTAAATACCCTAACTTGACCATTCCACATCCTTTACATGAAACAAAATATTAAAGGTACCCCATGAATAAGTACAAATACTATGTATCAACAAAAAAAGACCTTATCTCAATGGAGCACGGAGCACAGTGGCTCATGCCTATAATCCCGGCACTTTGGGAAGCTGAGGTGGATGGATCACCTGAGTTCAAGAGTTGGAGGCCAGCCTGGCCAACATGGCAAAAACCTGTCTCTACTAAAAATACAAAAATTAGCCAGGTGAGGTGGCACTCACTTGTAATCCCAGCTACTTGGGAGGCTGAGGCAGGGGAATCTCTTGAACCCTGGATGCAGAGGTTGCAGTGGGCCAAGATCGTGCCACTGCACTCCAGCCTAGGTGACAGAGCAAAACTACATCTCAAACAAAACAAAACAAAACAAACAAACAAACAAACAAACAAAAAGCTTTATCTCTAAATAGTCACATTCTGAGGTACTAGGGGTTAGGACTTAACACACGAATTGTGAGGTGACACAGTTCAGCCCATATTACTTCTCTTTTCAGAGCCTCAATTTCTGTATGTTCAATAAGGCTGTTTGCTCATTCATTCCAAAGCATGTCCATCCATTCATTCACTCACTCATTCATTCATTCAATCATTTAGCAAATACCTATTGAATGCCAGGTATTATCACCAGGTTTAGGTTTATACAGGAAAATATGAAAAAAAAAGTCTTTTCTTTATGTCAAAGGGGCAGGTGGGCTTTCTGTGCTACTATTTAGAGAAGTTGGGGGAGAAGACCTCAGGACTGATACCCTCGCCTCTACTTCTTAAGAGTCTGTGAGGACCTACAACATCAGGCAGCAAAAAAGCCTAGTGCTGGCCATAGACCCACTGTCAGACAGATCTACAATCCCAGGAAACATGCTATTATCTGTCCACAGGTCTGCTCTGTCAGTTTCATTTTAGATAAGGCCACTAATTGGCCTGCCTGCCTTGCCAGTGGGAAAAGAAATAGTGTGGGGAAGGAATTGGTAGAGACAGTGCTGGTCTGTTAAGTACCTCAAAGGCAGACTGCCCAAGCAATGTGGGAAGACTGATTCCTCCTGCAATTGTTTCTTTTTTCTTTCTTTCTTTCTTTCTTTTCTTTTTCTTGAAACAGGGTCTTGCTCCGTTGCCCAGGTTTCAGTGCAGTGGTGTGATCACACACTGCAGCCTCTATTTCTTAGGTTCAGACAATCCTCCTACCTCAGCCTCTGGAGTAGATGGGACTACAGGCATGTGCCACCATGCCTGGCTAATGTTGTTGTTGTTGTTGAGATGGGTTTTGCTATGTTGTCCAGGCTGGTCTTGAAATCCTGGCTTCAAGTGATCCTCCCACTCAGGCTTCCCTAAGTGCTGAGATTACAGGTGTGAGCCACTATGCCCAACTTGCTTTTTGTTGTCGTTTTGCTTTGTTTTTTAGTGGGGATAGAACTTGGCATTTCAGAAATAAAAGAATTTTTTTTTTTTTATTGAGCATCGAGCATCTATTACATGATAGGTGCTGCTCTAGGTGCAGCAAAGGCAGCAGAGTATGAAAGAGAGTCCTTTCCCTCTCATGCAGGGGAGACAGACAACAAACTAACGAACAAGGATTAAAGACTTATGTGGTTTAAGAGTTAAATATTAACATGATGGGAGCTTAGGGGAGCTGTGGTGGGGCATGCTGATTTAGTAAGGAGGTCAGGGATGGCCTTTTTGATAAGATCATCATGGTGTAGGCTCATGGAGATAATCAAATGGGAATGCGAATGCAGTGATTAGCACAGTGTCTGATGTGAAACAAGTGCTCAATAAATTGCTGCTGTCAGTGTTATTGTTAATTATGTGCTAAGTTCCTTATTTGAATATAGGGACATTATGCCTATTTCATAAGGTTGTTGGATAGATTAAATTTGGAAAAGCATATGAATAAACTTACATGGCAAATTCAACAATGATTGAGTACTAGCTAGGTGAGACAGCCAGGGGAGACAGACATAAACACACATAGAAACACATACAAGCACATCGTATAAAGTTAGAGCAGAGTAAGTGAAAGAAAAGAAGTCAGGGACTCAGGGACTGAGATAGAGATGCCTGGGGGGAAGGGACAAGCTGTTTAGGATGGGAGGGAGGCAGAACCCCCTGAGGAGAGGCTTTTGGACAGAGGGAGAAAGGGAATTCCGGAAACAACCAGCCTAGGAAAAAAACATGTTACAAGCAGAGAGAGCAGCAGGTGCAAAGGCCCAGGGGCAGGGATGGGGGTGGCCCTTCAAGAACCAGCAGGGGCCAGGTCACAGATAGTCTCAGAGGTGACAGTAAGAATTTTGAGTTTTACTATAGGCCAAGAGATACACAATGCAAAAGTGTTGAGGAGTTTTGAGCAAAGACTGCAATGATGTAATTTACTTTTTATTGTTGTTGTTTTGATTTTTTTGAGACAGGGTCTCACTCTGCCACCTAGGGTGGAGTGCAATGGCAAGATCTTGGCTCACTGCAGCTTCTATCTCCTGGGCTCAAGTGATCCTCCCACCTCTGCCTCCCAAGTACCTGGGACTACAGGCCTGTACCACCACATCCAGCTAAGTTTTATATTTTTTTTAGAGACGAGGTTTCACCATGTTGCCCAGGCTGGTCTTGAACTCCTGAGCTCAAGGGATCCACCTACCTCGGCTTCTCAAAATGCTGGGATAACAGGCATGAGCCACTGTGCCCAGCCCCAATGTGATTTACATTTTAAAGGATAAATCTGATCGATTCATTCAGGTAAAATTTCGTATTGAAAATACATATTTTTCATATATCATAAGATCAGCAGTAACTTATATAAAGTGTCTTACCCTCAATCTAAAATAAATGTATTCATTTGAGCTGGCATGGTGGGTGGCTCATGGCTACAATCTCAACAGATTGGGAGGCTGAGGTGGGAGGATCGCTTGATCTTGGGAGGGTCAAGGCTGCAGTGACCCATTGCTCATACCACTGCACTCCAGCCTGAGTGACACAATGAGACCTTGTCTCAAGAAAAAAAAAAAAATCAAATGTATTCATTCATGACTACTTTGTGTAGGCATGCTAGATACAGCAGTGTACATACAGGCAATGACAACAGGCAGTGACAACATATTGTTTTCTGATGGATCTTCTGATGGTTTTATTGAAACAGTGTAGATGCTCAATAAATATTCTCATTTGATATGAAACTATATATTATGATATTATATTATTCATATTTTTATCACTCTTGCCCTAAAAGTGATAGTGAGCCTTCTCCAGAGGCTCTTTCTTTTGTTTGTTTGTTTGTTTGTTTTTTTGAGACAGAGTCTTGCTCTGTCACCCAGGCTGGAATGCAGTGGTGCGATCTCGGCTCACTGCAACCTCCACCTCCCAGGTTCAAGCAACTCTCACACCTCAGCCTTCTGAGTAGCTGGAATTACAGGCATGCGCCACCACATCCAGCTAATTTTTGTAATTTAAAAAAAATTTTAAGTTCTGGAATACATGTGCAGGACATGTAGGTTTGTTACATAGGTAAATGTGTGTCATGGTGGTTTGCTGCACCTATCAACCCATCACCTAGGTATTAAGCTCCGCATGTATTAGCTATTTATCTTGATGCTCTCCCTCCCCACAACCCCCGCTCAAGGTCCCAGTGTTGTTCCTCTCCCTGTGTCCATGTGTTTTCATTATCGAGCTCCCACTTATACATGAGAATATGCAGTGTTTGGTTTTCTGTTCCTGTGTTAGTTTGCGAAGGACAATGGTTTCCAGCTCCATCCACGTCCCTGAAAAGGATTTAGTCTCATTCCTTTAAAACACTCTTAATTTTTGTATTTTTAGTAGAGACAGGGTTTTGCCATTTTGGCCAGGCTGGTCTTGAACTCCTGGCCTCAACTGATCCACCTGACGTGGCCTCCCAAAGTGCTGGGATTACAGGTGTGAGCCATTGTGCTTGGGCTGGAGGCTCATTCTTGAGGAAGAGAAGGAAGCAAAGGAAAAAAAAGAAGAGGAAGAAAGAAGGCAAGAGGGAGCAGGGAACTGCCATGTCTCACCACTATCTCTCTGGATATGTGGATATGGCCTTCCTCTCATATGCCTATTTGGTGGACTCCTATTCATGTCTCAGGGCCCAGCTGAATTATCACCTCCTCCATGAAGCTAGAAGCCCTCCCTTCAACACAGGCACAGCAGTGAAATTGCTGCCGCTGGCCTGTTCACCTCCCTGGCTTCCGGGTCCATCTCTAATGAGGCCGATCCCACTGCATAGGAGTGTGCTGTTTATTTGCTCACCAGGTTCATGATTCTCATTTTTTTTCCTGCATCCTCAGGAATTAGAACTGGTTTTCATGTGTGCCTGGTATAATAAATGTTTAGCGCCTGGTATAATAAATGTTTAGCAGTGGTGGCTCATGCCTGTAATCCTAGCACTTTGTGAGGCCGAGGCAGAAGGATCACTTGAGCCAAGGAGTTTAAGACCAGCCTGGGAAACATAGCGAGACCTTGTCTCTACACACACACACACACGCACAAATAAGAAAATGAGCCAGATGCAGTGGCACATGCCTGTAGTCCCAGATACTTGGAGGGCTGGGGTAGGAGGATCACTTGAGCTTAGGACTTGGCAGCTGCGGTGAGCTATAATCGTGCCACTGCTCTCCAGCCTAGGCAACAAAGCAAGACTCTGTCTCAAAAAAATGAAAAATAAGAAAGTTTAGGAAAGAAAGGAAGAAAGAAAGAGAGGAGGGAGGAAAAGGAAACTAATTCTCTCCTCCTTATTTTTCCAGATAATGCTAAAGCTTATTTCAACCAGCAAGTGCTGAGTTTATTGATCAACATTTCAGAGGTATTGAACTGAGTTTGTATTGACAGAAATAACTGGCAACCAGGCAGGGGGAGCGAGAAATGTGCTGACAGCCAGCAAATCATACGCCTGGTATTGGAGAGCCTGTCTGTGCCAAAGAGGACAATCATTAATTTCCTATTCCTTCATAGTTACATTCCTTGGGTTGACTGACAAGTTCATTTTGGGGATTCATCTGGCCATTTATAAATAAACTCCTTTCTTATTCCATATTTCTGACTGCACCTGCCACCCAGATGATCGGCTGCCTGGCACTCACATAAAAATTTCAAATTGCTAGCAATAGCTCAACATGGTAGTTAAAGGAAATCTTCTGGTTATTTTATGATATAATCAAGAGAACCCATTTTCCCACCATTGTAGATATCTCAGGTCCATGCACAAAATCCAAGAGAATTTCATTCTTTGCCCCCTAACCACGTTTAAATAAATGACATCCAAGCACATAGCTGTAAAATGATCTTTTGACACTTAAGCTTTTGAAAGTTCCCCTGTCAAAGCTGTGTGATTCTGAGTAAGTCACTGAATCTCTCTGAGCTTGTTTTCCTGTTCGAAAGATGAAAATGCATTCATGGCACTACTGATAAGGTCGACAAGGTAACAGAAGTTAGCATGTTTAAAGCTCCCCAGGGTGGAAAGAAGCTTCTAATATTATCTCATTCAGCTCCAAGAAGAGAAGTGACCTGTTCCAGGCTGGTAAGTGGCAGGGGGGTGGAGCGGGGGTATATGAACTCAGCACCACCTGAGGCAGCTGCTCACAGAAAGAAAATGTATTATTCATCTTATTGGTGATTTTACTCCTATGCTTGGTCTGAAATTCCATTTGGTCTCAGTGGCCTCAAGGTTAGCATAGGAAGAACTCAGCTCTCTGTTCTTCCTATCAACAAGGCAATTCTAGTTCATCTAGAAGTAATTCCAGGGCCTCCAGGAGTCATCAAAGCAAAAGTTCTTAGAGCCCAAATGCCTGGTGCTGATGTATCTAATGTATTCATTGTTCAGTGTATTTTGCTAACAGTAGCCAGAGGTACCTTGATATTTGCATTAGTATACAACTTCTCTTAAAGACTGTTTATATTTTAAAAGGTTTTGAGTAGTGCTAACTATTAACTTGGGCAGGAAAATTTCTCTGCTGAAAGAAAATCGGGCATATGTGGTGGAGCTTTCAGGCTAAGGCAGAAGATAATTCGCTTTTGTTTACTCAACAGATATTTTCTGAATACCTGCCTGGGTTTGTGTTTGGTGGTATTCTGTCACTGTTGCTCTTTTTCAGCTTTCATCAGAGTGAGGAAGATGAACATTAATTGGATCATATGTTTATCAAGTGTTTACTATGTGTCAAGCAGTAAGCTAGGCACTTAGCATATGCTAGTTATCTTAGCCCAACTGTGTGAAGCAGCAACTACATTACCCCCACTTTATAGATGAGGAAATGGGGGCCTAGAGAAGCACATGGGCGTGCACAAAGTCCCACCGCTGGGAGTGTAGGGTCAGAATACAGACGCAGGCAGGCTCTATGACAATGGGCTTTGATGAGTCAGAGTCACTTGATGAACTTAACATTTGGCCTCTAGTCCATGAAGTGAGTTGATTTCTGCTGAGTGATGGGCACTTGGTCATCCATTTTACTATCTTTCCACTTTCTTTTATGTTTGACATGTTCCATGATAAAAATTACATATATTTTTTTAAAGTACAGTCTCTGGAGCTAGGCTGCAAAATAGAAATAACAATACCATCATCCTTATGGGATTGTTGTGAGGATAAAATGAACTGATACAAACAAAGCATTTAGAGCTGATTGCATTGGAAATATTCAAGGTATATAAGCTATTACCTACTGTAACTGCTAAGATGGAAAAGCCTGTAGTGTTTAGCATATATAGCAAGTCCTCTGCATGAGGTCCTGAATATGACAAACTACTGCACATTTTCCTAAAATTTTAAGTTATTTGATATGCCTGAATACATAAACTTTGCTTAGAAATGTAAGTGAACCAGTCACATATCTAATGATAGTATTTCATTTACTACTTTAGTAATAGTGATATCTATATAATATTTAAAATCACTTATTTATAATAAACAAATTTAGAAATACTGTTCTTGCTCACTCTTTTGTTTCAGTAAAACTACTTTATTGCAATTCTTCAGATATAATTCTTGATTCGGTCTAACGTCTCTTTCTCAAGCAGTTGCTATTTAAAATAAATTAGTTGAGAAAGTAACCTTCATGTGTGAGAAAGTCATGCCCAAGTTGACAGAGTCTTAGCTTAGGAACAGTTTTAAGGTGTAGATGCCAGTCTTATATACCAGCATTTACAGTACTGTGGTTTGAGGGCTGAAGATTTGTTGACCTGGCTGGTGAGAGTGGGTGGGGTGGCTGGGAGCTGGTTGCTGGAAGCTCTGAGAACGAAGAGGTGAGAGCAAAAGAGAGAAGGCTGATGAAGCCAAGCTGGTCCTGGTCAGATTGCACTGACTTTTAATCTATTTTTTTACTATAAAAGTAATATATTGCTGCTGTAAGGCATTTGGACAACATCGAAAAGTAAAAAGAAAAACAAATCCATTAATCCCACTGCAGAGAGAGCACTGCAATCGTTATTTTGCTGTCTTTGATCCAAGCATGAATGCTCTTTCTCTAGATAACTTCATGGCTCAAATGTCACCTGCTCAGTGTCATGGGATGACCGCCTAATATGAGGACTGTCACATTTAGCAAATAAAAATAAAGGCACCAAATTAAATTTGGATTTTAAACAGCAAATTTATTTTGGTATAAACACTTCCCAAATAGTGCAATTATTAATTGCTTGCCTGAAATTCAAATTCAACTGGGTACTCAATATTTTATCTGGCAACTCTACCCCATGGCCAATGGCACTTACACCTCTTCTCCATTCTCCAGTACTCCCAAACTCCCAACACCTAAAATAATTTATCACACTTATTATTTATTTTCTGATTCTTCCCATTAGAATGTAAATTACACAAGGGCATGAGTTTTTATCTGTTTTACTCATTGAAGTGTTGCCAAAATCTACTAAAGGTGTATCACACACACACACACGCACACACTTTAGAATCTTACTATACATATACCTTCATATTCTTCTTTTTCCTTAGTCTTACTCCAAGGACATTTCAGGACACTTTTTTTGTTTCTTTCAAACACATGATTTTCATGGCTATTTTGAAGTTGCCCAATTAAATGATCCAGTCCCCTATTAGAGAACATTTGGTTGTTGGAAGTTTTTCTCCATTATAATTAATGCCCTGATGGGCAGCTCAGCAGGACTGCAGGTGCCTAAGATTCTGCCCACTCTAAAGCAGGAAAGATCTAGGAGTAATTCTGGCTATACCCTCTTACTAGCTAGGTGACTTTGCACAGGTCACTGACTCTTCCAGCCTCAGTCCCCCAGTTGTAAACCGGGATGCTAGTAGAACCTAGCTCTACTGGGTATTGTTTGAACTCAATAAGATGATGTGTCAGGGTTCCTGGTAGGTGCCTGCATGGAGTGAGCACTCACCAAGACATGCAGTTATTATTAGTATCATTCCCTAACCCAACACCTCTCCCCCGCTCTCTCCTCTCTTCCCTCCTCACCTTAGTAATTATTTCCCTTTATGCAACAGGCCAAATCTATCCATTTCCAAGCCATCATACTTCCTTCTTCTTAGGTCCATAATTGCTTTCTCTATCTCAAGCCCACTGCCAGGTTAACTCCTGCTGATTTAGGGATACCAAGAGAGATCAGCCTTTGAAGCTTCTCTGAACACTCAACGTCTGCCCCCAGGCCCACGCTTGGTTAGAACTCTGCTTGAGAATCCACATTTTCCCCATTAGCACACTGACTGCCTTGCCACACAATGGCCTGGGTGTTTGCTTTTCATTTCATTTGAGTGAGCATCTCAGAAAAGCAATGACTAGCCTTCCCTACTTCCCTTCTAGGACTGACTGAGAGCCTTTTTAGTGCCCTGCCCTGCACAAGCACAGGTTAGAGGGAGAATCCACTACCAAAAAAATCCCAGACATTTACTTGCCAGTTCCTAGATAGAAAACATGTGGGCCTCCTTTCTGCCCCTGAACCCAGAGTTTAGTTGGGCATTATTCTTGTTCTTCAAAGGAAGTGGTAGGTAGGGACAGGGTGGATGGTAATTGATATTTCATGGTGACTGAAAGACTTGTAAATACCTATTTTAAAAAAAAGTCAATGACTCCATTACAATTTAAAAGAAAAGGAGAAAAATAGCCAAATGATAGTTATCACATAAAAATAGGAGCCAGCACCCCACTATGAGTTTGACCAGCATGATTTGTAATTCTGAGAACGATCCTGATGATAGATAAAATATTACCATTGTTCTAATTTTATTTGTTTATTTAGTTATTGAGACAGGGTCTCACTCTGTCACCCAGGCTGGAGTACAGTTGCATAAACATGGCTCACTGCAACTTTGACCTCCCACGCTCAAGCGATCCTCCTGCCTCAACCTCCCAAGTTGCTGGGACTACAGGTGGGTGCCACCATGCCTGGGCTGGTCTCCTGGGATCCTGGGCTCAAGTGATTCTTCTGCCTTGGCCTCCTAAGGTGCTATGATTACAGACGAGAGTGACCGACGCCCAGCCTATTCTTATTTTGTAGGTCAGTAAAGAGAAGTTCAGAGAGGGTAGGTTATTTGCGCAATGTCTCAGTTAATCAGGGGAGGAGATGGGATTAGAATTCAAGGTCTTCCTGACACCCAAACCTCTGCAAACAGTATGAATATAAGGCTCCACAATAGATACTATGATGTAGAAGCAACTGGTTTTCCAAAATGTTCTTGGGTTATTTATTTATTGCAAAGGCATTTTACCTCCCTGCACATTTATGTAAGTGGCCCCGTGAGTTAGTAGAGTTCTCTGAAAACCAATACATTCTGAAAGCAAGCGTAATACATTTATTTGTACAGATTGAGCATCCGTAATCCAATAATCTGAAATTTGAAATGCTCCAAAATTGGAAACTTTTTGAGTGCGACATGACACCTCAGGTGGAAAATTCCATACCTTTTCTTTCTGCTGGTTCAATGTACACAAACTTTATTTAATGCACAGGATTGTTAAAAATATTGTATACAATTCCCTTCAGGCTATATGTATAAGGTGTATATGAAACATATGAATTTCATGTTTAGACTTGGGTCCCATCTCCAGGATATTTCTTTATGTCTATGCAAATATTCCAAAATCTGAAAAAGTCAGAAATCTGAAACACTTCTCTAGTCCCAAGCATTTCAGATAAGGGGATACTCAATTTGTACTTAGTAAGCACCGGGGGTCAAGTCTTTGCTAGGAGACCAAAGGGATGCTCTGTATCTATTCATAAGAGGGTGGAAGTGGAAGCGGTCATGGTTTTGGCACAGGGGCAGAGGATGTGAGTTAGAACTGGATCCTGGAAGGCTTTCTGAATGGAGTTTGGTAGTAGTATCCTATCAAGGTCTTAGTAATCTGGGCATAGTTTCTGCAGAATCAAATTCTCCTATATTCAACAGGAC
This sequence comes from Pongo abelii, assembly GCF_028885655.2. Taxonomy (NCBI): domain Eukaryota; kingdom Metazoa; phylum Chordata; class Mammalia; order Primates; family Hominidae; genus Pongo; species Pongo abelii. The sequence goes on from NC_071998.2 coordinate 108,108,180, forward strand.
AGCAAATGAAGACTGTATTGATTTTCTGCTTAGATCAATAAATAAGATAAATTGACCAGAAGGGCTAAATACTGATCAGGGTGAACTGAACATCAACATTTACTAAGAGCAGAGGGAGGAGAAACATAAATATCAGAAAAATGGAGATGCCAATAGAGCACTGGGGCAGTGGCTCAGTTTCCAGTTAAAATGTGTGTTTAAGGATTATTATTTTAGTCACGTCTTTACATAAAAAAGGGAGTGGAATTAAGTTATTACAATAAAACTTCATTTAGTCAGACTGTGAGAAGACCAATTGAATTTTAAAAAACAATAAATGCCATTGAATTTAAATGCACAGATATGATATGGCAAAACAAACAAACAAACAGTCAGAAGACCTGAGTCATTAAGTGTCCTTGTTAAGTGCAGAAAAATCACATATTATTCACAAGTGTATTCTATTTGCCAACCACAGAACCTGGAATATAGATGAAATCTTGGATTGAGTCCTGTGAGAGCTGACCCAGAGCTAAGGAATGTGGTAATAGTAGTTGATTTGGGAGGTGATTCCAGGAAGCAAGTGAGGGACTGAGAATTGAGCCAAGGAATGGAGGAAAGCAAACAAGCGTGTATGTATTAGTCTATTTTCACACTGCTATAAAGAAATACCTGAGGCTAGGTAATTTATTTTTTAAATTTTTATTTTGATTTTTTTATGAGATGGAGTTTCACTCTTGTTGGCCAGGCTGGAGTGCAATGGCATTATTTTGGCCTACTCCACCTCCCAGGTTCAAGTGATCCTCCTGCCTCAGCCTCCAGAGTAGCTGGGATTACAGGTGCCTGGCTAATTTTATGTGTTTTTAGTAGAGACAGGGTTTCACCATGTTGGCCAGGATGGTCTCAAACTCTTGACCTCAGGTGATCCGCCTGCCTCAGCCTCCCAAAGTGCTGGGATTACAGGCATTAGCTGCCATGCCCCTCCTAGACTGGGTAATTTATAAAAAAAGAGGTTTAATTGACTCACAGTTCCACTTGGCTGGGGAGGTCTTGGGAAACTCACAATCATGGCAGAAGGGGAAGCAGGGATGTCTCACTTGGTAGCAGGTAAGAGAAGAGAAGATGGCAGGGAAAACTGCCATTTATAAGACCATTAGATCTCATGAGAACTCACTCACCATCATGAGAACAGCATGGGGACACCATCTTAGTGATCCAATCACCTTCCTCCCTTGACACATGTGGATTACAATTCGAGATGAGATTTGGGTGGGGACACAGAGCCAAACCATATCAGCGTGTTAATAAGGGGGCTACCAGGTGGGCAACAAGAGCTCTATCTCGTTACGGTCTCTCTGAGAGACTGGGTAAGATACAACCCTGAATCTTTCCGTGAAGGGGCAAGAAATCTGGCATATTTTTCTACCAACTTCCTGTTCATCTTTTGCTGTGGATTGTGCCTAAGGCCATCATCACTCCCCACCCACTCCCAAAAAAATAACCTCAGGCAGAGAGATTTAGGTGCAGCGCGCTGAAGCTGCAGGTGACGGCTGTCAAGGACCAAATGTAGATGGGAAGGACACACGGCAAGTGGTAATACCAGGTGAAGGACTGCAAAATCAAGCTCTGTGCTCTGTGACGATTGTCAAGTCAATCTCCTCTCTGGGCAATCAGGGTCCAACACTAAAAAGTGAGGCTTGAATCTTCACATTCCCTCCCAGACTGAGTATCAGTAATTCTGAAAACCAGATGGTCAAACTCAGAATCAAGGATTACAGTCCCTTTAGGAAACTGCTTCTCACACAGATAAAAATGATATATGATGAGCATTCCACTTGTTAGCATTTAACTATGAGCTTTTCAAGTGCTTGAACATACACACAAAGATGTACATGTACTAAGTGATCACTGAGGCATTGTTTGTAGTAGCAAAAAACTGAAAACAACCTAAATACTCTTCAATTAGGACATCGCTGAATAAAACTGGCATATTCATATGCAGGAATGTTCTCCTGCACTTAAAAGGAACGAACTGAATCTATATGTGTCACCATGAACAGAGTTCAAAAAATATTGCTGAGAGTAAAAAAAAAATCAAGATGCAGAATGTTATATATAGTATGACACCATTTAAAAAAACAAGCGCACATTACAGCATTCCTACGGGTAGGTTACATATCTGGAAAAGTATTTTTAAAGGACTGAAGTGACAACACAAACTCATTTAAAGTTATTTTGGAAATAACTTTTCCAAAAATCACATTTATATGAGTGGCTACTTTTGCGCAGGGAGAGCTGGGACAAAGACTAGATTAGCAATGACAAATGTGGATGGGGTAGTCAGAGTGATTTTAGTTATAGTGATATTGCTCTAATTTATGAAAGCAGGATTGATTCATGCATTTTTATGTGAACTTAAAAAAAGAGAGAAATGTCTAGTACGTATCCTAGTATCACAGGAGACTACATGATAATGTGGAAGGAGTTTGAAGCTGGATGCAGTGGTTCATGTCTGTAATCCCAGCACTTTGGGAGGCCAAGGTGGAAGGATCGCTTGAGTACAGAAGCTTGAGACCATCTTGAGCAACACAGTGAGACCCTATCTCTAGAAAAAATAGAAAAAATAGCGCCAAGCATGGTGGTGTATGCTTGTGGCCCCAGCTACTCAGGTGGCTAAGATGGGAAGATGACTTAAGCCTTAGAGGTCAACGGCTGTAGTGAGCTATGATCACACCACTGCACTCCAGCCTGGGTGACAGAACAAGACCCTGTCTCAAAAAAAAAAAAGAGTTTGGAAAATAGAGTCAGAAAGACCTGGTGAACCTACCTAGCAAATAACTTCTCTGCTAAGAGCCTTCACTTCTTCAGTTGCAAGGTTGACAAAACAGACCAACTTCCATGAAGCCAAGTGACCACAGGGCAACCTGTAGTGCTTTCTATCTGGATCATAAATTTGCATTCACCTCCTGTTTGTTCCCTACTCTTTTATCTGTATTTTTTTATATTTTAAAAAAGTGTTAAAAATTATTCCTTTTATGTTTATTTATTTATTTTTTTTGAGACAGGATCTCACTATGTTGTCCAGGTTGGAGTGCAGTGGCACGTTCACGTCTCACTGCAGTGTTGATCTCCCTGGCTCAAGCAATCCTCCCATTTAAGCCACCCAAGTAGTGAGACTAAAGGCATGTGCCACCACACTTGCCTAATTTTTTAAAATATATTTTGTAGAGATGGGTCTCACTATGTTGCCCTGGCTGGTCTGAAACTCTTGGGCTCAAGTGATCCTCTTTCTTGCCTTGACCTCCTAAAATGCTGGGATTTCAGGCATGAGCTACCACATGCAGTGTTATTTCTTTATTGAGTTGAAAGTTGAGGTATTTGCCTAATCCCCATGGAATCAGGTATTTGATTAAATAGACTCAGTATTAACAATGTTTTGATGTTTTCTTAATTCCTATAGTGCCAGTTGATATTGGAACTGAGCAACCATTCAGCTAAACATGAATATACCATTTTACCTGGCTTTGTGGGTATCAGTGATTATCAATGAGGAGGCATTCCACAATGACAACACTAGAGGGTCTTACCAAAATCAAAGGGACATACCATACACCTGAGTTAGAACTGCTGGAGTTAAATCCAATCAGGAGAAGCGGTTAGGGCAGACTGGCCTTTTCCACAATGGTGTCCAAAGGTGTTCAGGCCTCTTGCTTTTACACGGGCTGTTTCCTCACCTGGAACTCTGTTATCTCTCCCAACATTCCCATGCCCACATCCTATTTTCCTTTAGGTTATTTCTCCATGTTGCCTTCATGAATAAATTTCCTCCCCACAAAATAATAATGATCATGAACCATCCTTTGCAAAATTATAACAGTGAGAAAAACCCAACATAGGAGAAATATGACAGCGGAAGATATCTGACATAACCAACTCCATCTTGCTTCTAACCTCCAAGCTATCCTTGTTTATTCCTGGTGGAGGCTATGGTAACCTCAGGAGGAATTCAGTTTACAGTATAACTTTGAAAGAAAGACAATAACAACTCCTTCCTGAAACAAAACCCATCCTTGCTTGGGGACTACACTGCCTTTGTAAAACAAACAAATTAGCCACAGGATTAAAAATTATGGCTCAGGAGTCATGCGGCCAGAGACCACAGGATTCCTAACCTCCCCAATTGCTCCTGTATATAACATTACTGTTGTAAAACCTAAGATTGGTATTTGAGGTATTTTTTCACATCCTGCATTCCGATATCCAAGCAGACCCGTAAAAGTGGCTCATCTGGTATTGTGGCCCCCACCTAGGAACTGACTCAGCACAAGAAGACAAGATTTAACTCCCTATTCATTTCATCCTCAACCCAACAAATCTGCATTCCCCATTCCCTAGGCCCCTGCTCATCAAACTATCTTTAAAAAACCTTAGCCTCCAAATTTTCAGGGAGGCTGATTTGAGTAATAAACTCCTCTTCTATCACTTAGCTGAATCTACATTTATTAAACTATTTCTCTATTGCAATGCTGCTGTTTCAGTAAATTGACTCTGTCTGTGCAGAGGGCAAGAAAAACCTGTTGGGCAATGACAATCATGATGATGATAGTTACCATTTGTAGACACCATGCTGGATCCTCATCTAATCCTCACAGCAACCCTGAGAACTAAGCCTGCATATTCCCATTTTATGAAAGAAGACATCAAGGTTCAGAGAGTGTGGAAGGGCATGGCAGAGGAGGGTTTGCCATTTTTTTCAGGGGTGATGCTTTTTGATCTTCTCCCCCCTCACCACATTTATGGCTGCCTGGAGTCTATGGTTTCTGTGATACGTAATTTGTAGAGAGAGAAATCATTTTCAGGATTTTTTCTTATTGAGAGCCATATTCCTAGGCTTAACCCTCAGAAATGAAAAGTTTAAAAATTAAAGTACGAGTCAGAGAGAAAAAATAGAGCCCTCTGAAATGATCTAAAGTAAGAAGTCAGACTGATTCTTCAAGGCAGCACACGCAGAATGGAGACAAGGCAGGAAGCCTACCATTGGTTCCAGCTCATCCTGCAGGAAGGATGAAGAGGAACTAAGCCATCACCTCACCTGCTTCCTCCCCCCCCTTCTCCATCTCCCTCTTTCCTGCGGCCCTCTTTCTTCTCCCTCCACCTTCGTTTGGTTCTCAGGCTCCACAGGAACTAAGTGGGAGGGGACAGCACATTTACTTTGTAAAGCAATAAGGAGACTGCTTCTCTATGGGTTTTATTTTATTTTTGCCATAAGCTTGCTCCCGGCTTGCCCGGGGGTAAAACGTTTTACCATATCCAAGAATTTCTTTCTTTCTTTCTTTTTTTAAACTGGACTTCCTAAAAATGAAGAAAGAAACGTGAAAAATTTGTTCAAAGTTAAACATAGAGTGAGTGGTTGTGGTTGCAATTTTACCTAAATTCCGACTCCAAATCCTATTTCTGGCTACTGATTGTGTGTGTGTGTATGTGTGTGTGTGTGTGTGTGTATGTGTGTGTGCATGTGTGTGAAAGCTGCATTATTCATATGGCAATTTTTACTTTAACTCACCTTATATGCCCAGTCAATAACACATTGCATATATGACAGTGGTCCTTTAAAATTATTTTGGAAGGCTGGGTGCAGTGGCTCACACCCATAAGGAGGCTGAGGTGGGAGGATCCCTTGAGCCCAGGAGTTTGAGACCAGCCTGGGCAACATAGTAAAACCTCATTGCTACAGAAAAAAAATTTATAATTAGCCAGACATGGTGGCATATGGCTGTAGTCCCAGGTACTCAGGCAGCTGAGGTGGAGGGTTGCCTGAGTTTAAGAGGTTGAGGCAGCAGTGAGCTGAGATCATAATGGAGCTGAAAAATTCCTGTTGCTTAATGACATTGTGACAGTCTGCATAACATTGTAACACAATGCATTAATCACCTGTTTGTGGTCATGCTGGTATAAACAAACTTACTGAACTGCCAGTTATATAAGAGTATAGCACATACAATTAATGTGCAGTATATAATACTTGATAATAATAATACATGACTATGTTACTGGTTTATGTATTTATTATAGTATACTATTGACTGTTATTTTAGAGTATATTCCTACTTATATCTTTTAAAAGTTAACTGTTATAGGCTGGGCACGGTGGCTCATGCCTGTAATCCCAGCACTTTGGGAGGCCAAGATCACCTGAGGTCAGGAGTTCGAGGCCAGCCTGGCCAACATGGTGAAACCCTGTCTCTATTGAAAATACAAAAATTAGCCAGGCATGGTGGTGCGTGCCTATAATCCCAGCTACCCAGGAGGCTGAGGCAGAATTGCTTGAACCCGGGAGGCAGAGGTTGCAGTGAGCCAAGATCATGCCACTGCACTCCGGCCTGGGCGGCAGAGTGAGACTCTGTCTCAAGTAAATAAATAAATAAACAAATAAACAAACACAATACAAAATGAAATAAAATAAAATAAAAGTTAACTGTTACAGAGCTTCAGGCATGTCCTTCACGATGTATTTCAGAAGAAGGCACTGTTACCATAGGAGATGACAGCTCCATGTGTGTTACTGCCCCAGAAGACTTCCCAGTGGGAAAAGATATGGAGGTGGAAGACAGTGATATTAATGATCCTGACCCTGTAGAAACCTAGGCTAATATGTGCATTTGTGCCTTAGTTTTTAACAAGAAAAGTTTAAAAAATAAAACTAGAAAAAAGGTTTATAGAATAAATATATAAAGAAAATATTTTTGTACAGATGTACAATGTGTTTGTGTTTCAAGATGTGTTATATAAAAATGTAAAGTTTGAAAAATGAAAATTTTATAAAGTAAAAAATATACCATATTTTGGTGTACATTTTCTATGCTTAGATACACAAATACCATTGTGTTACAATTGCCTACAGTATTCAGTACAGCAATCTGCTATATAAGTTTATAGCCCAGGAACAATAGGCTGTGTCACATAACTAGGTGTGCACTAGGCTATACTATCTGGGTTTGTGTAGTATAATCTAGGATGTTGTCACAATGACAGAATCGCCTAATGGTACATTTCTCAGAAGATATCCCTGTTGTTAACCGATGCATGACTGTATATCCTTTTGGTTCTGCTTTTTCTAGAGAACCCTGATTAATATAAGTCTATCCTCAACAAAGCTGCCAGAGGATTCCTTTTGAAACTTAGGGTAGATACTATTCCTTATCTGTTTAAAGCCTTCCACTGGCTTCCACGAGTAAATGTTTTTTTAACTTCTTTACTTTACAACTTTTTACTTCTTTCAAAGTAAAAGTTAAGGCTATTCCCATGTCTTTGAAGAGCCCAATAGGATCTGACCATCCATTACCACTTTGACCACATCTCCTATTACTTCCCCCAACTCTGTCTTTTGAAACACCAGGGATTCTCTGCCTCAGGGCCTTTGCACTTGCTGTTGTTCTCTTTGGAATGATATTTTCCAGATATCCATATGGTGCACTCCTCCTCCTCCACCTCTTCCTTTTCCTCCTTCTCCTTTTTATCTACCCAAATACTGTATTCTTGGGAGAGCTTCCCTGATTCTTCTACCTGAAATTGTGGCTCTCACCCCACCATCACCACTCTTAAGCCCCTGCTGTAATTTTACCCTGCTGTAATTTTATGGCACTTATTACGTCGAATCTACTATATAATTTACCTATTTATCACGCGATTTTCTGTCTTCTCCCCCTAGAATGTAAAATCGTTGTTTGCAGAGAACTTTGTTTTATATACTGATGTTTACTTAGCATTAGTACCCAGTACATAGTGGATATTTGCGATCAATTGGATTTTCCAAAGCTGGCCACAACAGTATCTCCCATCTCACATGTACCTCTTGCAATGTGACCTTGAGTGTTAGGGTCTCTTAAGAAATGGAAATGGCCCAGGACTTTCTGCTGTAGAAAACAGACATAGATACCACTCAACAAGTGGATTAATAATAACTGACACTTCTATAGCAAAACTTGGACATATCCTGGCCTGGGTGCTGAACCCACCTCCTCCTCTTCTGGATATGAGACATACTCTCTCTCTGGGCCTTAGGTTCCTCGTTGAGACGGACTAAATGAGATGATATAGGGAAAGAGCTCAGCCCAGGGTGTGGCATGTGAGAGTCATGAGACTGTATTAATAGTTTGACATTTATTTTTTTCCATGCAGAGGCCTGAGGCCCAAAGGAAAGAGGTCCAAAAAGGCCTGTTTACCTCTACATCAGGCTGATGCCCTGGGGATGGGCTTCACAGGGGACTGGCACAGCAGATGGGCAAGAAGGGGCCAGCTTTCACTTGCCTCCTAGTCTCTGCCAGGAACACACCCCTCCCTCAGCTTTTGGGCTTTCCAATGCCTGATCAGTGTTCATGTCTCAGATCATTAGTTGCATTTGAAAGCCTCCCCTAGTCTCCCAGGGTTGAGAGTTTCTGCTGTGCACCACAGGGTCCCCATCCTTCTACCATCCTTGCCAGAATCATGTCAGAATGTGAGTGTTGTATGTCCCTCTCATTCAACTGCACATGGGTAAGGACTGGAGTAGAGACTCCCTCGCTTCTGATGGAGCTCTAAGGCCTACCACAGGGCCTGGCATACATACGGTAGAAATTGAGCAGCTCTGGGAAGTGTGTCTCTCCAGGACACAGGAGCATCAGGGGTTAAGGCTGCAGAAGGCTCCTATGTCCTAGGGGCAGACAGTCTCAAAGGGCTGCCTGATGGGGTAGGACACAGACAGTCTGACGGATAACCATGAGGTGGCAGGTGGGACCGCAGAATGACACTCACAGTCTGGTCAGGCTGTTCATATTCAAGAGGCTATACTGTGTTGTGGTTCAAGTCCTGTCCTGGGAGCCAGACTGCCTGCTCTCCAATCCCGGCTATGTTGCTTACTACCTATGGGACCTCAGACAATTTACTTGAGCCCTGTGGGCTTTAGTTTCTTCATCTGTAAAACAGGAATAATGATGTTACCCATTTTAGAAGGCTGGAATCTCAAGGATCATATGAGTTCATTAATACATGTAAACCACTAAGAATGGCACTTGGCATAGTTGGAGTGCTATAGAAGTGTCAGTTATTATTAATCCACCTGTTGAATGGTATCTATGTCTGTTTTCTACAGCAGAAAGACCTAGGCCATTTCCGTTTCTTAAGAAATTCACGACAAACAGGATTACAAAAATAAACTCAAGATTAAGTCTGTGTGATGAACATCTCTCAATCTTTCTGGAGTGTACAGTGGCTGTGCACTCTAGAAATTCATTTGGTGGTAACGTCACAGCTCTATGTTTGCAGCCATTTGTGACTATGAGGCCCAGGCCAAATGCCCTTCCACCCTCCCCACCCCCAACTCTCCTCCAAGTCCTCCAAAGGCCCCTCTGTGGTCCTATTTTTTGGCAGAGAATGAGGAGCAGGCCTGGCCTTCTGAAACCCTCTCCACTCCCAGCCTTGGGAGCCTCTTGTCTCCCCCTCCTTCCTTAGAGTCTTGGCTATTTCAGGAAACTGAAAAGACTGCCCAGGGAGCTAATCTTGGGCTTCACTTCTGGAGGGGCCGCGGGTGGGTGGGGAGGCAGATTTTCCTGTACAGAAGAGCGTGTGCTCCTTTTGAAATGTCCTAGCGGAAATAAATGTACAACTTATTGTATGCTGCCAGGAGCCACCAGCAGGAGTTGGTGTGATACAAAAGCGGCATTTGTAACGGCACAAAACACTCAGCACTTTACCAAGACATGCACAGGATATAAAAGGAGACGAAGGTCCTGACAAATCCGCCAAGAAAGCAGCGTGCCCTGAATGCAGGAGAGCCAATCACTACACCCCAACACAGTCTTTATCCTCTTAACCATGCTACCCTTTCGTTAGTATAGAAGGGAGAATTTGGACACAGGCAGGAAAGGCCAGGTCGGTCTCCTTCATGTGCCTCACACTCAGTCACTTGCCTTTGTCTTCCTAAGCAGATGGGCCCGCCCCTCACATTCACGGTGCCCAGGGCAAGAGAACAAATAGATGCCTAGTACAATAAGACTAAATATTGGAAAGCTATATATTAAAGTAACAAGACACTAAATGTGTTTTATGCTCTTACAATGACAAATATACCTTCATAACAACCTGGAAGGTGAGGCTTAAATTTAGATTTACTAAGTTTCCTTGGAAGAGTGGGTGGCTTAAGGGTAGACCTCCAATATTCACGGTGCTCAGGGTACCCAGATACACAGGGAAGCAGAGGAGTAAGTGATTCCTGGTTTGTTTTTTTTGTTTGTTTGTTGTTGTTGTTGTTGTTGGCGGGAGGTGGGGGGGTGCGGTTTAAGAGCCTAGGAGTCAGACATCCTCATTCAGAGACGTGGAAAATGCTTTCTCTGTCTCTCTAAAGCTTTGTTTCCCCATTTTCCCCTTTTCACTTGTGCCCTTCACAGCCTTGGAGAAGCAGCAGGTTCCTGTTCTCCACTGACCCTCCAGGCCTTAGATTTCTGCCAAAGCCAGAGGAGAGACCTCCTGTGCCTCAGGCTCAGTGCTTGGGGCTCCAGATGACCAGGGAAGGTTGCAAGGACCCTGCCCCCAAAGAATTCACAAGCTCGTGGGAAGACGAGAAGCCCAAATTCACCTGAGCTACTAAATAACATAAGTGATAAGGATCAAAAAGAGTGGATGGTGTGGAAGATAGTCACACTTGAGGAGCAAATCCTGGGAAAGTAGCCCAGAAAGGAACCAGAGGAACCTTTTTTTCAATGTTAGGGAAAAACAAAAGGAAGAACCTTTCAAAGGAAACGTGACTTTATGTGGAATCTGGACATAGGAAACTGAAGAAAGCAAAGCTGTGCTTTTTGGGAGAAGCAGGATGGGAGTGAGGAACCGAGATTCCAGCCCCCCAGACACTTTTCTCTTTCCCCCTTCCATGGACAGAAGACCCTTCTCTCATTCCACTCTTCCCAACACCCATGGAATGCCAGGTGTCTGGGCAGCCCTATGTTAAATACTGTTGCTCTAGTCTAATCTTTTAAAGTAAAAGAAGAATGGTTTTCTTATGTGCCCCTCACCACCTACAAACTGTCAGCTTCTAGGAGACAGCTTCTGGACCTTGTTTTTGTTTTTTTGGTTTGTTTGTTTTTGTACCTCAGAGTCTGATATTTGGTGACTACTCAGGGAGTGTGAGTTGAGGTGGGTTGAAGGGGAAATGTCAGCCCAGAATCAGAATATGGAGGGAAAGACTTGAGATAATTCAACCAGCAAAATACCGCAATTACTTTTGTGCCAACCTAATACATTGAAGTTAGAGTTTTATATTATTATTATATCAATAAATATCATGAAATCTATAGCCCCTTAAAATGTCTCTATTAATATTTTTCTAGCTCATTTCTCTATGTAGTATTTGTCCATTAATTATCTTACAGTAACAGTTGCTAACATTTATTGAGCAACTATTAGGTAATCTTTACTACGAGCATTGCATTCATTTTCTCATCTGACTCTCAGAACAACCACTTCAGCTAGGACTATGATTCCCTTTATGTAGATGATACAATAGGATTCAGAGGGCTTAAGAGAATTGTACAAGATCACTCAGCTACAAAGTGTGAAACGTGGAGTAGGACCCACAGTGTGTGTTTACTGATTGTTTAAGAAGAGTAGGTTGTAGAGTCAGTAATGTGGGGGACCAGTTCCCTTTTCCCTGGCCTGCAGCAGCAGAGCTGGGTAGTGAATTTCTCTCACTGTAGCTTAGAAGCCTGTGTCTCAGGCTTTCCTCAGAAGCCAAGAAACCTCAGTTTTCAGTACTGGCCCCAAGGCACATCAGAGAGTATGAGACAACCCCTCAGGGAAGTGTCTGAGGCACGCTCCAAGAAGTGACAGCTTGCTCAAATCCCAGATCCAGGAAAAGCTTCCGACCTCTTTTTCCGAGTGTGCTGCACCTTTGTCTGGAAAGGCAGACCTGCCTTCATGGGCTCTCCCATTGGTGTTAAGCATGGCTAAATGGGGGCTATATTTCACTCGAGAAGTGGCTGCGTTTCAGGAGCAGAGTGTGATTAAGAAAGACGGATGGCAGGTAATATCCGTTACCAACACCTGTACTGTGCACAGGGATCTATTTGGAGGAAAGGGGCTATGTAAGAGCAAGATCATTACCATTTGAGCTAGAAAACAAAATGTAGTGGAGGTGGTGAACGATGGGAGGAAATGGGAGGGAACGGAGGATGACAGGAGGCGGGAGGTAAGGTGCTGCAGGAAAACCCTATGCTGCAGGACGTGGGTCCTAAGCCCCCAGGGCCTCAAATTCCCCCTAGTAAGATGCTGATAGCCTTAGAGGTTCTGTCTTGCTCATTACTGAAGGCTGTAGGAGGCATTGTTTGGAGGCAACCGCACCCAACAGTAAGACTAGGTCAGCTCTTGAGAATAGCCAGAACTGAGTTATTAGCTAAATGCGGATAGCCTCACCCCTCACATTTTGAGAGGCAGGATCTCTGGCTCTGGAATCTCAAACCTGAAGCATAACGGCTTGTGGGGTGAGGCGTATGGGTGAAAAGAAATGACACAGGCTATAGATCTGGATGGGTCGTGGTCCCATTTCTTCCACATATCCTCTAGGTTAACAAATTTGAGTCAATATTTTCAGAAAGGGAGAGAAAGATAAAAGGAGCTTGGATAAGACTAAAATAGACTTTAAGGTTTATCAGATAAGGGCAGGTTTCAGTTCTGCCACTTGTTTGCTCTGTAAGCCCAAGTGAGTTGTAGTTTTTCTCTAAGTCAGCCTTTTCCTCATCTGTAAAATGGGGAAAAAAGACCCACCTCACAGAGTTACTATGAGTGTTAAATGGAGTAATGATTTATAAATTCTTAGTACAGAACCTGCCAGACAATTGACTCAATAAATGGAGGCTATCACTTCCAACCTCTTCCTTACCATAAAAACACGATGGTCACCATCACCTCATTAGCCTGGATCAAGAAAGCTTTCTATTTTTATTCTGGTTGTTTCCTTTCTTGAAAGGCTCTCACAGAGCCAAAGGAGAACCTTGTTCTGTGTGGCTCCAGAAGGAAGACAAAATCAACTGGCATCAAACTACAGAGAGAGGTGGGGAAAGAGCAGGGTGAGAATTAGCCCACATTTGGCACTTCCTTTTCATTGTTCAGAGCAGCCACTATTTTCTGTTTGAGAAGCTGTGTATGCAGAGTTGCATATCATGTGCATATACGCTGTGTGGCATTATAATGTATGCGTGTATAATATGTACATTATACATTATGACATACACATGCGTGAAGTAGATTCAGGAGACCTGGGTGAAGTGATGGGGCTAGCTACTTGTACATCTGGGTGAAGTGCATTTCCTGATGAGGAAACGGGAAAGGCAAAGGCCCTGAAGCAAAACTAAGCATGGAGTGCTAGAAGGACAACAAACAGGCGAGGGACTGGAGTGAGATGGTGGTAGGAACTGGTGAAAGTAGGCAGGGGTCAGATCAGAAAGGACTTCATAGGTGGTGGGGAGGACACTGGACTCATTCTAAATGTGCTAAAAAAGCCATGGCAGGGAGGCATTTGGGCAGGAGGTGAAATGACCTGATTTTTATTTTAAGTTGGTAATTCCAGATATTGTGCAGAGGTGGAGAATGGCGTGTGTTAGAGATGGGTCAGAGGAGAAACAGAGGCCAGTCAAGAGGTCACCATCTTCCAAGGTCAGGGATGATGATGGCTTGGACTAGGAGAATGATTGAGTGTGTTGAGACGTATTTGAAAAATTGCTGCATTTTCAAGTTGGAGCTGACAGGATATGCTGATGGTTTGACTGTGGGTGTGAGAGACAGAACTAGTCAAGGATAACTCCAAGTGTTTTGGCCTGAGTAATAGGATGCGTGTTGGTTCAATTTCCAGTGTAGGGAAGACTGTGGGAGAAACGGGTTGAGGGAATAATGAGTTCCGTGTCAGACATGGTACGTTTGAGATGTCCATTAGCCATCCAAATGGAGGCATTTACGACGAGATTGGGGCTGCAGCTATTGGCATTTAAAACCTCAGCATTGAATGAAATCACCTGGGGAGTGAGAGGTCTGAGGATTGCACCTTGGTGCCCTCTAACACATAGAGGTCAGAAAGAAGGGAGGATATATCAGGGAGAGTGAGCTGCCTGTGAGGCAGGCAGAAAACCAGTAAAGAGTGTTGTCTTCGAAGCCAAATTAAAAACAAACAAACAAAAAGATTTCTAACAGGAAGGAGTGACCAGCTATTTTATGTGAGATAAAGCATTCAGCAAATGGAAACTGAGAATTGGTCATTGGATTTGGCCAGATGGAGGTCATTGGGAACATCAACGACGAGATTTTATAATATTCTTGGGAGACAGGGGAAGGATGAGAGCCCTGGTGGAAGGGGAATCAAGGCAGAAAAAAGGCAAGGAATTGAAGATGGTGCAAACAGGTAACTCTCTGGACCAAAATAGGCATGACCCAGTTGAGGGGAGAAATTGCAGTAGCAAAGCCCACCACGGTGAAAGGAATGTCTAGGGCCCGAATACAAGTACAGTCCAAATTTTTTGGGGCCTGAGCTAATGCAATTTGAAGAGTCCTCTTAAGAAAAAAGAATACAAAGTTATACATTCAAAAATTAGGCATAGAATTGAATATTTATTTAGTACGAGAAGAGAAATCATGACAAATCAACAGCACTTTAAAGATGTGTGTATCTTTCTTCTGAAACCTCTTTAAGCTAGGATTTCTTAACCTCTGCAAGACTGGCATTTTGGGTCAGATAATCCTTTGTAGGGGACTGTCCCATGCATGATAGGATTTAGCAGCATCCCTGTCATCTATCCACTAGGTGCCAGTAGCACCTCCCAAATTATGACAACCAAAAATGTTTCCAGACATCGCCCACCACTACCTTAAAAACTATTGCTTTAGGTTATTTACTTGACATGCTTACATACAAACGTTCCTGATTACAACCCCCATCTTTAACATTCTACAACCCTCAGTAACCTTCAGCACTGGCTGGGGCTGGAAGTGGAGGATCCTGAAGATGAGGCTTCTGGTAAATCCACCTTTGCCTGAGTTGAGGGACTGGACTCAAACAGACACAGGAAGAGTGCCCATCATAAAAGAAAAAAACCAGAAAAGAAGGGTGTGGATGCCAGTAGTTAATAGACTTGATTCTTCTCATTACTTATATTTTCTCAGCGCAATAAAAAGCAAGGATATCTGTTAAGAGGGTGACAGTGGGAGGCTGTTGGAGTTTTGCATGGAGAGAAGGGATGAAATAATCATTCTGCAAAGTAAGAGTGAGCGGACTGGGATTCTTATGAATCCTACTAGAAGTAGGGTAGAGCAAGACCAGTCTGAGCAGCTCAAAGACAGCTTGAGCACTTTATAAAGCAGCATCTGCCTTATCACCAGAGCTACCTGCCTTATAACAGGTATTCAAGTAGCAATGGAAAGTCAGACCAAATGATCCTACTAGTCCTTCTTCTTCTTTTGTGATTCTGTGATTTTTATAGCAAAGCAACCTGATGCCCTCCAGTATATCAGACAAAATTACTCCATAGCATCTTCATTCACAAGCGAGTAAGCTCCATCCCACGAAATAATGATCCTGATGGCTAAGAGTGCATGCCCAGGATAAGAGCTTTCCATGCTTTATCTTATTTAATCATACTCACAGCATGGGAAGAAAGTTTAAGTAAGATCAAGACGCTTATCCATTGACACACAGCTGGTAAAAATTATATTACCCAGATAGAGGAACATCCTACAGAATGCCTGACCAGTTTTACTTAAAACTCTCAAGGTCATGACAAACAAATGAAGACTGAAAAACTGTCTCTGACCAGAAAAAACTAAGAAGACATAATAAGTAAAAGTAATTATAGTATCTTGGATTGGACTCTGGAACAGAAAGAGGATATTAGTGGAAAAACTGGTGAAATTCAAATAAGGTCCGGAATTTAATTGTACAGCACCAATGCTGGTTTCTAGTTTTTACAACTGTATCGTGGTAAAGTAAGTTGTTAACATTAAAAGAAAATAGGTGGTTTATGCGCGGTGGCTCACGCTTGTAATCCCAGCACTTTGGGAGGCCGAGGTGGGCGGATCACGAGGTCAGGAGATCGAGAACATCCTGGCTAACATGGTGAAACCCTGTCCTACTAAAAACACAAAAAAGTTAGCCGGATGTGGCGGCGGGCGCCCGTAGTCTGGAAGGCTGAAGCAGGAGAATGGCGTGAACCCAGCGGGGAGCTTGCAATGAGCCAAGACTGCACCACTGCACTCCAGCCTGGGCAACAGAGGGAGACACCATCTCAAAAAAAACAAAAACAAAAACAAAAACAAAAAAACAAAAAACAAAAAAACCCTCTGTGTATTATCTCTGTAATTTTTCTATAAATCTAAAATTAGTTAAAAAAAAAAAAAAAACTTGCCTAGAAACAACAACAATGACAAGTGTGTGACTAACTCCCTGGCATTCTAACTCCAGGAAGCTTTGCTTCTCTGTGATGGGTCAGGGCACTGGAATCTGCAGGTTATTCTCCTATATTCAATGTGACTGTGTCTAAGGTCTCTGCTTTCTGCTTTTACACCTACATGTGTCCTCCAGCTGCAAGGCAGCCTGGCACAGTGGAAAGCGATTGCTTTGAATCCATGCAAACATTGGCTGAACCTTAGTTCCCCTATTACTTAACTGTGAGTGTGGAGAAACCACTTTCTGTCTCAAACTTTTGGCTTCTTGCAACTGTACCATGCAACCCATAATATCTCTTTCCTAGGCTTAGAGTCAGATTCAAACTGGAAAGTGAGAAAAGCAAAGCAGTTGGCACCCAGTAGGTGCTCAGAAAACACAAGGTCCGCCTTCTTCATTCTCAGTGCTAAGAACTTGGAGCTCACCCAGCCTCTCTCTTTCTGACAAGAACTTCTCATGTTTAATTTATAGGCTGGTTTAGGTAGTTGAATTTTAAATAATTCATGGCCTTGCTGTTAATATTTGTAGTTGTTGAATTCCTTTAATAAAACATTTAGGGATTTCTTCCCCCTGAAGTGTATTTCATCTGGAGAATGATTTGTTTTCTGAAATCTGGGACTCGGCTGCCCTTTCGTTATTTTCTTTTCTGCATCTAATCCTGTTTATGGCTGTGGCAGAGGTAAGAGATGCAAGCTTGGGTTTTGCTTGGTATGGGTATGCAAGCAGGGATGTCAATTCATCTGTGGCTGGGGCTCGTGAGATGGGTTCACTCTAAGTGGGGGTACCATGGCAGTTAAGAACATCAACTTCCTACTGTATTAGGTTTGAACTCAGGCCTGCACTTCCTTCTTCCTTGCTGTGAGATCTCATCCAGGTAATTATTATTATTATTATTTTGAGATGGAGTCTCACTCTGTCGCCCAGGCTGGAGTGCAGTGGTGTGACCTCAGCTCGGCTCACTGCAACCTCCGCCTCCTGGGTTCAAGTGATTCTCCTGCCTCAGCCTCCCAGGTAGCTGGGACTACTGGCATGTGCCACCACACCTGGCTAATTTTTGCATCTTTAGTAGAAACAGAGTTTTGCCATATTGGGCAGGCTGGTTTTGAACTCCTGACCTCAAGTGATCCACCCACCTCAGCCTCCCAAACTGCTGGAATTATAGGCATGAGCAACCACACCTGGCCTTATCCAGGTAACTTAACATTTCTGAGCCTTTGGTTTCTCATATGCAAAATGAGAATGAGAACACACTCCGTTTACTTTCCCTGACGTACCTCTGGATTTTAAAATTCTGCTTTTATCCATGGAGGCTGCTTTTTCTAATCTCTCTCAGCCTCAACCCCCACTTGGTGCATTTGATGTGGCAAATAGACTCCCTCATTAATTCTGTTTTCTCATCACCTTGGCTTGAGCCATTTCCACAAGAACTCCAGGCTCTTTCCTGATTCCCATGAAACCCTGCTGGCTTTGTCATTTCTTGGTACCCCTGGGTTTGAGGGAAGGGGAAGGATGATTTGGGCATTCTGCAGCCTTTCTAAAAGGAGGCTCCAGCTCCCTCTTGAAGATGCAGGGGGATCTGAAACGCAAGGCAAGTTTCACAGGTGCCAACTGTGTTGTTCAAAGAATATACTCCCTTTTATAGCACTTATATTTCATTCTCTACTGCCAGAATGGAGACACATGCTGGGTTTCTGCATTTGTAATTGGGGAAGAACAGATGGGAGAGACGCAGTTGGAAGTAATACTGTCATTAAAGTAATCTATACTGCTCGTAACTCTCAGGCGTGTGTGAGAAGGTGAGTGGAGCCATGTGGACCAAGTTCCTTTCTATTCAGTCCTCATGGAAATTATGGGGTGGCACATGACTTTGGTAGAATCAGAAAATTCACATTTACTTATGGTATACCTCTGTGAGTATGTTTGTAGTTCCAGAGCCCCAAAGACGAGAAAAGGAACAGATTGGTGGTAGTTTCCTTAGGTAAGGAGTGGAGTAGGCATTCTAGATAGAGAGAACAGCATAGGCAAAGGTGTGGAGCCTGGAAATATGAAATGTTTTAATTAATAGCAAGTAGAGAAGCTGAGCTGGTCTTGTTAGGGAAGTAGCAGAGGATATACCTAGAAGAACTCGTGCTATGGGGACAAGGTTCTTGAATACTAGGAAAGACGCTGAAGGAGAGTTGCTGTGGTATGGTAGAGCACAGGGCTGCAATCAGGTTCAGTGCAGGCTGTTACTGAGTAGCTATGTGAACATGGGAAAGACACTTCTCTTTTCTGGGCCCCAGTGCTTCATCTGCAAAATGGGAATAGAATAAATGGTCTAAATAGGACTTCAGGAGAATGCATCTAATTCCTGAGTCTTTTGGTCATGTAAGTCAATTCTAAGCTGAGCATATCCCAGTCCTTGTTGACTGAGTAATAATAATAATAATAATAATAATAATAATAATAACAATAGCATTTGTAAAATAATAGAGTGACCCTTTGCTGAGGTCCTACTCTGTGCCAGACACTGTAAAGTGTGTTTTTTTGTTTTTTGTTTTTTTTTACAATCTCAATCTCAGTCTTCACGAGGTGGTCCTGAGAAGCCCACTGTGCAGATCTTCACATTTGAGGCTCAGAGAGGGAAGAGGATAGGAATTTATGCCACCCAACCCTGGGTGGCAGGACCAAGAATTATGCCAGATGTCACTGGCAGTTGCCACAGCAGTAATGGCACCTCCTAAGGCAGAGCACTCTGGAGAGGTTTAATGTTCGCCGGCTAATTTAATCCCTCCCACTGCACCTCAAAGTGGATCCTGGGATCCCCATTTTGTAGATGAGCTAACTAAGGCTCTGTGAGAAGCAATCACCGGCTCAAAGTCATAAAACCAGTAAATGCTGAAGCTGAGCTCTGGCCTCAGATCTGCCTGGTACCCAACCTCCAGATGCTGCCTTAGGATACTTCAGCCTTCAGATTCACACAGGAGGAGCCCAGGATTAGTGGGCAGCTCCACAGCCCCTTCTCCCAAAATGTGAGATGTTCTTTGCAAACTTTTCTTAGGGATGCCTCATTTTGACAGAACACACTGCCCTCTCTTGCTCTGGGGAGCAGTCCCCATTAAGATATGTCAATGCCATTGAATACAAGGCAAATATCTGGGCTGATATCTTAATATGTCTGTAGCAGTGACTCTAGACTCCCTAAAAGACCAAAAAGTTCTCATGGCCATGGTCATGGACAAACTTCTTGAGAAGAGGCTTTTGCAGACCAGCACATCAGCACAAGGTCTCAAAGTTGACTTTTCACTGTTTACTCCTGAGGAGGTGTGGACATAATAAGAACTATATATTTGGCCTCTGCCTCAAGTTCCTGACACAGAGCTCCCAAAACCCTTGTAATGTCCTGACTGATAAGAGCATATTTTGTTTTAATGAGGTGATTCTTGGTGGGCTCCTAGATAGCTTCAGGATGGGAGCTGGTCACCAGAAGGGGCAAGCCGTGATTAGAAACTTGGAACTTTCAGCCTCAACTCCCCATTATCTGGGAAGAGAAGAGGAGCTGGAGATTTAATCACGTCAATCTTGGCTACATGATGAAGCCTCCATAAAAATCCTTAAGCTGCAGGGCCTGAAGAGTATCTGAGTTGGTGAATGCATCCATGTGCCTGGAGGGTGGTGCATCCCAATTGCATGGGGACGGAAGCTCCTGCACTTGGGATTTTTCTGGACCTCACCCTATGTACTTCTTCATCTGTCTGTTCATCTGCATCCTTTAGAATAAACCAGTAAAATCAAAGTTAATATTTCCCTGAGTTTTGTGACCTGCTCTGACAAATTATTGAACCTGGATGGGGAGTGAGGTGGAAAAGTGGCTTGCAGTGGGGTTGTGGGTACCCCTGAATTTGTAGCCAAGTCAGAGGGAACTGTGAGGATACTTGTGTCATGTGTCTGAAGTGAGGGCAGTCTTCTGGGACTAAGATTTCAAACCCGTATGGAGTTTTTGTCAGAACTGAATTAAATTGCAGAACACTTAGCTGGTGTCCAGAGAGTTAGAGAACTGGTTGGTGCAGGGAAAACCATCCCTACATTGGGTGTTGGAAGTGTGGTGAGTCAAGATACAGGTTTTCCTCTAGAATGTAGCCTTATTCCACATGTTGGGGTTTCATGTTGTTGTCTGTCCCTGACCATGAATGGCCCACCATCAATGAAAAGTGTTGAGCCGTCAAAGCAAGATCACATCTCCTCAGACACCCAAAGTCTTGTGGTAGGAAGGCTGGGAGAGAGAGTGAAAATTCACAGAGTAGCAACTTTGTCCAAATTAGCTCAGAAACGTCTCACCACAGCCAAGCAAGATGGTTACTATACGATTGTTTCCATTTTACAGGTGAGGAAAATAAGCTCAGAAAGGTGTAAACGGCTTGCCCAAGATCAGTGTTAAGTGATAGAGGCAAAATTTTAAATTCAGGTCTTTGGCCATCTGACACCAATACCTGGACCCTTTGGCCTACGTTCCGTTTCCTCCTACAGTAGAAAGATGTGGGCCAGGTGCGGTGGCTCATGCCTGTAATCCCACCACTTTGGGAGGCCAAGACGGGCAGACTGCTTGAACTCAGGAGTTTGAGACCAGCAACAAAGTAAAACCCATCTCTACAAAAATTACTAAAATTAACTAGGCGTGGTGGTATGTGCCTGTGGCCCCAGCTACTTGGGAGGCTGAGATTGCTTGAGCCTGGGAGGCAGAGGTCGCAGTGAGCCAAGATCGTGCCACCGAACTCCAGCCTGGGTGACAGGGCGAGACCCAGTCTCAAAAAAAAAACCAAAAAAACAAAACCAATATGAATGTAGAGTTGGCCTTCCCTTTCTCACTTCTATCCCCATCTTTCCCATTGATCCAAGATTCTATAAGAGCTTAAGAAATGTTAGTTCCAGGCATTGGGGCCGGAAAAAACCTCTATGGAGATTTTTTTTTTCTCCTCTCATTATTTTGCTTAAGTGACACGGAAGTCTTGTGGGCCCCTGTGGATTGCAAAGACCCCATTCATATTCATCACGTTCTTACTGCACACAGTCTGTAAATGTTGTTCCTTCTGCCTGAAGTGCTTTTTCTCACCTCCTTTCCCTTTACTCCTGCTCATCCTTTAGATGTTAGATCAACTGTGGCTTTCTCAAAAAAGCTGTCCAACCCCCTCCATAGGTCCCTTGATCCCAGTGAACTCTCATAACATTGCACTACTTTCCTCCCTGGCACATAGCTCAGTTTGCAAGTATTGATAATTGAGTTTTTGAGTTAATGTCAGCCCCTCCCACTAGACCATAAGCTCTAAGAGGGCAGGGACCATGTCTACTTGGATCATGATTGAGCCCCCTGTTCCATGCACAGGGCTTAGATTACTATAGATGACCTATCAATGTTTACTGAGTGAATAAATGAATGCATTAAAGCATAGGACGTGAAAACTTTTGGGTTTGGAGACAATAGAATTTCTGAACTTGTGTCTTAAAGAGGAATAGCTTTTTCCTCATAACTTGTTAGAAATGCAGAATCCCAGGCCTCATCCCAAACCCTCTAAAGAAGAATCTGCAACTTGCCATGCTCTGGTCCCCAGATGATTCCTATGTGCATTAATGACTTATAAATACTGCAGAGGAGAAAAAGGTGGAATGGAAAGGTGAAGTAGCCTGTGTTAATTAATTGATCATGTAATTGGTTAACTATAAAAGTTTGTAAAATTATTCTGAGCACCTTCTGTGGATCTGGTACTGTGTTAGGCCCTGGGACTCTGGCATGAACATGGGAGATATGGTACTAGCCCCAAGATAGTGCCTGATATGGTTTGGCTGTGTCACCACCTAAATCTGAACTTGAATTGTATCTCCTAGAATTCTTATGTGTTGTGGGAGGGACCCAGGGGGAGGTAATTGAATCACGGGGGCTGGTCTTTCCCATGCTATTCTCATGATAGTGAATAAGTCTCACGAGATCTGATGGGTTTATCAGGGGTTTCCACTTTTGCTTCTTCCTCATTTTTTCTTGCCGGAACCATGTAAGAAGTGCCTTTCACCTCCCGTCATGATTCTGAGGCCTTCCCAGCCATGTGGAACTATAAGTCCAATTAAACCTCTTTTTATTCCCAGCCTTGTGTATGTCTTTATCAGTAGCATATATACGGACTGATGCAGTACCCCATACCTGTGTGGACGGGCAAAGCACCCAGAGCTAGCAGAGTAGAGGGAGAGGCTGCTCATTGAGCAGGAAGCAGGGAGGGCTTTCTGCAGGTGACTGGCAGTGGAGGGCACAGGGGGCAGCCTCATAGACAATGAAATTTCCTGTCCTGTGTCACAGTCTTGAGGCTGGGGGATGGAGTCAGCAGGTTGTTGTAATAATCCAGACTAGAAATGTAAACAGGTCACCATTCTTTCTCCCCTAGCTCTTCCCTGAATTCTCATGCCATTCTGAAAAACCTGCCTAAAACCCTTTATGAATCAGATAATGGACAGATTCCATAGGCTTCTTTCAAACTTTTTTTTCATATTTTTTCGTTTACATTCTGCCTCTAAATGTCAATCTTCTACCTTCTTTTCTCTCTCTGTGTTTTCCCTCCTTTCCACTGTTTGCCTTGCTAGTGTCCCTCTGGCATCTCCATTACATGGACTATTATGCAGCTATTAGAAATGATGTTTACAAAGACTGTGTAATAAACATGGAACATGCTTAGGTTTAACAGGAAGCTGGTGCAAAGTTGTATGGACATATGATTACAGTCTTATAAGTCTATATAGTTAAAAGAATTTTAAAAAGCAAACTCCAGAATGAGTCAAACAATATTTATGTGTGCCTGGGGTTTAAAAATATATTTATTTAAGATGTCTCTATTTTCTATCTTTTTATGACTAGGGATTTCTTTTTACATGAGAAAATAAATAAAAACCACAAATTTAAAATTGTTGCTATTTATTCACTGTATCATTTTGGGCTTTATTTTTCAAAACTTCCCTGAGCCTCAGTTTTCTCATCTCTAAAAGGGAGCTGACAGTTGGGCTTCCCACAGAGGATGTTTTGTGATTGTACTCATCAAGTGTGCTATGGCACAAAGCCTGGCATGAGAGTAAAACCTAACCCCACAGCAGTAATTATCATGTGAGGATCAGTTCCCAGCTTACTTGATTGGTATAGATTGAATCAAAAACAAGAAGTTTGATGTGGTAGGAATGGAGGTGAAGGGCAGGGAGTTACCCATTTGGAAGTCCTGATTTTGTGGCTATGTTTGCCCTTAATTGCTGTGTGACGTTGGCAATTCTTCTCATCTCTGGGCTTTTGTCTCTCCAAACGTAGAAGAGAAAAGGAACCTCAACAATCAACATAATTTCCTCTTACATGTCTAAAAGATAATACCTCAATTTCCTTGGAAACACACTGTGAATGTTTTAACAATCCTAAATATTCTACTGGACAAATACTGTAGCCTCTTTCTAATGTCCCTTAACTCCGTGAGGTTCACGGACCTATGAAGTTTTCATTCTTGCTTCTTAAAAACAACAAGGTCCCTCCTCCTCTGATGACCACAGAACAATTCTTGGTTGTGTCAATTGTTTAAAAAAACATCATTTTTTTTTTTTTAGCTGGGAGAAGTAGCTCACACCTGTAATCAGCATTTTAGGAGGCTGAGGCAGGTGGATTGCTTGATCCCAGGAGTTTGAGACCAGCCTGGGCTACATGGCAAAACCCCATCTCCACTAAAAATACAAAAATTAGCCAAGCTTGATGGTGGTCTATAGTCCCATCCTCTTTGGAGGCTGCGGTGGGAGGATTGCTTGAGCCCAGGAGGTGAAGGCTGCAGTGAGCTGAGATCACACCACTGCACTCCAGCCTGGGTGACAGAGAGAGACCCTATCTCAAAAAAAAAAAAGTCATTTTTTAATATTAGGAATTAGGCTGTGGTGGTCATCAAGCAGCACTTCCTGCTCTTTCCAATTTAGTTCTTATAATGGACAAGTCTTGTTTCAAATGCTGCCTCCTTGGTATTCTTCTGTGTACAGTAGAAATGGGGGTTGGATCAGATGCTCTCTGAAGATGGTCTGAGCTCTAAAAGTTTTCTTCCTGGACAGCAGCAGTTTCCCTGGATGAAGGACCTTTTTCCTGAGCACGTGGCTCTGTCTCAGAAGCAGCCCTTCTCCCTGGTTCCCCAGTAGAGCTTCCAGGCTCAGATGAGTAGGGCCAGCTGGCTTTGCTCTACATAGAGGCTCTAAATAATTTTAGTGGCTTAAAAGCAGAATGGTTCTTCAGCTCTTGTAAGAGGCAGAATTAACAGAGAATAACTTAAAGGGAACAGCATGAAAGAGGCCAATGGAAATATAAAAATACAATGAAGAATGGGAGCAACCAACTTTCAGGGTCTCTCAAAAAAAATCCTGGGTCAGGATCCCACCTATCTACTGTAAGCTCCCTTCTTCCTGCTCACAGTGCCTTCTTGCCTTAATAGTATAAAGAAAAATGCTTTACCATGATTTAGGTACTATGCTAAGCTCTTGACTATACATGCGTCATTTAACCCTTAGCTAGAATGTCGGCTCCATGAGGGCAGGGGGATTTTGTCTGGTTTGTTTACTGTTGCATCCCATTTTCTAGAACAATACCAGGACCTCGGTATGTGTTCACTAAGTATTTGGTGAAATGATGAATGATGACTTGCTGAGGTCACTACGATTACTAACTCCATTTTACAGATGAATACACTGAAGCTCCTAGAGGTTAAGTTACCTGCTCAAGATAATGTAGCTAGTAGGAGCAAAGCCGGGATTCAAGTCTAACTGATCTTAAAGCCTGCTTTATTTTAGACTATATCCTCACAGGAAATACCCATCTGTTTTAGTCTATTCTCACACTGTTATAATGAAATACCTGAGACTGAGTAATGTATAAAGAAAAGAGGTTGAACTAGCTCACGGTTCTACAGGCTGTATAGGAAGTATGGCCACATCTGCTTCTGGGGAGGCCTCAGGGAGCTTCTACTCATGGTGGAAGGCAAAGTGGGAGCATACATATGACATGGTAGGAGCAGGACCATGCGAGAGATGGGGGAGGTACCACACACTTTTAAACAACAAGATCTCACAAGAATTCACTATCATGATGACAGTATCAAGGGGGATGCTCTTAAACCATAAGAAACAGCCACCATGATCCAATCACCTTCCACCAGGCCTGCATGAGTTTGTTCTCACACTGCTATTAAAGAACTACCCGGCCAGGCGTGGTGGCTCACGCCTGTAATTCCAGCACTTTGGAAGGCTGAGGCAGGCGGATCACGTGGTGAGGAGATTGAGACAATCCTGACTAACACGGTGAAACTCTGTCTGTACTAAAAATACAAAAAATTAGCCAGGCGTGGTGGAAGGTGCCTGTAGTCCCAGCTGCTCGGGAGGCTGAGACAGGAGAATGGTGTGAACCTGGGAGGCGGAGCTTGCAGTAAGCTGAGATTGGGCCACTGTACTCCAGCCTGGGTGACCGAGTGAGACTCTGTCTAAAAAAAAAAACTACCCAAGACTGGGTAATTTATAAACAAAGGAAGTTTAATTGACTTACAGTTCTGCGTGGCTGGAGAGGTCTCAGGAAACTTACAATCATGTCAGAAGGGGAAGCAGTCACCTTCTTCACAAGGTGTCAGAAAAGACACAGTGAGAAAGGAAGGAGGAACTGGCCAAACACTTACCTGATCTTGTGAGAACTCACTCACCATTATGAGAACAGCATGGGGGAAACCACCCCCATTATCAAATAACCTTCCACCGGGTCCCTCTCTTGACACACGGCGATTATGGGAATTAAAATTCAAGATGAGATTTGGGGGGGACACAGCCAAACCATATCAGGGCCCCACATCCAGCACTGGATATTACAACTGAACATGAGATTTGGGTGGCAATACAAATCCAAACCATATCACCATCTTCTACTTCTCTATTCACATCTCCTTCCTCTCTCATAGAAGTTCCTCTGCCCCAGAACCTCTTCCTTCCAGAAGTCTTTTCTTACTACTTCCTTTGAAGGTGGGACTCCTCTTGGAATGACATAACTACAACCCTCCTATGCATTACTAAGTCAAAAGCTATCTTCCCCAGGAAGGGCACTTGTTATCTTCCCTAAGCTATGCCTGAATACTTTATACCTTGAATTATTATTGTTCATAAACATGTGTACCCATAACAAATTATAAGCTTTCCAAGGAAGGTCCTGTGTTTGGTTATGATTAATTTTATATATTGCTACAATGCCTGATTCATAATGAGTTTTTAATCATTTTTTTTCAATAATGGCTCATTTAAGCCTTGGAATCATAGATTCAGGGGGAAATTTAGGTGTGCCTATCAAAATGTCAAATATTTTTACACTTTAACATATAATTCCATTTGAAAATACTTAAAAGTACTCAAACCTAGTCACAAAAATGCATGCACAAGTCTGTGTATTGTTGCATTGTTTGTAATGGTAAAAACATGCGATAATGTAAAAGTCCATTACTGGCTGGTGGTGAAATGAATCATGATACATCTGTGCTATGGAATATTAATGAGCTGTGAAAAAGAATATTGTAGATCTGGATGAATTGATATGGAAACATCTTTAAAACTTTGTATTAGTAGAAAAAGCAAGTTTCACAAAAACATTCAGTGTGATCCCAATCAGGTTAAAATTTACCTATGTAAATTCATGTCAACAGTTCTGGGGACAAGCATATCAAACTGCTAAGAAATATGTACTTTGGGGTGGGCTGGAAGTTTGGAGAGTGAAAGAGATTTCTGCCTTTTTACTCTGAAAATACTTCTTAAAAAATGGTGGCTTAAAAAAATAGACTCATAGGACATGAAGATTGGAAGGGACCTTATAGGGCAGAGGTGGTGCAGAACCTGCCACAGGCAGTATTAGGTTCTTTGCATATATTTCTTACCTATATCTCATAACAAACTCTAACAGGTAAGGTTCAACAATGCCACTTTACAAACAAGGACGTGAAGGTTCAGACTCAAACAAAGCCCGCCTAAATCTCAACCTTGTCCCCTTCTTTCCATGGTTATAACAGTAAAATTCTAACCAAAATTTTATTTTGTAGATAGGACTTTGAGATCTGTTCAGGCTCAGCCAGAAGTCTGGAAGCCCTTCCTGTGCTGTCTCTTCTAATCACTTCTGACATCTGGAGGTTATCACCACAGCCAGCCAATTTGTTCACTGAAGGACAGAAGCTTTGCATTCTGTTTCTTTGCCCCCAAGTTTGGGTTGATCATGGTACCAGATGCTCCTTAACCCTACAATGAGATAGTCACTCTTGGAGGGGCCAAGTCAGCTATTACACAGCTTTTCTTGATGCCCTTGTCTTTACAGTTGTCCTGGAAAAACCAGACTTCTGCCTTAGGCAGAGTGGTTCCATTTGAGGTTATGAGAAAAGGTGAGTGAGGAGTAGATAGCTATACAAAACTGTTTTGTGATATGACTCAGCGTTCTTTGATGAGGCTTGGCAGAGTCGTATACCAGCTTTCCTCAGCTTTTACCCCTGGAGATGGAGATTTCTTGAGGGCCTCAGAAGAGTGGTTGTCCTGCATTAGGGGTGGGGAAATCTCAAAAAAAGCTGGAGGGTGGAAATGAAGAATTCAGCTTGGAATCCTTAAATCTCAGACTTGGAAGAAAGCTCAGCAGATGAGATTTAATCCAACTCCTGACCCATGCAAGGGGTCTCTCTGGAGTATCCACACAGAGCACGTCTTGCTCCAGTGCCAGGGAACTCACCACTTCAGTGCTGACCGTGCCTAGATCTGCCTCTCCAGAAACCATCTCCCATGTGCTGTGGAGCAGGGCCCTGAGGTGAAGGCACTGGAAGCTTCTCCTCTTGTTACTAGAAAGGGGTCCCAATCCAGAACCCAAGGGAGGGTTCTTGGATCTTGCACAAGGAAGAATTTAAGGTGAATCCATACAGCAAAGTGAAAGCAAGTTTATTAGGAAAGTAAAGGAATAAAAAATGGCTACTGCACGCTAGGCACAGATTATAGGCGAGGTTCACGCCTGTAATCTCAGCACTTTGGGAGGCTGAGGCAGGAGGATCACCTGGGGTCAGGAGTTCGAAACCAGCCTGGCCAACATGGTGAAATCCTATCTCTACTGAAAAAAGTAAAAATAAAAAATCTTAGCCGAGTGTGGTGGCATGCTCCTGTAATCCCAGCTACTCAGGTGGCTGAGGCAGGAGACTCGCTTGAACCCAGAAGGCAGAGGTTGCAGTGAGTGGAGATCACACCACTGAACTCCAGCCTGGGTGACAGAGCAAGACTCCATCTCAAAAAAAAAAAAAAAAAAATGAAAAAAGAATGGCTACTCCATTGGCAGCAGTGGCATGGGCTGCTCAGCTGCTTATACTTATTGTAACTTCTTTATTATATGCTAAACAAAGGGTAGGTTATTCATGAGTTTTCTGGGAAGGGGGCAGGCAATTCCAGGAACTGAGGGTTCGTCCCCTTTTTTAGACCATATAAGGTAAATTTCTGACATTGCCATGGCATTTGTAAACAGTAATGGTGCTGGTGGGAGTGCCTATTAGGATGCTAATTCATTATAATTAACGTATAACGAGCAGTGAGGACCACCTGAGGTCACTTTTGTGGCCATCTTGGTTTTGGTGAGATTTGGATAGCTTCTTTACTGCAACCTATTTTATTAGCAAGGTCTTTATGACCTGTATCTTGTGCCGACCTCCTATCTCATCCTGTGACTAAGAACACCTTAACCTTCTGGGAATGCAGCCCAATAGGTCTCAGCCTTATTTTACCCAGCCCCTACTCAAGATGAAGTTACTGTGGTTCAAATCTTCTAACACTGACTAGTATACGACTTCCAAACAAGTCACTCTTGCCACTTAGGATATCTGAGCTGAGAACCCTTAGAATCAAATCCCTCATTTTACAGATGGGAAAAATGAGGGCCAGAAGCCAATATTTTGTTAATGTCTAAGTCTCTTGGCCCTCAGTTCAATGCTAAAAATACACCCATGTTTGTTTTCTTTTTTTGTTGTTTGTTTGTTTGTTTGAGACGGAGTCTCGCTCTGTCGCCCAGGTTGGAGTGCAGTGGCGCCATCTCGGCTCACTGCAAGCTCTGCCTCCCGGGTTCACGCCATTCTCCAGCTTCAGCCTCCTGAGTAGCTGGGACTACAGGCGCATGCCACCATATTTGCTTTCTTAACATAAAAAAAAAATTTCCTCTCTCACATTTAACAAAATATCAGATATTTTAGTACACTCTGCTCAGAGCTATAGCCTCTGCTTAGTCATCATCACCACCACCACTAACATCATCATATTAATAATTATTCAGTGTCTCCTATGTGCTAGGCATTCTATTAAGTGTTTTACATTGAATGATACCTCTTGAGAACCTTATGAGGAGGAGTGAGGAGTCTCCCAGTTAGAGAAGGAATGCCCACCTATCATGACAGTCATCTTTCAAGTAGCTTTGTAATGGGGCAGAAGATGAGCTTCTTCCTGCTAGATTTCATTATCTGGGGCTTGTAGTCTCGGAACAACAGACAAGTCGGGCTCCTTTTCCAGTGCCTGGAAGGACATGCAGATGTATGTGTATACACACATACTCACGTGTACTCATACAGGCTCTCTGCTACACAGATACAATAAAGGAAGCTCGGGACTGGCTTCGGGAGCCGCTCTCTTATTAGGCATTACCTGCAGTTCCTGAGTACTTCTTCCAGTTTCTCAGACAAATCTAAATAGAAACCCTGCTACTCCTATTTTTCCATGTGTGGGGGATGGGGGGATGAACACATTGTAGGCTGTGATTAATAATTTAAAAAATTATTAAGAAAGATCAAGCTTCCTGATGCTCAGCTTAGACCATATGTACCTCACCTACCCTGAACCATCCCTGTCCTGCCCCCTATATGCAAGGAGATACACAACACAACACACAAACACACACACACACGCACACACGCACACAGGGATGCTCATACATTCAAAAACATCCAGTGTTCCTTCACTGCCTGTAGGGTAAAGCTGAAACACTGTAGCCTGAACATATGACCCTTTATGATTTAAATCCCATCCTTTCTTCCGAAACTTTCTTCCTCCATTCCTTATCATGCTCTATCCAAACTGGTCTACTGTCCATGCCATCCCATCCTGGCCTCCCAGGAAGCTCTTTCTCAGGTGGTACCCCTGTTTGTAATGTTGTTCCTTGTATGATCACCAAGACCAAGTTCAAATACTACAGTGTCTAAGAAACCATCAATGATGTCTCCAAGCTTCCTGCTGTAAATGACCTCTCTCTCATCAGAGCTCTTAAAACCATTTTCAAAACTGCTTCAAAAACATATTGATCTCAATAATTTATGCAGATCCCTTAATTGTTGCCCCCTGCCACAGAAAGTTAGAGCTTTCTTTTTGGTGCATAGACCTCTTTGGTGCTGTATCTTCTCTAGCTTTCCCAGCTTCATCTGCTCTTGTAGAAACGTCTCTGCTCTTTCCTCCTTTTGGTCCCTGCGTTCATGTTATCGAGTTCCATTTCAACCTCTTTACCTTGATAAAACACATGTATGTAATTTTGGCATTGCTATTGTTTTTCATTGGAGTTACAAGAGATGTCTGACCAATGCTCATAATAATTCATCTAGCCATGCTGCTAATAATTTAATTATGGCATTTAATTACTGAGCTCCAGGCACTATCTTATGGACCTTGTATACTTTGCTTCATTTAAGACTTTTCCAGAATCGTGAGCGGTAACTGTTTTAAAATTCCTATTTTACAAATGAGAAAACTGATACTTGAATAGGTTAACTCAAGGTCATCCACAGAGTGACACAGCTGAGATTTGAACTCATGTGTAGCTGACTCCAAAACCCAAGTTCTTAATCACGTTATCAGAAAATTACCAAGAGACATCTAATTAGTTGTATGCAATTAAATATATATGAGGGAGAGGGCCATCAGGAGATTATTTAGAAATAAAAACAAAATAGGATGCATAAAAACAAAGATAAAAGCAAGAACAGTTGAACAGAGTCCGAGAACAATGAATCATGGTTTACAAGTTTTAGGAAAACTAATTAGCTGGAATATAGCAAAGAAGTCAGCTGAGACATCTATCCTTGAGAAGGCTGAGGAGGAGTACCAAAGAAACCCATTTTCATTGTAGATTGCAGAAAACCTTGAGCGTTTCACTGAGGAATGTATGTGGCAGGGTATCTCTGTCTCCTTGCATCCATACCTCTGCTTTTATTGGGGTGGTCTCCACTACCTCCCTCATCAGAACCTCTCCCTAGGGTGCATGGCTTCTGATCTCCCAAAAGACTGGTTTCTACTGTTAAAAGAGATCATGCATGTGGAGTCCTTAACAGGTGAGACAGTCACATGGCCATCCTGAAATAAATGTAGAGCCATGATAAGCCTTACAATCACGGGGTGTCTTGTTTTCATATATTTATCATTACTAACAGGAAGCTGATGGGTTTTGCTTTCCCGGCTTTTGCTGGTGTTGAGATTCCTTCTTTAACCAGCTCTGGCAACTCCCTTATGTAACAACACATGCATAAGTATTCATACAATTCACTGCTTTGGATTGATCAGCTCCATCTATGAGAATTGTCTTGGCCACAGTGAATGGATTATAGTTACAATAGAAGTCTGTACTAGGTGGTCCTTCTTTTGACACTTGCGGACTCCCAAGGAATGGTGGCTGGACTCTATTAGGCTCCAAACTCTCACATGTCTGAGCGCCAGCTCCCTCTCTAAACATAAGCATCTTGGGGCTGGAGGTAGGGGGATCTTTTCTGATGCATCTTTCTTTGCCATGTAATTCCTACCCCAGGATCATGCTCACATAAGTGTTCTTGGAATATGTGATTAAGTGACTGAAAACTCCATTGTACTGCCCTGTTGCTGCATAAAACTGGTTGTCAATGCCGACAGCTCCCTGTGGTGTTTTTCTTCCCTTTGGGAAATCACACCAATTTAGCTTTGGCTACTGTTTCCTCCGTATACCTTTTCATGTGTGTGCAACAACCCACAGTATTTCCTCCTTGCTTTCAACTTGCTAGAGACCAGCCTTTCTCATGACACTCCACAGCTTGACTCAGCTTCCCTCCCTGTTGCTATCCCTGATCTCCCAACTGCCTCCCTCTTCCAAATTATGCAAAAACAACGACCATTTACTGCATACCTACTACCTGCAGATGCTGTATATGAAAAACCTTTCTGGGTCCTCATAACAGCCCCCAGGGTAGGTCTACCAGTGTCTATTTTACACATAAGAAAACTGAGGCACAGAGAAGGGACTTTGGAAGCCTCAGAGAAACAGCTGAAATGCCAGTCAGCTGTGATTGACACCAAAGTCCAGCAGTTTAACCATTACAGTATATCTTTAAATAGAAATACCAATTACATTTTTTAGATATTCTAAAAAAATTCCACATATCGATTTGAAGACTAATGGGCAGTCATACACTTCTGAGCTCATATTTACTCAGAAATCTTTGTCGTAACAGCTCTTCCTCCTCTAACCTTGTTAGTTTCTAACCTTCCAGTTTCTGCAGCAGATACTCAAGCCTACCACGTGCAAGGGAGATTGCTGGGCACTGCTTTGGAGCAAAGTGTAATATGTTATAAATCATACGCTCCATGAGTTTACAAAAGAACAGAGAAATGAAGGGGAAGAAAGAAATAAAAGAAAATTGTATTAAAAGAGTCGACTATTAGAAAATGCTTAGAAAGGCAAGACTTGTGGAGGTACAAAGGCATTTGTCAGGTACAGGGTAAAAAAAAAAAAAAAAAAAGAGGATGTTTATCTAGCTGACCTGTAAGTTTAACACTGTATTAAGTGCGTTCATAGCAACAGTGGCCATTTTTAAGCATCTATTATGTACTATGAGTTTTTTATGCATTTTTCATCCCTTCATAAGGAGCAAACAAAATAGGAATTCTGATCTCTGTTTTACAAAGGAAGACACTGGAAGCACAGAGAGGTGAAAAAAATCACCTAAGGGTACACAGCCATTAAATGGAAGAATCAAAATAAGAATCCAGGCCTGTCTTGGCCTGCATTTCTGGCATTCCTCACATATGCCTCTTCACCTTCCAGTGGGATCCAGCATATTATCCCCATTTACAGGTAAAGAGGATGTGGCAGAATGTCAGTGTTGGAAAGGACTTGGGAACTAGAATGCTTGTTTAGGCGAAACAAGGAAGGCTGTGTGCAGATTTGCTGGACCTGGAAGGACTAATAGGACTTAGTACACAGACACTGTAAAAGCATTCTTGAGAGAAAGGTCTTCATGAGAAGAGGCGGAAGTGTGGCAGATGCAGGACGAAAAGAAGAAGCCACTGACCAGTGTGGCAGCACTCTTAGGCTGCTGGAAGCTGACATGGCTGGAATCCTAAGTCAGGCCTAGCTACAATGCGTTCCTTTGGTATAGATTATTTGCTTTGAATCAAGGGTATTGACGCCACAGAATCAATTCTGCAGGAAGTGAACCCTAAGAAGAGGCACTGAGACTTTTTTTGGGAGATCCTAAAAAAGCCAGTTCACCTGCTCCAACCACGAGGCACATTTGCTCCCAAACATTGACTCTGTGCAGCATCTTGGAGTATTTTGCACGTATCTCTCCCAAACCCAGAGAAATAAAGTCCATGGTGCCTTTGGGAAACAAAATAGCACTTGTTCCCCACTATCTCATCTGAACAACCCTTTGCTGACTAATTGAATTACTCTGGCCCACAAACTGATAGACAGCTGCTAAAAATGGTTATTGCATTATTAATTCGCTCCAGCAATTTCACATTAAACCTATACTGTTAATAATTTTTCCCCTTCTATTTCTTCCCTCTTAATTAGACTATTTAAAACTTTGAAGGAATAGTCTTTCCATGCTAAATGGAGGCATTGGGCAAATTACATTTTTGATTGAATACTTCTCTGATAGGCCAGCAAATGAGACTGTTGAGTTGTTAATTATTGTCAGAGTTCCACACGATGCCTGCTAATGAGGCAGTCAATCTCAGCTGTCAGTCCCCTGATATTAATGGAGGCTGATGGGATGTACTGGGAAGGATGTTTGCTGGAGGTCCAGGGTGTCCAGTTTGTTGTTGTTCAGTAAATACTGCTGGTATTTTTAATCATTGCTGGTAGGGCTGTGTGTCTGCAGTTTCTTGGAAGGTGATGGATATAAGGAGGTACCTATTGAGCAGTCAGAAGACTTCTTAAGACCCCTGACCTGGACTCTGAATGACCTAGCCCCAGGCTCCAGAAGATGTTTTGAAATTTTTTCCTGATGTAACCAGGGTTATGCTGGTGTGGACTGAGAGAGGTGTCAAGTCTCATTCAGCAAGACTGGGAGTGACAAAGAGGGGATGGCACCCAAGATTGGGTACCCAAGAACTCTATATACTTTTTAAGCAGGGTTATGCTGTAACTCTATATACTTCTGAGCAGGGTTATGCTGGTGTGGATTGAGAGAGGTGTCCGATTTCATTCAGCAAGACTCGGGGTGACAAAGAGGGGATGGCATCAAAGATTGGGCACTTGAGAACTCTATATTTAGTCTGGGACAAAGCAAAAGCTCAGTAGAAGGGCAGGGAAGGTAGAAAAATTGGATTTGACTCAATAAATATTTACTGAGTACTTTGTATGCATGATAAAGACTTAAGTTCTCTGTGCAAACTCCCAAGGCAGACATTTTTTGGGAATCATCCTTGACCTTTACAGCGTCTACTTCACAACTACCCTCTTCCCCCGCCCCTCCATTAGACCGCTTCCTGAGGCTCACGGATTCTCCTTCACCAATGCTTTGGAAACTCATTATCTTCTCCTTCTCAATTTTTCCTCCTCCAGGCCCATCCTTCCCATCAACCTCTGGGTTACTGCCCCCAATCTAATTATTGCTGAATCTACACCTCCCACCCTCTGCCAAGGTGACCTCTTCGACCTCATCTCCTACTACTCGCCCCAACTCATGCAGCTCTCCAACATGCCATGTACACTCCCCCACTCTCCTCTGAGCTTTTGTTTCACCATCTCTAGAACAGGGCATCAACCTGCTGTGACGTACCTGGCAGGGTTCTGATCAACACACACTGGCTTCCTTCTCCTTGAGCCTTTATTGCTAAGCCTTATCATGCCAACTGATCTTTATGCTTTCCTGCCATCTGCCTATCCCTTCGAGCCTATTCATTTTATTATGGTCGAGACATGGGTTGTGGGTGTGGATGGGGAGGTTGTCAAGGCAAGGCTAGAACATCCCTGTCACAGGTGCGAGTCACTGCCCTACAGGGAGACTTCCCTCTCATGGGGGAAGACATGAAGGCAGACTCCTAACTTGGGAGGGGCATCAGGCAACAAATTATTGAATTCATATGAGTTTTAAGGCAGATTCTTAGGTATTACTTTGCAACTGTGTGGGGGAATATAGTCAACTACATTGAACAAAAGATTTTAACTTCTGAAGACATAATCCGGCCACTTTGTTAACTGCACATTGATGCCACAAGTGATTGTTGACAGATTGCAAGGTACTGGACACTGTCTTAGGTGCTACGATATCATAGGTGTCAAAGCAGGCAGGATCTCTGCCCATCAAGAGTATATATTCTAATTTGGGAAGCAAAGGGCCAACGAGTAAGCAAGTAAATGTTCGATAATACTAAGAGATACAAATATCACATCTCTTGTGTGATTATGAGGCATGGGAGTGATGGTGGTGTGGGGTTGAGTAATTTCAGGAAAATATTAAGAGGTAGATTTGAGCTGAGATCTTAATGAAGAGAAATCCAGGTAAATGAATGTAGGGGTAGAGAGAGTAAGCATCCAGGCAGTGAAAATAGCAATCACGAAGGGATGGAGAAGAATATGAGCTTGGATAGTTGCAGGGTCAGAAATAATGCTGGTTTGCCTGAACTGTGAGAAGAGGGGTGGTAGGGGGAAGGGGTAATAGAGTATGAGTTTGAAGAGACAGGACCTTAGAGGCCATGGTAACACACTTGAATATGATGCCAAGGACAATGGGAAGCTGCTGTGAGTTTAAAGCAGGGGAATGACATGATTGGATGCAGGTGCTTTCTGAAGATTACTATGGAGCACCTCTTATATGTGAAGCCCGGTGCCAGGTGGTGGATGCACAATGATGAAGTAGATACAGACATCACCTTCTTAGAGTGCCATCTAACAATGGAGACAGACACACAGCCAGGTATCTGATGCAATACATGGACAAACAGCCTGGTAGTGGACCTTAATGACTGCTCTTTCCTCCGATAGTAATAGACATTTTCATTGGGTTTTTGGCTTCTACATTTCCCAACTTTCCCTGAAGCTGGGTTTGGCTGTGAGATTACACTGTGGCTAACAGGATATATGTGGAAGTAAGTGATAGCAGCTCCAGGTTTCCTCCTTCAGAGGCAGCTGGTTCTACATTCTGCTGCTCTTCCCCCTGCTTCCATCCTACTGCTTCAAATGTGGATGGGAGGGTTACATGCATGTGCCCTGGAGCACCCCATGAGAGCTAGACATCAGGGATGCAGGAACAGAAAGCTGCAGGAGCCTGGAGTTCTGCATGGAGCACTCCATGCAGGAGCCATTCAGTTCTGCATGGACACGGTAAAGAGCTGCAATTCCAGGCCGGGCGTGGTGGCTCACACTTGTACTTCCAGCACTTTGAGAGGCCAAGGTGGGTGGATCACTTGAGGTAAGGAGTTCGAGACCAGCCTGGCCAACATGGCAAAACCCCGTCTCTACTGAAAATCCAAAAATTAGCCGGGCATGGTGGCACTCACCTATAATCCCAGCTACTCCAGAGGCTGAGGCAGGAGAATCACTTGAAACCAGGAGGTGGAGTTTTCAGTGAGCCGAGATTGAGCCACTGCACTCCAGCCTGGGTGACAGAGTGAGACTCTGTCTCAAAAAAAAAAAAAAAAAGAACTACAATTCCAGTCCTAGGTTGTTACTTCTGTACTTTTACCCAAAAGACAAATCTCCATCTCATGTAGAAGCAGGCTCTATTTTGGGTCTATGCTATTGTAGACTAATTTAATCCTAAGAGTTAGCTGTGCTAATAAAGTGTTGGCGGGGGAGGGATTTTTTATGGACATTCAAAAAGAAAGGAACTAACTCCAGCTTCCTTAAAACAAATCGAGTGCCCCTCCTGTATTCTTCTCATTACCTGCTCTTGGTACCTCCCAGTCAATGCTGTAAAATTGGTTGAGACTGGCTTTCTCTGAGAACCCTGGATGCTGATGTTTTTTGTTTTCTTGTCTTCCCTCTGGTCTACTTCAAGCAGACAGAAGGGGAGCCGGAGCGAAGGTGAGTATGAGGCAGTCCCTTCCTGCAGAGAAGTCTGGAGATTCTGCCTCATGTTTATGAGAAAGGCAAGCCAAGACAAGTTTGGATGGGAAACAAGAGCACTTAAGCAATTAAACTACAGCATTCATTTCACAAGAGGGGAAAAAGATGGAGAGGAAAACAGAATCTAACAAAATGGAGATGGCAACCCCTTTAAAGTTATTACTTACTGGCAAGGATTGTTCCTGAATTTTATTAAGTAAAAAAAAAAAGGCAATGAAAATTCAGTATTTACTAAAATGCTACCATTTAAATGGAATAGGAAGAACATACCAATTATGCTGGAACCCACATGAGTCTGTACAGGATGCTACATCAGGAAAAAACAAAAAACAAAAACAATACTGACAGGATGATGTGGATGGCCTGTCTGACTGTTCTGGACTGCTCTGTCTTCTGGCTAAATAATGTCTTCAGGCAGAGATAACAATAAAAAAAATTTAATACTTGGTACATGGAAGGTACCACCAATCAGCCAATCTGAATATGGTGGGGCCCTGGAGACCTCAGTTGTGCAAAGTGTTGGTCCTTTTTTTTTTTTTTTCTGGATCAAGGGGAGGTCTAGGGAGTAACTAGCAGAGGGATTGAGGTGATCAGGGCACTTGGGGGCTCAGGCAGCAGCTATTTAAAAACAAATGCAGATGCAATTCCATATTTTAACAACCACACAGCGTGCTGTTGTGTATTTGCCAAATATCATCAGCTCCATTTCCACAAATGAGAAGCTATTGCTCCAAAGAGGTGCCTCGATGCCTTGGATCAAAGAAGCCCCATTTCTTTTCTCAACAGTCACAGAGGTGCCAGTGTTCTGCAAATTTTCTTCCAAGCCCCCTAATGAGCCCAGGAGTCCCCATCAGGAGCAATGCCAGCTGCAACTAATGCACACAAAACACTTTGCAATTAACAGAGTCGAATGTGTCATTAAGACAACCTTATGAGGAAGACAATACTCCCAAGTAAGCCCGGAAGCATAATGAAGCTAGGAGGCTAGTATACACCTAAGTGATGGCCCTATAGCAAAATGGCTTTTTTGCTTAGCAAACTAACACAGGAACAGAAAACCAAATACAGCATGTTCTCACTTATAAGTGGGAGCTAAATGATGAGAACACATGGACACATAGAAGGGAAAAACACACACTGAGGCCTTTCAGAGAGTGGAAGGTGGGAGGAGGGAAAAGGATCAAGAAAAATAACTAATAGGTACTAGGCTTAATACCTGGGTAATAAAATCTGTACAAAAACCCTCCATGACACAGTTTACCTATGTTACAAACCTGTACTTGTACCCTTGAACTTAATATAAAAGTTAAAAAAATGGCTTTTGAATTCATTTAGCTTCACAGTCTGAGGCATGGCACAGACAAATGATGGTTGTTCCGTGATTTTCTGTTGATGTTTATATACCCCCCTGTCCATATACAGTGGCTGTTGGAGAAGCAGGTTTGGTTGCCTAGAGTCAGGTTATTACGTGTGTACATCCCAGCTCTTTTCCCGTTCTAGATGTGCAAACTCAGGGAGTGTTCTTAAACTCTCTGAACCTTTATTTTTCTTACCTGTAAAGAGGTTAGGGGAGTACTATTTGCCCTGCTAGGTTGTTGTTAGGAGTTACGCCTTAGGAGTAATTACAAAGGGTGCCAATTAATGGTAATTCCCTTAGCAAATCTTCATGTCTGTGCTGGTTGAACATACACTTCTAGGTCTCACATTTTAAATGAAATAGATACAAGACTGAATTCCAACAAGTCCATCTCATGATTCAATACATAGAGGATCTGAGGCTGAGAGAGTCCAGTGACAAGAATATGGGTTTTAAAGTTCTATATACCAGAATCTGAGTCTTATCCCTTTTGTTTAAAATAGCTGTGTGACCTTGGGCAAGTAACTTAACCTCTCTGAACCTTATGGTCTTTATCTTTAACATAAAAGTAATACTGCCTACCTTATAGGAAGGTTGTGAGAATTAAGTAAGGTAAGCTATGAACCTAGTATATAGAAGACACTCAGTAAATGTGAGCTTTTTAAGAGTTTTCTGTATTTCCAGAAGCATGTTCCTCTGCAAGTCACAAATGGACATTGGCATGAGCCAGCAAAGAAAGCAAAAAGCAAAAAGCAAAAAAAAAAAAAAAAAAAAAAAAAAAGACTTCCAGTCACACAGTCTAAAGCACTGGTCTTGCCATCTGGCAGAACAGGATTCAAATTCCATTTCCATCCTTTACTTGCTGTGTAACAGAGGCAACTTACGTCACCTCTCTGTGTCAGTTTCCTCAACTGCAAGATAAGGAAGTGATACTGCCTGAACTTGGGGTATGTTTACATGCTCCCTCTTGTTTTGAGCATTAACTAGTTCATGTATTTGTTTAATATGATTTGTGTTTACCATGTTACAGGCACCATTATCACACTTTACTATCTCAGCCCATTAAATTTAATCTTTACATGAACCTTTGAAGTAAGTACTATTACTACTCCTATTTTACAGGTGAGACATTGGGAAAGAGATGTTGAGTAACTTGCCCAGGTCACACGGTTAGTGAATGGCAGACCTGGGATTTGATCCCACTGTATTCTGGCTTTGGTGCCAGTGGTCTTAATCACCGAGCTATGGGGCAACTAACATCATCACCACCATCACCACTACCACCACCACAACCAATGCCACCACCATCACCACCACCACCATCACTACTACCAATAAACCACCACCACTACCACCAACATCACCATCACCAATACCATCATCACCACTACCACCATCACCACTATCACCACTACCACCAGCACCATCAAAACTACCACTAAAACCACCACCACTACCACCACCGCCACTACCATCAGCACCAAAACCACCACCACCACCATCACCACCACAATTATCACCACCACCACCATTATCACTACCACTAAAACCACCACCACTACCA
This sequence comes from Pongo abelii, assembly GCF_028885655.2. NCBI lineage: Eukaryota > Metazoa > Chordata > Mammalia > Primates > Hominidae > Pongo > Pongo abelii. Next base: position 108,148,891 of record NC_071998.2, read on the forward strand.
TCACCATCACCACCACCACCACTACCACCATCACCACCACAACCATCACTACCACCAACACCATCACCACCACCAGTACCACAACCATCACCATCACCACCACCACCACTACCACCATCACCATCACCACCACCACCACTACCACCATCACCACCACAACCATCACCACCACTACCACCACCACCACCACAATCATCACCACCACCGCCATCATCACTATCACTAAAACCACCACCATCAACACCATCACCACCACCACAGCTATCACCATCACCACCATCATCATCACCACTACCACTAAAACCACCACCACTTCCACCACCACCACTGCCACCATCACCACCACCTCCATCACTACCACCAACACCATCACCACCACCAGTACCACAACCATCACCATCACCACCACCACCACTACCACCATCACCACCACCAGCACCACCACCATCACCACCACCACCACCACCACTACCATCACCACTACCACCACCATCACCACCACCAATATTCCAACCATCACCATAATCAGAATTATAACCACTCCCACCACCACAATCACAACCACCACTACAACCTCAGGTACTGCCAAACCGCACTTATTGTGTGCCGATGAGGTGCCAAGCACTTTACATGCATGGTCTCATTGTATTCTCACAACAATCCTATGGGGTAGGTTAAGCAATTTGCCCAAGGTCACTTGATTAGCAAGCGCTAGTACTTGCACTTGATTTAGGTCCTCTGGTCCCCAAACCCATGCTCTCGGATACTTTATTAGATTGCTGAAACCACAAAAAGCACCCAACATGTCATCAGGCACATAACTGACATTTTCCAGAGACATTTCTCTCTTCCAGGAATTTTCAAGCTGTAAAGTTTGGGTTTTCTGACAGCCCTTGAGCACTTCAGTATCAACCTTTTCACCTTGTCTAATTTGAAGGGTGAATCTGGTGGCTTCAGATGACAAATGAACCCACACACATCTTCACCTTGTTCCCATTTACCAAAACTCTGCCCAAGGCTTGGAACCTTGTTTATGTCTTTGGAAAAGAAAAAATGATGAGCAAAGGTAGGTGGCAGAGCCCTGTCTAGCTCCTTAGGGGCTGGACAAATTGTTAGATGTGAGAGCACATTGATGGGAAACATAAGACTCTAGGGCCTTGAATATAAGGGGCGTGAAAGACCCATCATTGTTTGAATTGTATGTGTTGGATTTCTAATTTGGTTTAACTTTATAAACATAGGCCTGGTAACTTATGAGAGGGTTCTGGGCTCAGCCAATGCTAGGACAACAACCTTGATTTCCCCTTCTATCCATCTTTCATACTGAGCTAGAATAATGGTTCTAGAATGGAGGTCTGGTAATTCTTTTTCCTCCTTAAAATGCTTTCATGGTTTCAGATTGCCTTCAGGAGAAAGACAGGACCCCTGAACATAATCTAAGAGGCTCTTCATGGTTGACTCCTGAGCAACCACTCATCCCTCAGCTTCCTTCTCCCACCTCCTTCCTTATTCCCTGTCACCACCCATCACTCTAGTCATCTAGGGCAATCTGCCTGTCCCTGAACATGTTAGATATTGCATCCTCTTGGTCTTCTTCTGACTCTCACACTTCCCTCAGATCTCATTTGGGACTTCATTTTCCTCTGGGATAGTTCACATCTGCCTATTCTCTAAACCTTTATTTACTGGCACTATCTATTATTTCTCTACCAAGGCCAGGGACTTGTATTCTCTACTGCCTAGCCCAGAGTCTGACACATAATGAGTAGGCCTTCCATAAATATCTATTGGTTGAATGAATAAATAAATGAGCATGTCCAAGGATCAAGTTCTAGAACTACATTACTTTTGGGGGAGTGGGTAGAAAGATACGCATTTGAGGTTTAGGACAAGAAAAAATCGCAAACGGAATTGAAATTAAAAAAAAATCAGTAATTGTTCTCTGATTCCTATTTGACCCTGGTACTATACATAATTAATTTGATAAATATGTGTTAGTTTTTACTGAATTGCCAAGCAACATGCTGCACTCAACTGCAGAGATAAATGTGACATCTTTTCTGCCTTCATAAAGCTCACTGTCTAACATGGGAAGCAGATACACTGAAACTAAGCTCACAAAATATCTATCAGCTGTTTGAAGACATACTGTGCACCAGGCCTTTTCATACATAATTTCTAATTTTCTCAGCAACCTTTGTGAGATAGGCATTGATTCCATTTTTACAGATGAGGAAACAAGCACGCGAGGTTTAAGTTGGTAACTTTCCTTTGTTCAATCATGCAGTGGAGTGAGAGAAATATGAAATGACAACTTCTTAACACCTGTGGTCTTTCTACTATACTACCTTAATTCACACTACTGTACTGTAATACACTTTGCACATTTGCACTAGAATACCACTTTGCACATTTGCAATCATTTTTATGCATGCCACCTCATGTCAGTGCCATGAAGCACTGTTTGCAATGTAGAGAAGGATGCTATTACAATCCTCGATTGACAGATGGGAAAACTGAGACCCTGAAAGGTTGGGTCCTATGTTAATGCAAATCAGAACAAAATCCTAGTTTCCTGATGGTGGAGACTTTTCCTTTTTACTCTAAAAATACACCCTCCGAAATCATGCACCTCCAATTCCAAATATGTAACTCCTTTGGTCCACAAGGAGCACTGACATTTCCTCCCCAGGGCGGATCAATGGCACTGCCCTTGAGCTGGCTGCTGGCAGTTTCACAGGCCCCCTGAATACTCAACAATACCCCCCACCCTGAAGCAGTGCTTATATTAAGTTTGATTTCAGGCCTTTATCCAATTGCTCCCCTGTCAGCTAGCTGAAAGGGCCCTGGAGATCATGGCCAGCTCTTTGCCCCATTTGAGGACAATGCATTGGCCTAAACCACAGCACATTATCTGGGCTTCAATATATTATCACAATATTGTTTTCTTCAGACTGATAACAATTCATTGCTTTAAGTACACAGGGGCATAATTCCAAAAGAGAATTGATCATCTTTCTGAGATCACTCTTGCTATTAAAAAAAGGGAATATTCCCAGGAAGGGATTTCCTTTGCCCCCCTTGTTTCTCTAGGTCTTATTTCCACAATTTAACTCAACAAACATTTACTTTCTTTACTATGTGCCAAACACTGTGTTAAGATTTGAAAGGACAAAGACAAATACGAATAGGACACTTCCTATTAGGGTACCCACTCTGTTATAAAAAGAAAGATGTGTGAAACAGTAGTACTAATTCAAAAATGCCAGAGAACACAGAGGTAATCAGCTCAGGCTTTGCTGGTGTGCCAGTCATGGGTTCAAATCCCGGTTCTGTCACTAGCTAGTACAACTTTCGGCCGGTGACTTAACCTCATAGTCTCAATTTTCTCATCTGGCATAATGAAGACAGTCATAGTGCCAACACCGTGGCCTTATTTAACGATGAAATAGTAGCTAGCTATTAGTAGTAGTAGTAGCTATAGTAAGATACATGGTAGCTAGCACACAGAAAATACTCAATAAAATAATTGCTTTTATTATAACAATAAAATTATTGTTTTATTATTTAAATAATTTTAACTTTAATAAAATATTTGCTTTTGTTATTTAAAAAATTTATTATTATTATCATTATTCCAACTCTTCTGACCCTCCACAGAGTCACCCTGGAGGACAGGGATTATATGCTTTTCTTCTTTGTAACTCCCCGTCCTTCGTGTCTACCAAAGGGCTCATCACACATTTGATTCTCAGTAAGATTTAGCTGACTGTATTTTAGACAGATACAGCTAAACAGAAATAAAATCATTTGTGTCATTCTTTTGTTTTTTTTTTTTTTCCAAATTGAGCTAATTACACACACATGCAAATCTTGGGTAGCAAAAACCTACTATGTATAGGCCTGTTCTGAGTGCTAGAGAGGGAGATGAATACAATACCAATGTGGTCTCATAAAGCTCACAGCTCCAAAGTGAAGGGAAGCAGCCAGTTTTCACAATGACTCAGGTGGAAAAATGATAACAAATACAGTCATGAGCTGCATGATGACGTTTCCATCAACCATGGACCAAATACATGATGGTGACCCCATAGCACGACAGCAGAGCTGAAAAATTCCTCTGGCCTAGTGACATTGTAGCCTTCCTAATGTCCTAGCACAATGCATTACTCACATGTCTGTGGGGATGTTGGTGTATGCAAGCCTACCACACTCTCTGTTGTATAAAAGTATAGCACATACAATTATGTACAGTACATAATACTTGATTATGATAATAAACAACTATGCTACTGGTTTAAGTATTTATTCTACTATACTTTTAATTGTTATTTTTATTATTTTGTAGAGACAGAGGTCTCACTATGTTGCCCAGGCTGGTTTCAAACTCCTGGCCTCAAGCGAGCCTCTCGCTTCAGTTTCCCAAAACACAGGGAATACAGTTATCAACCACCATGCTGGGCCTTTTTGTTGTTATTTTAGAGTGTAGTCCTACTACTTATTAAAATCAGTTAACTGTAAAACAGCCTCAGACAAGCCCTTGTAACTGTAAGACAGCCTCAGACAATAGCTCCAGGAGGTACTGAAGAAAAGGCATTGCTATCATAGGAGATGACAGCTCCATGTGTGTTATTGTCCCTGAAGACCTTCCAGTGGGACAAGATATGGAGGTAGAAGACAGTGATATTGATGATCATGATTCTGTGTAGTCCTAAGCTATTGTGTGTGTTCATATCTTAGTTTTTAATAAAGGAGTTTAAGAAGTGAAAAAAACTATTTAAAAAAGCTCATAGAATGAAGATGTAAACACTCATGTACACCCACGTGTGTGTTTTAAGTTAAGTGTTACTACAAGTCAAAAAGTTTAAAGAAATAAAACATAAAGTTATAGTAATCTAGGTTTATTATTGAAGAAAGAAAATGTTAAAATAAATTTAGTGTAGTCTAAGTGTACAGTGTTTATAAAGTCTCCAGTAGTATCCGGTAATGTCCTAGGCCTTCACTTTCACCCACCACTCACTCACTGACTCACCCAGAACAACTTCCGGTCCCTCAAGCTCTACTCATGGTAAGTGCCCTATACAGGTAGATAATTTTTAAAAATATTTTAAAATTTCTACTGTCCCTGTTCTATGTTTAGATATGCTCAGATACACAAACACTTACCATTGTGTTAAGTTGCCTACAGTATTCAGTACAGCAACAAGCTTTACAGGTTTGAAGCCTAGGAGTAATAGGCTACATCATGTAGCCTTGATGTACAGTAACCTTTACCATCTATGTTTGTGTGAATACATTCTTTGATGTTTGCACAATGACCAAATTGCCAGACAATGCATTTCTCAGAACAAATCCCTTTCGCTGAGTGACACATGTCTGCAGAAGACAACTGAGGATACCAGTTTGAGATCCGTTAAGACTTGGTTATGGCATATTGTTTAGCATGGTATTTAACTCTGCTAGCGTGCTTAGAATTTCCTGGCGAATTATCTTGGGATAATCTGGGATACTTGTGATTCTGGCCTGACTTTTTTTTTTTTAAGTCTTTTATTCTGGAACAATTTTAGATTTACAGAAGAGTTGCAAAGATAGTGCAGATAATTTCTGTACACCTTTCACCCAGCTTCCATTCATCGTAACATGTTACATAACTATCCAGGAAGAACAGATGTCCTAGTTTGAAGGCTGTCAGCAGGAGAATCCCCTCTTACTCAGAGAAGGGTGAGCTGCTTGTTCTTTTCAAGCCTTCAACTGATTGGATGAGACTCCCTACCCCCCACATCATGGAAGACAATCTGCTTTACTTAAGCTACAGAAAAAAAAAAAAAAAAAACAACTTCACAGAAACACCTAGAATAATGCTTGACCAAATAATTGAGCATCTCCATGGGCCAGTAAAGTTGACATATAAAATTAACTCTCACACTCTAGTATATTTATCAAATCTAAGCAATTAATATGGAACCAATACTATGAACAAACTACAGACTTTCTTTGGAGGCCGATGATTGCTTTTTCATTACAACAGCCTTTATGCACACCAAATGACCTCAGTGTTAGATACCAGCGTTGAGACTATTGGATCAGTACTACCAAAACCAAGCAAGATAGCCACACAACATGAGCAGAGAGGTAGGAAGAACACTGAGCCAGCAGACTACTTGAATTCTAATCCTGGCTTTGCTACTGAAAGGCCCTGAGTCCTAGATAAGCTAAAAAAAAAAAAAAAAAGTCCTTTCAAGCTCTAAAACTCTATAGAAATTTAAGGGGGAAAGTAAAATATGTGTGTGCATGCACATGCATGCACACATACACACACACAATGTGGTCCTGCTTCTCTGAGGTCTCTTCTATACCCAGTGCAGTGCGGCAAGTTGTGATAAGATTATTATCACTCAGGCCCTCAGACCTCAGTGCTGGTAAGTTCAGCTAAGCCTAGGCCCTTCTCCAACTGCAGCTAACCACTGTCTCAGCTCACCTTGAACCTCCACTGAACTCACCGTTCTGATCTCCCAGCAAGAGGTGGCCCTCTTCTCTGATTTATCTCTCTTCTCTGATGCCTGGCCTTCCTACCTCCTCTAGGGTTGGTGGCTTCTCATTCTTTCTGCTGGTTTTTATGACTTGGTCATTGGCCCAGGGAGTCCTGGGTGCTAGACTGAGATAGCCCTCTGTAGGATACGGTCCCTGCCCTGCATCCAGCTTCAAAATGTTTATCGCATCACCATTTGTATTTTAGGAATATGTGCCTGCAATGAAAGTCCTCCCTTTCTTGCACAAGCTGAAGCACTGATTTGCTGCTCATGTGCATGTGTGCACACACACACTCAACCTGACAGGAACGGATTGTGAGGGCTTCCCTGAGCAGGTGTCCTTTCTGCATATAAGGAAGCTAGCCAGAAATTAGTGGTGTTGACATTTAGGGAACATTTCTAGATGACTTTCAGATGAGGAAGACTGAAACAATAAGAGGCCAAGTTCAGCCCAATACAAAGCAAGGACTTCAGGGAACACCAGGCAGCCTTAGCCCAGAGGCAGCAATGGCAGAAGAGTATGCAGCTGATGCACATGACCTATAATTGCCAAACGGGCAGTGATAACTTAAATCCTTTATATTCATAACTCTCCTCTTTGTGGTCCCATTTCACATCCTCTTCTGGATGGATGTACACTACAGAAATGTCAGCACATTTCCACTGAGGGGGTGATGCCAGAATTAGAAGTTATTATGTGTTTGAGTTTCTCAACCATATTAAATCTGCACCTACTATGTACCAGGTCTTGTTGTCAGTAGTTATGGACTGGGGATAAAAAGATGAATAAGGCATGATTCTAAACATCAAGGAGCTCATAGACTGAAGGGAAGGGGCAAATGGAAAAACCATGTAAGAAACTGTGTATAAATGCTGGGCTCTAGGGGTGAAGGGGAATAAGTGAAGAAACCAGCACTCCTGGCGCACCTGTGAGTATAAAGATGTGAGTTTAGTGCCCACACTTTCAGCTCAGGCTCAGAGTAAAGAGATACAGATACCCATTCCTACTGCTAGCACCTTTCTTTCTTCCCTAACCTGTAAGACTGGACCCCAACTAGCCTGCTTACATAAGTATCTACAATTCAACCTGTAATCTAAAAAGCCAGATTCAAATATTCTAAAATTAGATATCGGTAATGGTTACACAACTCTGTAAATTTACCCAAGCTCCTTAAAAATGTACATTTAAAATGGGTGACTGTTATTGTATGTACATTATATCTCCAAAAAAAGCTCTTAAAATAAGGCAGATTTATGTTCTGGATGCATGTAGGATTGTGCAGTACTGCAGATCAAAATAATCACGGCTTCCCTAATTTCTCCAACATAAAATCCCTACCTTTGGCCTGACATTCGAAACACTGAAAGAAGTAAGCCTTAACTCTGGGGAGTGTCTTGTGCCTTAAATGTGCTGGTCTCCTGCATGGCCAGCATGTTCCATTACATTGCAACACATTCTGTTTCTTTCCATTCTATTTTTTTCCATATTATCCCATCCCACAAGATTTTGTTTGCCTCTTTGTTTGTTTTAAGAACTTACTTTAGCAATGCATAGCTCTATGATGGGTACTAAAAATATAGAGATGAAGAAAACAAAGTTCTGCCCTCCAAGAGTTCACAGGTGCACTTGTTCATTGTGAAGACGGATATGAAAACCGACAATTACAATAATAATAGCCAACATTAATGTAGTGCTTACCATGTGCCAGGTACTGTTCTCAGTGCTTTTATAAATATGAGCTCGTCTCATTTTTATAACTACCTTATGGGGAAGTACTATTATTATCTCCATTTTACAAAAAAGAGAACTAAAGCAGAAAATGATTAAGCAAAATGCCCAGGGTCTTAATATGAGTAGGTAGCAGAGCTCAAATTTAAATCTGGGAATCCTGCCTCCTGAATTCATGCTTTTAACCTACATGTGATAGAGAGATCTACACAAATCAGAGGTAGAAATATTCCCCGAGGAGGTGACATCTCAGCTAGTTTTCAGAGAGGAGATGATGAGAAGCCATGTGCCATACAGACATGGGAGAGAAGATCAAATTAAAAGCAGATGCAGGCCAAGCACGGTGGCTCATGCCTATAATCCCAGCACTTTGGAAGGCCGACTCAGGTGGATTACCTGAGGTCAAAAGTTTGAGACCAGCCTGGCCAACATGGGGAAACCCCGCCTCTACTAAAAATACAAAAATTGGCTGGGCATGGTGGCTGCATGCCTGTAATCCCAGCTACTTGGGAGGCTGAGGCAGGAGAATTTCTTGAACCCAGGGGACGGATGCTGCAGTAAGCCGAGATCACGCCACTGCACTCCAGCCTGGGCGACAGAGTGAGACTCCGTGTCAAAAAAAAAAACAACAAAAAAAGCAGACGCAAAGATATGAATGTACATAGTAGGGTATGTTTGGGAAGCCATAAACAATTTAATGTGGCTGAAATGCAAAGGACAGGGGGCAATGCTGGTTGGATATGAGGCTTGAGCTGTTATGAGGAACTGGATTACATCAGATTGAGGTACTGTATCAGTTAGGATGTGTTTGGCCCAAAAGAAGCAGAAAAGCATGACCAAAATTGGCTTAGACCATAAAGATATGAATTGTTGCTTATATTAGAAAGTCCAGAGATAGTAAGGATTTCAGAGTTGGTCAAGTCATTAGTTCAACTGTGTCATCAAGATCTAGCCTTTCCATCTACCCACTCTGGCATGTTCAGTGATGGTTTATATCTCAAAATGACTCCGTTCAAGGTCTCAAGAAGGCAAAATATTTTCAAGATTCCTAGCCAGATGTGGCATAGTTCAAAATCAGTGAGCAACTATAACGGTGTATCCTTCTTAAGAGAAAGGTGAATTTTCCAGAAGACCTCCTCCTGTCTCACTGGCCAGGACTGAGGATCACGTATCAACTCTCACAAATCACTGGGAAGGAAAATCCCCATATTGGTTTAGCTCTTAGAAAGGGATGGGGCTCACCTTTCCCTGAGTCACACGTGCAAGTGGTAAATATTTGCACCAAATTCATGTTCTGTGAGTAATGAAATGGGGACTGAATGTCAGGCAGCCGATTAGAATAAAACTCAGCCTTTTAACCTAAAGTCTACGAAGGTAGAGGGTAAGGAAGGTCAGGACACCAAAGTTAAGACAAGCCCAAACTGATTCTGAGAAGCAATCTTTTATTCATACATTTATTGCCTTTTAGCACTCTAGCCTACAGTCACGTTTCTTCTTTTCTTCGTTTCCTTCCTCTTTCATTCTCTTTACGTTTCTCCCTTTCTCCCTCTCTTCTGCCCTCCCTCCCTTCCTTCCACTTTCCTTCTATTAAACACAGATTTATCAAGTACCACCTGGTTTATTATTTGGCCAATATTTTTCTTAGTGCTGCTGGAATCACAGTTATAAACAACACACATACAGTTCTGGATGTCCCGTGTTTTGTGTATCAAGGAGTCTTTGTTTCCCTTCAACTTACCCCATCCCACCTGTATTAGTTTGTCTTCACACTGCAAGAACTATATAAGACTGAGTAATTTATGAAGAAAAGAAGTTTAACTGACTCACTGTTCCACAGAATTAACAGAGAGCACGACTGGGAGGCCTCAGGAGACTTAACAATCATTGCAAAAGGCAAAGGCGAAGCAAGGTCCTCCTTCACATGGTGGTAGGAGAGAGAGAAAGCATGCAGGTGCGAAGGAGGAAGTGCCTCACTTACAAATAATCAGATCTCTTGAGAACTCACTTACTATCATGAGAACAGCAAGACAGAAGTACACACTCATGATTCAGTCACCTCCCACCAGGTCCCTCCCTGACATTTGGGGATTACAATTTGAGATGAGATTTGGGTGAGGACACAGAGCCAAACCATATCAACACCTCTTCCCTTAGAAAGCCTTTTATGAACATCTCAGTCCGCAGTGATCTCTCTCTTCTATCAGAGTTTCCACTGTCCCTGAGGCTCCCCACTAATTCTTATGGAGCCTAGTGTGAAAAAATGCTGAGACATCCTATGGAAGATTCTGTGGACATCAAAAGCATCCTGGAACAAGGGCATGCATGTTTATTTCCCCACCCCCAACTTAAACTCCCCTCTCCTTCTTTCACTCTCTTTTTAAATTCTCTGATAACGATTATTGATTTTCTGTAGCCAATGGGCAAAACTAATAAATTCCGTAGTGATCAAAATCTAATAATGATCACTGAGTGTTAGAGCTGAGATAAAGAATGAGGACAATAAAATAGAAATAGGGAATAAGAAAAATGCAATGTGCATGCTGGTGTGTGAGGGGTTGAGGGGGTATCAAGCCTGTCTACTCCAGGAGTGTTGTTCAGTAAGGTCAGGAATTTGAGCCTTTAAGAAAAAGAGGAAGGTCTGATCTTGAGGGCTTGAAGTGGGAAGGATGCAGGGCAGGAAAAGGGTGGGGAGGATGAGAGTGGTAAGTGCTCCAGGATCTCTGTAGACCAAAGGATTAATGTGCCACCTTTATCTTTTAAGGCTTTTCCCCATGCCACCCCCAGCCTCCATAATGGGAATTGGGACTAAAGGTTTCAACTAGCCTGAGTGGCCACAAGTACACATTTTTGTCAAAAAAAAAACAAAAAACCCAGATTGTCTTTAAATTTCTAGGTGGGAAAAAGCAGGACAGAGTTCTCCAATGTGTATTAAGCCAAAGCAGATTATAAGGAGGGGAGAGGAATGTTGCCAGGAGATATAGACTAACCCTTGATATTTCTTCAAGGGACACTCTGCCTGATGTGTATCTTGGAAGGCAGTGGGGACTTGAAAATGGTTTTAGAATCTGACAGTTCCATATTTTATTCCCTGATCCATCACCTGTTGGACGTGGGGCATTTGGAAGTCACTCAACTTCTAAGAAACTTAGTTTCTTACTGAGTGAAATGGGATTCACGTTTTCTGTTCATTCTGCCTCTGTGGGCTGTTTTCAAGATAATGAATGTGAACGTCTCACAGAGACATCTGAGTTAGGCTGATGAGGTTGTTATTTCTTCTGGGAAGATGCTTCTTGCTTCCCAAAGGGATTGCATTGCCAATCTCACTGAGTAATTTATGTGTAAACAACTTTGATTTTCCATCTCAATGACTTTCTTTTTCTATTCTCTGTTTCAGCATATCCCAGATCTGTATACTCCCTCCTAAAAGCAAGGGGGAATAAAAGTTACATGCATCTTTTTCTTACTCATGAGGATATGCAGAAGGAGATTTCTTTGGTCCAAGTTTAGCTAGCAGAGACACAGACTCATTCTCAAAGCATAAAATTTGGATTCAGGCAGTATTTTTATAGTCCTGGTCAGACCAAGGAATATTTTTCCATGAACCATTGGAGAGTAAGTTGCCAACCAGATGCTCCATTAATCCAAACACTTTAGCGCTATTTTCTACCGACAAAACAGTCTCATACATAACAACAATATAACCATCAAAATCAGGAAATTAACACGGATACATCACTACTGTGGGATCCTCAGATTCCATTCAAGTTTTGCTGAATGTCCTAATAATGTCCTTTTAGGGAAAAGTATTCAGGTCAGAACCATGCATTGTTTTCATAGGTAATGTCTTTTAGTCTTTTTAAATTCAGAATGTGCTCTCAGTTTTTCCTTGTCTTTTATAATCTTGAAGCTTTTGACCAGCAACCCTTTTCAATTTGGGTTTATCTGATGGTTCTTCATAATTAGGTTCAGGACTTATGTCTTCAGATGGAATATCACGTAAGTCAGGATTCTTTGATAGGGCATTCTATCAAGTGGTCCATGATTTTGATTTGTCCACGAGGGTGATACTCACTTTGTTCATTCAATTAAGATGTTGTCTGCCAGTCCTCCCTACTGTAAAGTATCTCTTTATTCCTCTGTAATTGTGAAGTCCTTTGTGGGGAGGTACTTTGAAATTATGTAAATATCTCTTTCCTCATCAAACATTAAATGTATTCATTTATTAGTGCATATCAGTATCAAATGGTGGTTTCTTGTTTACTGACTAGGTTATACTATATTAATATAATTATTTATTTTGATGTTCAACTTGTACCAAATTTGACCAGTGGCAGTGTCCCCAAGCTAACTCCTAGGTCTTTGAACATGTTGCCATACTTCTGACTTGCTTTCTGGAACAACAAATATTCCTGGTATAACTTTAATTTTCCTTGTTCTAGCTTCGGAGTCAGCCATTTCTCCCAGGAGCCCTGATTGTTTTTAGTAGAAGTGGTACTTAGAGGCCAAGATCTGGACACTACATATGCTCATTGCTATCGGGTAATGGAGGGTTGGGGTAAGGAGGGTTGCTGTCCTTGAGCCCTTTCAGTAGACAGAATTTGACACACAGAGTGTGTGTGTGTGTGTGTGTGTGTGTAAGAGACAGAAAAACAGAGACAGAGAGAGAGAGGAGAGAAATAATAATTTGGTGTTTTTTATTTTGTTTGTTTGTTTTTTTTGAGAAGGAGTCTCACTCTGTCACCCAGGCTGGAGTGCAGTGGCTCAATATAGGCTCACTGCAACCTCCACCTCCTGGTTTGAGCCATTCTCCTGCCTCAGCCTCCCGAGTAGCTGGGATTATAGGTGTGCACCACCACCTTTGGCTAATTTTTGTATTTTTAGTAGAGACGGGGTTTCACCATGTTGGTTAGGCTGCTCTCGAACTCCAGACCTGGTGATCTGCCCACCTCAGCCTCCCAAAGTGCTGAGATTACAGGCATGAGCCACCATGCCTGGCCTCTTGCTCTTTTTCATAACAGTAATTAGACTAGCACTTCTCAAAATATATCCCAGCAAACTCTTAATACATACTCTGAATAAAAGAGATCCAAGGTCAACCAAGTCTGGCAGATACCAGACTTCTCTGAGGTTTGAAAATGCTCCTGAGCTTGGTGGCCATCCAAAGAGCTCTAGTATGTAGCACCTGTTTATGATATGTCAGTCCCAGTGATAGAATGATTTGTTGCTTCTAAGTGATATAAACTGATATATTTTTAAAAAATTGTACTCGAACTCTCCACAATGTATTTATCATCACTGTATGAAAATATACTAGAGAAGTACTGACCTCTCTCTCTCTTTCTCTCTCTTGCCTTTTCTTTGTTAAATGATGAAATCTCCTTCTCTTCTGGGGCGGGAAGTAAAGAGGATGGGCTGAGACTGTATCAGAACTAGAGTAAGTGGAAAAGACCAGGGGAAGTTGATGTGAAGGCCCTGGTTCTGCCTGATTGAATCTTTGTGGGTTGGAATGGCTTGAGACTATGATCGTGACTTTTAGGGGTACAAGGTCAAGCTGTGCCCAGTTCTAGAATTTAATGTCCAAGTAGGCCAGCCTAGGAAAAACAATAATGAAGCCTACCTTTGTAGCTTCTTGGTGAATACACTAAGGGCTGGTGCCAGGGGTTTTAGAGCCTTTATTGTTCAGTGGTTGAAGCAACAGTCTTTGGAATCAGTTGGATTTGAGTTTGAAACTTTCTTTGCCCTATGAGAAGGGTATATGACTTTAAGTATTAATACAATAATTGTACCTATCTCATAATGCCTTTGTGAGGATTAAATAAGGCAAGTGCATGAAACACACTTAGACCACTGTCTAGCATATGGAAAATGTTCGATAAACAGCAAAGTTTCTCTCTTTTTTTTTCTTATTTTGGTGGTGATTGTTATTTCAGTATCAGTTATGAGTTTGAATGTTCTCTTACAGAGGTCTATCAGAGAATATGCAAGGAAGCCAGGAATGAAAGAGATAGCTCTAGAAGAGGCCAAGCTTTCTCAATCTTGCCAGTATTGGTATTTTGGGCAAAATAATTCTTTGTTGTATTGTTTGTTCTGTGCCTTGCAGGATGTTTAGCAGCATCCATAGCCTCTACCAACTGGATGCCAGTAGTACCCTCCCAGGCAGGGCAACCAACATAGTTTCCAGACATTGCTAAATGTCCCTTGGGGTGGAGGTGGGAAATAAGAACCATTGTGATAAAGGAAGTAATTTTCCAGTGAGCTGAGAAGTGAGTAGAAAATGAAGGAACAGAAATGACAAAAAGAAAGTAGTCAGTTAATAAATTTGCTGCTGAGGGAGGGATGGAGAGAGAGAGAGAAATTAATGGATAACTAGAGAAGATTAAGAGGATTATTGTTATTGCAAATTATTATTCATTTTTAATAAAATATGTGGTTGGATATGTTTAAATACTGAAAGAACATAGCAAATACTGAAGGAGAAGTTAAAGCTTGTCATGGGAAGTTAGTTTTCCTTTGGCAAGCATCCCTTCCACCTTATTCTGGTAGCAACAGGAGACTCCCTCTGACCCCCCTTCTGTTTTCCTTTCATGTCTAGAATTACCTCTTTCTCACTCCATATGGCTATAGGGGAAATTAGGTTACTGATATGTAAGTACCCTCCCTCCTGGCCACAGTATATGCCAGATCTGGCCAATCATAGCACCTGATTCCCCTTTGCAGTAAGTGTCCTTGGCTGGGACAAAACAAATCTTTCCTTGGAATTTTATACAACATACGGAGGAAGACAGATGCTTTCTGTTTCCTTTATGTTAAAGATGTAAGAATGTGTCTCTACAGCTCCTGGTGCCCATGCCCCATACCTATGGAAGACACAGAAACAATGTGGTCAAGACAGAGATGGGAACTGAGATAAGAGAGAGAGAGATAGAGAGAACTAGGCCATGCGCTATGGCTCACGCCTGTAACCCCAGCACTTTGGGAGGCCGAGGTGGGTGGGTCACCTGAGGTCTGGAGTTTGAGACCAGCCTGAGCAACATGGAGAAACCCTGTCTCTACTACAAATACAAAATTAGCTGGGCATGGTGGCATACACCTGTAATTCCAGCTACTTGGGAGGCTGAGGCAGGAGAACAGCTTGAACCTGGGAGAAGGAGGTTGCAGTGAGCTGAGATCATGCCATTGCACTCCAGCCTGGGCAACAAGAGCGAAACTCTGTCTCAAAAAAAAAAAAAAAAAAAAAAAAGAGATCTGTGGTTGTAGATACTGCCATGTGTGAGCCCATCTCTCACATAGCATCATCGCCAGTCATGTGAAACAATTGGTTCCCATTTAGAGTTAAGTCAGTTAGGTTTGGTTTTGACATAGACTGTGAATAGAGTCTACAAAGATAAAGGAGAGGGAAGGTATGATCAGTAGAACAAGGTCCTTCAATAAACTGAAGTGCATGAGATCAGGGTCAGGCAGAGAGATTTGCCTTAGATAGGAAGCAAGCCACACTCTAGAGATGAGTGGGAGAGGGTGGTATTGGTATTTGGTGGCAGAAGCTATGGGAGGCACCATGGTTAAGATCAGTAGGGGATCTGTAAGCATGCAATCACCAGCAAATTATCTATGACCTCACTTTTTTCTCTTCCACTCAAGAAAACATTCCCCAAACACAAGTGGGAGATGTTATTTTACTTATAACGTCATATCCATCGCATTTTAAAAAATCCCTCCAAAAGACAATATTTTGAAACTTGAGTAATTAGACTATTATTAGCACTACATTTCTCACAACTTACCTAACCCCATAGTTTCAAATACTAAAAATCAGAGTAACTTGAGTAATTTGACTGTTTTTGTTGTTACATTTCTTGGAACTTACCCAATAATTCATGTGGTCAAAGCCTGTGAGTTGTGCTGTGCCACTGTAGCTGAGAGCAACTGTATTGACTAAAATCACAATAATATGTAAGCTTTTCATTACTTGATTATAACTGCATTACTGTATTTATAACTGCCTTTTAGTTTATTCTTAATGCTAGTGAGCACTTGACATGATTTGAGAGTTGCAGAAAATAGCCCAACCACCACCACGACTTTATGAATAATAATGAATGGGGTATGTCAGACTACTTACTCTAGACCTACCGTAGACATTACTAATCAATTCTGGTGTTCCTTCCTACTGGGCTCGCATGCAGCCTCAGAATCCTTCTCAGCCTTATGATCCAGAGAGTATAAGCCTGGCCTCAAAGATGCAATGCATTTGCTATCGTTGATTGGCTTAGACGCTCATGGGGTTCATTCCTGTTCATTTCCTGGTGAAGAAGAAATGGCCTCCAGGATCTGGCAAGAATAAGCTTTGAGCATCTGGCTCTCAGTTTCAGCATTCTTTCTCTCCCTTTAAGAAGAGGTGAGATGTGATGAGAGGCACAGGCTGTGAGGCCTCAGGCTTTTATCTCTGGCAATGACATGGGCAGCGTGACATGCAGGGTAATGAATTGCCGTCTTTGCAGAAATGAATAAGTTGTGGTCGGCGATGCAATGATAATTTGCTCCATCATGTTAAGCTGCCCATTCATCATCCACACCTGCTGTCAGGAGCCCAGGGCCGCTGATATTGGCCTCAAGCCTCTTCCTCAGCTAGCCGAGCAATCGCTGTTGGAGCTGCCTCCAAGCTCAAGGCTGCCTTTGATTACAGCCTTCGAGGAGGGGCCCAACTACTTACTGCTCAGCCACTGGTGACTCTGAAAACAAGGGACATTTGTGCTGACCTGGGCTGTTGACATGCAGCCTAACAAAATGTGAAAGACCCTCTGACAGGGATCCAGGTGGCCCGTCTTATTGTCCCACAGTGTGACCTTGGGCCAGGCCATGTCATTTCTGTTCCTTAGCTTCTCTATTATAAAAGGAAGGAGTGGAGGAGACTCCCAGTTCTCCATCTCCAACCCAATAGATCTGCAAATGTCTGCTATGGAAAGGACAGTTTGTGATTTTAACTCCCCCACCCACTGAGGCAAATAAGAGCATTTATTAGCTGAGATTGTTTGGCAGCAGTGAATCAGTTCATTGGCTTAACTGAAAATAAGATGTAATTATCACATATTATGATGAGGAAACTGAGGCCTAACAAGGTTAAGTGGGGTGCCCAAAGCCACAAAGAGAGGTTGTGTTATAGTTACAATTGAATCTGTATCTGTTTGACTTCTAAACCTTTGCTTTTTCCACTGCAAATTGTTTTGGCTAGAGAGCAGGCTATGAAGACATTCTAGCCAAGCCAATTTCCTGAGAGTTCTGCAGGTACCAGGTGTTGCTGGAGCCCAGCGTCTGCTCAGAGGAAGGCGGAGAGACCCAGAGGAACCCAGAATGAGACACTCATTTTTGCATCCTCAGTTTCCAAGTTAATTTTCTAGCTCCTGGTTAGGACCCAAGTTACAGAGACCAGGCAGCTGTCCAACAAGAATGCTGACAGGTTTCATTGTCCTCTAGGGTAGCTGCTGCCTAAAGAATATTCGAATTTTTTTTTTTTTTTAACAACAACAACAAAAAATGGGTTCCCTGTATTGGGCATCTCCTGAGTGCAAAGCCCTGCACTATGTGCTCAACACTTGATCCTTGATGGTTTAAAGCCTCAACAATGTGATCAGGTTAGTTGTTCATTCTTGGATAGAAAAACTGAAACTCAGAGCAGAGACTTGTCCAAGGTCCGTTAGCTCATTAGTGGCAGAGATGTAGCTCAATCTGTATCCATCAGTCATCTGTCCATCAAGTCCTGTGGAGTAGAAGGGGTCACACAATGGGCTCAGAGGCAGAGAACCTTGTGCTAGTTCACACCCTTGACCTGTCCATGTATGTATGGACATGTAAGCTTGGGTGGGTTACACAGGGCTTGGTTTTCTTATCTTTTTTTTAAGGGCTTGGTGTTATTTTTTAAAATAGCAGTGATTCTAATAACAGCAGCTACCTTATATTCAACTCTTATTATGAGCTGGCATTCAGGTGTTTCATTTTATTTCATTTCTTAAAACAATCCCATGATATAGCATCATTATCCCTATTACATGCATCCAACAACTGAGACTAGAAAGGGAATATAACTTACTCCAGGCCACAATGTTAGTGAATAGCAGAGCTAGGATTCTCTGACCTCAAAGTCAAAGTTCTCAGCTACTTAGTTATGCAGGAGAAATGTGCCTTAATATTGAATGTGCAGCTAAATCACCTGGGGATCTTGTTAAAATGCAGATTCTAATTTAGTTTGTCTAGATTGGGGCCTGATAATCTACATTTCAAATAAGCAAGGGATGCCAATGCTGCTGGTCCAAGGACCACACTTTGAGTAGCAACGCCCAGGAATCTAGTTAAAGCTTGGCAAACTTTGTCTGCAAAGAGCCAGATGGTAAATATTTCAGGCTTACTGGGCCATAAGTAACTACTATTACTTTGTTGCAACTACTCAGCTTTGCCATTACAGCAAGATATCAGTCATTGATAATACGTAAACAAATGGATGTAACTATGTTCCAATAAAACTTTATTTATTAAAAAAAAAAAACAGGTGATGGGCCAAATTGGCTCATGGGATATAGTTTGCAAACATCTGAGAGAGTTTCCAGATCATTTAGCTTCCATCAGCCTCATTCACTGTCTTTTCACACCCACCACTCTGAATAGTCTAATGCAATGGCTCTCAAAGTGTGGTCCATTGATCAGCAGCATGAGCATCCCTTAGGAACTTGTTAGACATTCAAATCTGTAGGCCCCAACTCAGACCTACTAAACCAGAAAACCTGGAGGTGAGCCCAGCAATCTGTAGTTTAACAAGCCCTCCAAGTAATGGTTATATGTGCCAAAGTACAAGAACTGAGAAAGAATTGACATCTCTGAAATGTAGGCAAGACCTCGTGCCTTCCACTTTTGGCAGAATGAGAAGGCACAAGATGACAGGGATGAGGACTCAAAGTCTGGTGTCAGATAGAGCTGTATTGAAATATTGGCTTTTTCTCTGATTAGCTTTGTGACCTTGGCCAGGTGGCTGAGGATCTGGGAAAAAACCACAGCTTCTTCCTTTGCAACAACATAAGAATATAAAGTGTTAATGAAGGCTGAGAAGTCAATGAAATGAGTTGATGCCCACAAAGGATTTGGCTCAGTCCTTGGTTCATAAAAAGTCCTCATGAAATGGAAACCATTGTCCTCAGTATGATGAAGAGAAGTCCTCTAAATAGTCCCAGATGGACTGGTATGAACTGTCAAATGGAGGCAACTGGGGGCTTTTGAATTTGAGAGCAGAAATAGTAAATGAGATCAAATATGTTGTGACTAAAAATATTGCATAGCTATTGGCTTAGCTGTTTAAAGGGACTAAGTTAAGAGCTAGCCAATCCTGTTCACTCTTCTGGGCACTCCGTAGTGAATGCTTGTCAGTTATTATAGTAAACCTTGATTTGTATCTTCTGAGCAGGGCTCTGGCCCAGAAGATGCACTGTGTGGTTGAGGCCCTGCTAGAAGTGGAAAAATTACCAGCTTTGGATCCATGTAGGCAAAGATTTGAACCTCCTGCTGCTCTAGCATCTGACTGTGTGGTCGTAGCAAGTTGTTTCACCATTCTGGGCTTTATTTTCTCTTCTATAAAATGGGGCCAGTGTTAAAAACCTCATGGGGTTGTTGTGAGAGTTACAAATGTTGTCATTTATTTTATTTTTTCAGTGTACTGTGTACCACGCACTATTTCTGTGGATATAATGAGCAAGAGAAATAAGCCATCTCTCCATGCAGGAGTTTCAGCTTAATTGGAAAACTAAACAAGAAACTACAGTCAACATGCTATCATGGGGAAGGACAGGAGTCTCTTTCGGGAGAGGTTTGTCCAGAATTTCCCAACATTGGCTGTACAGCAGAATGAACTGAGAGCTTTAAAAAATGCCACTGCCTTTAGTACCACTGCAGACCAACTAATCAGAACTCTTTTTTCTTTTTCTTTTTTTTTTTTTTTTTTTGAGACGGAGTTTCGCTCTTGTTGCCCAGGCTGGAGTGCAATGGCACGATCTTGGCTCACTGCAACCTCTGCCTCCTGGGTTCAAGTGATTCTCCTCCCTCAGCCTCCCAAGTAGCTGGGATTACAGGCATGCACCACCACAGCTGGCTAATTTTGTATTTTTTTTAGTAGAGATGGGGTTTCTCCATTTTGGTCATGCTGGTCTCTAACTCCCGACCTCAGGTGATCTGCCTGCCTCGGCCTCCCAAAGGGCTGGGATTACAGGCATGAGGCACTGCGCCCAGCTAACTATTCAGAACTCTTGCGGCAGGCCTTTTTTCATATATATTATATATAACATATATGAAATATGTATACTAACTTTTTATTTAACATAATATCAAACTTACAGAACAGTTGTAAAATTAAATATAAAACATTGCCACTTCTTTCAGCATTGTACTGGAGGTTTTAGTCATGGAAATTAGTCAAGAAAAATAAACAAAAGACATCCAGATTGAAAAAGCAATAAAATGATCTCCATTCATTTCATGACATGATTTTGCATATACAAAACCCCAATGAACATACATACATACATACATACACACACAATTAGAATTAATAAATAACTTCGGCAAGGTTGCAGGGTATGGGGTCAATGTATAAAAGTCGATTATATTTCTCTACACTAGCAATGAACAAACAAAAAATAAAATTGGAAAACCAATTTCATTTACTGTAGCACCAAAAAGAATAAAATACTTAGATTTAGAAATACACTTAACAAAATAAGTGTAAGACTTCTACATTAAGAACTACAAAACAATGCTGAAAGAAATTAAGATCTAAATAGACAGAAAGACATCGTATGTTCATGGGTTGAAAGATTTAATATTGTTAACGTGGTAACAGTCCCCACACGGATGTACTGATTCAATGCAGTCCCTATCAGATTCCCAGTTAATTTTTTTTTTTTTTGCAGAAATTGAGAAGCTCATTCCAAAATTCATATGAAAACACAAGGAACTCAGATCGTCAGATAATTTTGAAAGTTGCAGGACTTGCATGTCCCAATTTTTCTTCTATTTTTTCTCTGCTACTTTTTCTCAGTCTCTCTTTCTCTCTACAAATGCATGTACATATGTGTGTGTATGTTTTTATATACACACGCATACATACACACACTTTTTTCTTTTTCTGAACTGGAAAAAAGGTAAAGAAAGACAATACTTTTTGTTTTCTTAAATACTTTGGAGCACATTGCTTCAAAACTAATATATTTTATTTATAACTCTAATATAATTACTGACATCAGGAGGTTGCTATTAATACAGTACTATTACCTAATCTATATGTTTCTTCAAGTGTTCCACTAATGTTTTTATAGTAAAAGAAAGTCCCAGCCCATGTGTTACACTCAGTTGTCATGGTCTCTTGGGATCTTTGAATTTGGACAGCTTTAAGCCTGCTTTGCTTTTATAAGCTTGATGTTCCCAAGGATATAGGTCAGTTATTTTGTACGGTGCCTCTCAATCTGGGTCTGTTTCATGTTTCCTCATGATTAGATTCAGATTATGTTTTTGTTTTTGTTTTTGAGACGGAGTCTCGCTCTGTTGCTCTGTCACCAGGCTGGAATGCAGTGGTGTGATCTCGGCTCACTGCAACCTCCACCTCCCAGGTTGAAGCGATTCTCTTGTCTCAGCCTCCTGAGTAGCTAGGACTACAGGCACATGCCACCACACCCAGCTCATTTTTGTATTTTTCGTTGAGACAGGGTTTCACCATGTTGGCCAGGATGGTCTCGATCTCCTGACCTCGTGATCCACCTGCCTTGGCCTCCCAAAATACTGGGATTACAGGTGTGAGCCACTGCGCCTGGCCTAGATTCAGATTATGTATTTTTGACAAGAACACCACAGACATGATGTTGTGGCTTTCTCAGTGCATATCAGGAAGCATATGATGTTGATTTGTGATGTTAACTTTGGTTAAGGTGGCATTGGCAAGGTTTCTCTACTGTAAGGTTATTATTTTTACTTTGTAATTAGTAGGCTACTTGTAGGGAGATACTTTGAGGCTATGTGAATACTCTGCTACTCTTCAAATTTTCCACTAGAATTGAGCATGCATCTGTAATTTTTAAGAGCTCACTGGGTTATACGAATGTCGCCATGTTTGAGAGCCACTCACTTAAACTAAAGAGCCAACATTGGCCAGGTGCGGTGGCTCATGCCTGTAATCTCAGCACTTTGAGAGGCCGAGGTGGGCGGATCACAAGGTCAGGAGATTGAGACCATCCTGGCTAACAAGGGGAAACCCCGTCTCTACTGAAAATAGAAAAATTAGCCGGGCGTGGTGGCGGGTGCCTGTAGTCCCAGCTACTCAGGAGGCTGAGGCAGGAGAATGGTGTGAACCCGGGAGGCGGAGCTTGCAGTGAGCTGAGACCGCACCACTGCACTCCAGCCTAGGCAAAGAGCCAGACTCCGTCTCAAAAAAAAAAAAAAAAAAAAAAAGGAGCCAACATCTGGCCTCCTGGAAGAGATGTTTAAACTGAGGCCAAAAGGATGGGTAGGAATAGCCCTAGTCACTGGAAATTGGTGGGCATGGCACAGGAAGTAGATGTTCTAGGATCATAATTGTCCCAGAGACAAGCAAACATACAAGATACCTAGAAATAAGCCGGGTCCAGCTGGCCAGCAGAGAGTACGATGTAAGATGCAGGCAGCAGGTGCAAGCAGGGGGCATTCGATACGTTTGGACTTATTACAAAGGCAAGGAAAGACTATGAAATGGGTTCAACCAAGGAAATGATATAACAATTTTTGTGCTGAAAAAACTATTCCCTGACTGCCATGTGGGGCCTCAATTTAAGGGTGGCAAGAGTGAAGGCAGGAAGTGCAGTGAGGAGGTGAGAAGGTGATAAGTGCCTGGAGAGGAAATGACAACCGACTACGGCAGTGAAGATGGGGATTAGCAGATACAGCAGCACTGAGACACAGAAGCACTGTGTGGAGAGGGTGAGTGTGACCACTGGGAGATGGCAGAACATGACGACAAAGGAGAAAGGGCTTCTACACTGGATGTGTGAGATCAGATAAGGCTTCCTGGAGGAGGTGGTGTATGCCAAGCTCTAATGGATGAGTAAAACGTAGCCAGATAAAGAGGCAGGTGTTGCCTGTGTTCTAGGCAGAAGGACAAGAGGTATGAGGACCTAAAAGCCCTCAAGAAGGCTGAAACCTCCAGAACGGAGCACGCGGATGTGACTGGAGAGAGAAGCAGGGCTGAGTCCTCAAGGGCTATGAGTGTCACACTGAGAAGTGTGGGCTTTATCCTCATAGCAATGGCAAGCGGAGCAATGGAAGGGTTTAAAGCAAGTTTGCAGTTTAGAGGAATCCACTCCAGTGGCTCGTGGAGGATGACCTGAAAGGCAGGGGTTAGGGTGGCAGGAAGAACATCTAAGGAGCCTATTTGCTAAAGGTATAGAAGAAATAGCTGCAGAGGGTCCACACGTGCAGACGCTCAACACTGGAAGCTGTCACCATAACTCCCAGCTCAGAAAGGACAGCCAGGCAGACCCATTGCAAGCTTTAATTGGGGTCTTTTCTGTAAACCTTCGGAGAGCAGGTCAAAAGATGAAGAAAACACCTTCCCATGCAGAAGACAGAAAGGAAAACAACCTGTTGGCTGGGGATAGAGATAAGAGAGAAAAAGCAAGGGTCTCGCTCCAGTGCAGAATGAAGACAAATGGGCAGCGAGTTCCGGAGAATACATCCTTTCTCCGGAACACTTGCCTCTCCATCAGGGCCACGCAAAGGCCTGTCAGGCGCGAGCGGAGCTTTTGTGCACGTGCCGGTTGCGCTCCCGTTGCCATGGCGATGGGGCCATAAGTCATGTCTGCTGGTGCTGCACAGAGACGCTGTGATTTATGCCTGCCTCGCTGGGATTGTAAACTTTTTTTTAATGTTCAAAATCCGTCACAGCCAGGGAGGGCAGTGTGTCTCTGGCTCACTTTGGAGGAGGGGAGGTGTTGTCAGACCTTGCCTGACTCTCTGCCAGTGATGCTCCTCCGAGCCCTGCAGCTGGGGTCGTTGGACCATCTAAGCCAGGCTCTGCAGAACTCCCTTCTGACCCCAGCCAAAGGGTTTCAAAAACCTGAGGTTGATGCTCATTCCTGAGGCCAGGCTACGACCTCAGGAGTATCCTGTATTCAATTCTTTGTTTTGCCTCCCCAGGCTTAGACTATGCATGCCAGCTTTTTATGCTTTAATTTGGCTTAATAACCTGCACTATATCCCAGCCTCTTTACAACTGGATTTCTGGAAGGTGCAATGGAAAGAATGTGAGTTTGAAATCATACCTTATAGGCCTGATTTTTTTTTTCATCCATTCAATAGGACTAATATACCTTCATCTAAGGCATGTCTTCTCAACTTTAGTCTTTTGCTATTGGGGGTTGGATAATTCTTTATTTTAGCCCTGGGCATTGTAGGGTGTTTAGCAATATCCCTGACTTCTATCTACTAGATACCAATAGCACCCTCCCAGTTGTAACCCCCCAGAAATGTTTCCACCGATTGCCAAATGTCTGCTGGGGGACAAAATCCCCCTCTTTAAAATCCAGTTTAGAGTTGAAGGAAGTGAAGATTTTCCTCTTGACCTATAGTATTCTCAGCTTTCACAGGAAACCAAAATTTCCTCCCAAAGACCAGGCTGACCATTCCTTCTAGATGCCATGTTTACCTGACTGGACCAGACACCTGCACAGCTGACTCAGCCCCCAGAACCTGTGAAGTCCAGTGTGTGAATCCAGCCAGATCCATGTCATGAATCTCCCCAGGCTGCCCCATTTCAATACAATTAACTCAGTCTGGCCACACCTGGGAGGAGACTGCAGGGCTGAAAGATGCTGTAAGGGGAGGAGAGAGGGAGAGGTGTATTGTGGAGCCATACTGTCTGTTCCAGGGACTCTGCATCTAGAATGCCTTTAAGGTGTGTGGCATAATTTGCTAGAATTGGCAGGGATGGCCATGCACCCTTCCCCCAAAACCATTCTTTTTTCTCTTATTTCTTCCCCCCACCCAGCCCCCCACCATTTTTTATTTTGGTAAAATACACACAACATAAAATTTACTATCTTAATCACTTTTAAGAGTATAATTTAGTGGTATTAGTGTATTCATATTGGTGTGCCATCATCACCACCATCTATCTCCAGAAGTCTTTTCATCTTGCAAAATGAAATTCTATACCCATTAAACAATAACTCTCCATTCACCCCTCCCCCAACTCTTGGCAACCACTATTCTACTTTCTGTTTCTATGATTTTGGCTACTCTAAGTACCTCATATAAGTGGAATCATACAGTGTTTGTCCTTTTGTGCCTGGCTTATTTCACTTAGCATAGTGTCCTCAAGATTCATCTATGTTGTAGCATATGTCAGAATGCCCTTCCTTTTTAGGGCTGAATAATATTCCATTAGATAATCTGTTGACAGATAGTTGAGTTGCTTCCATGTTTAGCTATTGAGAAAAACACTGCTATCAGTCTCATATTCTTTTTGGAAGCATCTTTAAGTCTCACTCCAATGACTCAATCATCATGTACTTAATGAACACTTATTGGATGCAAAACCTTAAGAAGGGCAAGTAGAGTATGCAGAAAACAAGAGTCACAATCATTTCTGAAAAGGCATGAGTTTAAAAATATCCTAATGAAGGATTCCTACACCAGATCAAAATCTGGGCTAAATAATTGTAATATAATGACAACAACAGTAGCCAATCTATTTACGCTAAATGCATCATGCATCAATTCACTTGACTCTCAACAGCATTTGCACAAGGTAGCTACAATTATTTCTATACTGAAAATATGGAGAATAAGGCAGTGGGAGGTGTTAACTTGCCCACTGTTACCCGCATAGTGAATGGCAGAGCTGGGATTTGAGGCAGAGCATTTAGCACCATAGCCTGTACCACTGATGGGATGCATTAGGCTAAAGGGTTTCAACTGGCAGGGTTGCTTCCTCTTCACTACTCTGTCTCACTTACTTTTCTTCCTCTGTCAATTCTAGGAAATGTTATAGTTCTACCCACCTGGGACTTGTTCTCTTTCTGGAATATCCCAGCATGGGCATCCTATCCACACACTGCCTCCCCAGTGAGGACCCTATGTCTTCTGCAGAGTCAGGAAAATTAAACAGGGAGCTCAGAGGTTGGCCAGCCTGACTCAGCCAACAGGAGAGAGACCGGTTCCCTCTGCCCACTCCCAAAATATGTGTGTGTGCTTTGAAAGATGCCCCATAGGAACCAAATCCCTCATTTTCTGATGTTTGGTTTAACTTGTGTAGCCTCTAAGCCATGATGGACTAATCTGGTATTACTTGATGTCTTCAGGAATGCTGGTCTTGAACTTGCTCCTACTTGAATAGTGTTGGAGAGATTGTAGTATATAGACTTCATTTCTTAAAGATTTATGACATTTGTTCACATGTTAATGTCCCTGGGAAAACTGCCAGCAAGGAAATCAATGTAGCAACTTCATTTATAATAGGGTTTCTCAAACCTTTTAAATTATGGAATCCTCCTTTTTAATTTTGTTGCATCCACTAACCCCAAAGTACTAGTGTCATTTGGAACCACTGCGAGATAATGTGTGTTGTCATAATATAATACAATAGGCACTGGGATGTAAGAAATTTTGATAGGACTGTTTTGATGGTAGAGTGTTCATAGGTAAGGGGATTGAATGATACTTTGAGATAGTGTAAAGGTGTTTGTTAAGCAATTTAGTAGTAATATCAAAACATCTTCGTGAACATACAAACAGAGCCACATAAAATTAATGTCATTGCAATTTTCTATATCCTCTCTCTGAGCTATTTACTGTGCTTAGAACTGGGAATGCAATGATATTAAGATTCAATCCATGAACTCCAGGAACACATAGATTACCAGGTGAGGGCAGAAAGGGATACTAAACTACAATTGACTCCAATGCAATATAATGCAATGCCCTGACCCTTACATCTGGAAAAAATATTTTAGCAGCATGAACATAGCAATGAGGTGCCTATGATTCTGGAGGGCACATTCTCAAAAGAATGCTCAGAGGAAGTGATGCTTCTGTAAGGCTGGGATGGATGAAGAGTAATGTGCTAGGTACACTGGGGACTGTGAGTTTTGGGCTATTTTAGGCAGAGGGAGAGCACTGGCAAAGGCAAGGAAAATGGAAAGTGTACAGCATTTTGAGAAATAGCAATTGGGGACATGGTGGGAGATGAGATCAGAGGGTATTATGGCCAGATTGTGAAGTGCTACTGAATGCTGGCTGAAACAGTATGGATTTCTATTTTGAGGCAGTTGAAGAAGGGGGAGGGCTCTAAATGGTTTTAAGCAGGAAACAGCCATTGCACACTTGGTACAGTGGTTGGATTGGGGATGTGCACAGAGTGTGGTGGGGACTGAAAGCAGTGAGACTATGAATGAGGGACTGAAAGCAGTGAGACTATGTATGAGGGCCTGAGCCAGAAAGTGTCCATGACGATAGAGAGGCATGACCATTTTTCAGGATATTTTGAAGGTAGGATGAAAGAACTTGGGGCTTTCCTCCATTTGCTCCTCCAAACTCACTCTCAGCTTATTCTTCTCTTGCCTTGTGCTCAGGAGGCTGACTTTGATGGATGGACTCGATGGGCTCTTGCAGTTGGCTTCTCACTGGATTTAGCCAATGGCAGCACCAGCAGGAGGTTTGGTAAGAAGTGGCTGGGTGCAGTTGGGACATTTATTTTCCTGGCTCTTTTGCAGCAGAGTCACCATGAGCTGTGTGTATCCCTTGACTAAAGGCCACAGCTCCATGGAATTCCCTCTCCATGTTTTTGTAACTTCACCCTCACCTTGACCCAGACACTAGCCACAGGGTACTGCAGATCTCTTGTTGCTTTTCTGGAACTTTCCCTCAATTTTGTGCATAGTCCCCTTTTAAATCTCCCCAAGCTTGAGCATGCCACCTGTTTCTTGCTGGGATCCTCTTTGATATTAGTCTCCTTGTTTGGTGAGAGGGAAAGGAGTTGAACCTAAGGTACAGATCAATTAATTATTCATTGACATATCTAACTCATCTTTCTGACTAGACTGCCCTGGGGTGTGTGTGTGTGTGTGTGTGTGTGTGTGTGTGCTTGAGCATGTGTGTTGACAACTGGGTGGTTGATGCCTATTGGGCAGAGTAAGATACACTAAGGGAAACATGGTTCTACTCAGCTGCAATGAGTGGGCCTTAAAAGGCAGAATGATTTCTCATTTTAGCTTATCTTGGTGATCACTGTCCCTGAGCTGCTGTCTGCATAATTGAAAGTATGACCTGTTTAGGTGAGACAGAGTGAGGCTTTCCAGGAAACAACGCTGTGAGACCATGGCAGCCAACGAAGCAGGAGGCAATGAGATGTCTATCAGCAGAAGGTAGAGTCCATTACTCAGGACTGTCCATGCAATGGCAGAGGATAAAAACTATGCGTCAGAAGGTCCCTTCTAGTCTGTGAGTTTATAATTGTTTAAACAAGCCTTTGAAACTATAGGACACAATTCAAGGGCCCGGTGATGTGGGTAGTTTGTTCATAGCTTTTAAATATAAGTGACAATGATAGTGCCAGACCAGAGAGTATCTAGGAAGTACCTACATGGAGGTCTTTACTCTGCTACAAGCCAGAAATTTATTTCAGGAAATGTATTAGTAACAAGATAAGATTATCCAAATATATCCTCTGAGATAACATAGATGGATGGAAACTTGTGGATAAGAGAGTTCTATTTCAAATTCATCCTCAGCATCTCCATTCACATGACTGTCCTTTCTCTTATGTCTCAGCAACCAAAGCTATCTCTTCATTTTGTAGGGGAACACAATGAGGTCGTGACATAGGAAATAGGGAGGACTTCTAAATACCATCAGGTTCAGAGATGGCAAACACATGACCCTTCTGTTACAACTCCTCCTCCAACACTGAAGGTGGGCAAATGAGTTCATCATGATACTTTTCCCAGCTGAGTCTGTTTGTAGTCTCAGAAACCTTCCCAGCATAATATCTTAGGCAGCCCCTAACCATGTATCTGAGTGGCATGTAGGCTGGGTTAATGGCTGCCATCTTTGATTTAGTCCAAACTGTTAGATGAATAAACTTAAAATTCCAGGGAGAATTTTGAAGACATGGGTTGGAATAGATTTGCAGTTCATGGTCCTCTCAATTATTTCCATGGCTGTATCTGTATATTGTGACCCTGTCCCCTAATGATAGATGACTAAGCCAGGGTTGGACTCCTAACATGTGACAGACTTCTCTAGGATTGTTCAAAAGGAGACTCAGGGAAGAGAACTATTTCTCCCTGGTGGTAAAAGTCACAAAGAGCTTGGGGAGTCATGATTATCACAACCCCTATCATGACAAGATGGGGAGTACAGAAAGAAAGTGGTTGTACAGTAGAAGAGAATGAAGCCATCACGGAATGACAGAGAGGAAAAACAGAATCCTAATATTATCCAACTCCCTCAACCTTCCTCATTCCTGTGGCTGAGCTGATCTCTTGCCCTTCCCATGATGTCATTCCAATACAGTTGCCATTAAGCTAACTTGAATTGGGCCTCTGTCCCCTGAATCCCAAACCATCCTGATTCATACAGAGCAGAAAGGGCTTCCATGCAGGAAGTGAGGGAGGAGCCATGGAATGATGAATGGGTGGATGGATGGGGTCTTGAGGTCAGAAGTCTATGTTCAAATTCTAATTCATCCCTTTACCATCTGTGCTTCCTAAGGCCTTAGAATGTCAGCTTCGTCATCTGTGAAATGGGAGATAAAAATAGCTTCAACATCAGAAGATGGCTGTAAGGATCACTTACAGGAAGCTGAGCGGGAGGCCTCTGCCCAAAATGCTACTTATCACTATCTCCAGTTTGGGGTCAGGCTTCAAACCCAGGTATCCTAACCCCCAGCCCAGTATACATGCCCAAAATCATACTTTCATGTATCTCTCTCTTTAATCTAAAGATCTGCAGACCTGTCTCAACAACAGAAGTCCCCTTTTAAAAGTGTTTAACTTCTAATGCAGATATAACAACTCATTTCTCAGTTTCACTGTATCTGCAAAGCTTTCTATAATTCAACATCAAATATTTATTATTACATTTATTAAAGTTTTAATAATTTAGCATTTCCTGCATGTAAGATAGAAGCTTAGCTAACTGGTACCCCTTTATCCAGCCTGGGTCACTTCAATATTTATATTCCAAAGTCTCCATTTGAGTTTCATTTAGCAGAGGCTGTGTCTTGAGCCCTCTATCTGAGCTGACAGTTGGTGCATGCTACAGTCTCCCCAGTGGCGAAGACTTACAGAAATTTGGTGCTGAAAATGTTTGAAGAGATTTACTGAGCTTGGGCAGAAACTCTTCCTAATAGACTTCACATTTATTATGATTGCTAAACTAAAATGGGGAAAAATATATATGTCTCCAGGTTCACTGGCTGAATGACAGGTAGTGGGGCTGGAAAGAGTGGAGGGCATAGAGTAGGTCCACCTGGGAGGAAGTGTGGAGGCCTTTTATAGTAATGTTTCTCAGAGGGGCCTCATTTTCTTTAAAAAAAAAAAAAAAAAAGGAGGGATGTGGAGGTACCAGGAAAATGCTAATGGCCATATTCTATGAACCTAGCTGTGAGTTACCCACACTCTTTCCCCTTCCCCATTTGATATTTCACCTTCTACTTGCATAAAGAACACACACACTTAATAGACCAAATGCTCAACAAAGACCGAGATATAAAGTCCAATGAACCTATTCCTCCATCTTACAGAGAATGCCCCTTCTTCAACAACAGCCAACATTTACTGAGCACTCACAAAACATCCTGAGTTGAAATGCTGATTCGGCCACATACTACCCATGCAACATTGCATGAATGACTTAACATCTTTGTGCCTCAGTTTCCTCATCTGTAAATAACAATAACTACATCATTGAGTTGTTGTGAGGAGTCAGAATGAAAACATGTAGAGCATTTAAGACATTGACACCAAGTAAGTGATCAATAAATGTTAGTCATTAGTATTGATGACTACAGGGCTAAAAGTTTAAAAGTGTTATCTCATTCCATTCTCAAAAAAACATTCAAAGATAGAGTGTTAGTTATCATTCAGATGGGAAACTGAGGCTCAGAAAGTTTACCTTACCCAAGGTCAGCTAGTCAGTGGTGGAGCTGGGATTTGAGACTAAGCAGTTTGGCTCCAGTGTCCATGCTATTCACTTTGCCCAATACCTCTTCTGTGTTTCAAGCAGGTAAGTGGGTTCCCTATTGA
Organism: Pongo abelii; assembly: GCF_028885655.2. NCBI lineage: Eukaryota > Metazoa > Chordata > Mammalia > Primates > Hominidae > Pongo > Pongo abelii. Next base: position 108,180,453 of record NC_071998.2, read on the forward strand.
AGTTCTGTTGCCCTTTGGGAAAGGAACATTTGTGTGAGTAATAGGTGAGAAAAGGAAAAGCTTAGAGGAAGCATGATGGACTTGAGATTCTACCTGAAGAAGCCACCCTTCTATCAACATCCCTACTGAAAAGGAAAGCACACTTCTAGGTTGCCTACAATGTGTGCACACATATGCACACATAACATGCATGCACTCATTAATGAAAGCTTGTAGACAGCTGCAAGGGCAAGAAGTCAGTTTTTCTCACCTCCAGCAGGAGAGAGATATCTTGAATATTAAATGATGTAAGACCGGTATCAAGGACCTTCCCCCCAGACTCTGCTGCCGGGATCCTTCACAAGCCAAGTGCCCCCATGCAATGCATCGAGTGACTGGCCCCGACTCCAGCCTACTCCACATGTCCTGCTGCCCTGACCCTCCCTTCTGCCATCAATGCTCCTGCTATCAATGCACAATGTGATCCAGAGAAAGGAGGCACACATCCCTTCTTTATACCACTCTGAACCATGAACTACATCTTTTAATTATGGACACACTGCATCATATGGTTGCTTCCTTAACTGTACTACAATTCTACAATTCCTACTGCTTCTAAAACTTCTCATTCATTGAATATCAGTTACATGTAATATACTGTACTAGTAACCCTATACACATTATGTCATCCTAATAACCACCATATAAGAAAAACACACTAATCTCCAACTTCCTGGTTCTGACATTGAGGCTCGAAGAGGTGAACAAACTTGGCTCAAGTTAATTCTACACTCTTTCCTACTCCTTCTTCTCTTTTTGGTTTTTCTACTTCTAGAGACTAGCACAATGTTCACTACACAGGGAAGTACCTGGTGTGCATTTGTTGAGGATTGCACCTGGAGATGTATGGCCCATGTTTCCAGAATGCACTGTATCTGACTAGGGGTGCTGCCTAGTCCCAAGTCAGATTCCAGTATCTGGAGCAGTCACACAGGAACATCTGTTGGGGACCCTGGAGCAGTGAATGAATATACTACCCTAAAGTGCCCCAAGAGTCATTGCTGACTCTGCTAGCCCAGGTGGTTAACAGCTGAAAAAAGAGATAGAAGAGGAGAGAAAAGAGCATGCATGTTCTGTCTGCTGTCCTTCTCTCCCTTCTTCCACTGCCATGCATCCCTTGGCACTACACTGCAGCCAAACTGAAATGGAAGTTCCTCCTGGCTGGGCATGGTGGCTCACACCTGGAATCCCAGCACTTTGGAAGGCTGAGGTGGGCAGATCACTTGAGGTCAGGACTTCGAAACCAGCCTGGCCAACATGGTGAAACCCCATCTCTACTAAAAGTACAACAATTAGCCAGGCGTGGTGGTATGTGCCTGTAATCTCAGCTACTGTGGAGGGTGAGGCAGGAGAATAGCTTGAGCTTGGGAGGTGGAGGTTGCAGTGAGCTGAGATGGCACCACTGCACTCCAGCCTGGGTGACAGAGTGAGACTCTGTCTCAAAAAAAAAAAAAAAATTCCTCCTTAGGCATGCCACACTTTGCCAGTTCAAGGCCCTGTGCCTTGCCCATAAAGAAAACATCTCTGGGTTTTTCTCATCCAACATCTATTTGCTACCTGTCCTGCTTTTTCACTGGGGAACGATCCTACCTGTGATCTCAATCCAAGTGGTTAAGGTGCCCCTCATTCAACCCTGGTTTCAAGGGTAAGTTGGTGACCCAGGTCTGCCTAATTAGAGCACTTTGTCTCTTGAGAGATTGATGTGGGATATTGGCAAAGATCCCAAAATAGGCCAAAGAGAGGCACCATGGCTTAGAGATGAGGAACATGGACTCAAGAGTCAGACTCTCAGGATTCCAAACCTGGTTCTATTACTTACTGGCTGTGTGATCTCGGGCAAGGTACATAATCCTCATTGTGCCTCAGTTTCCTCCTGCATTAAATGGAGCTAATAATGAGTGAAGACTAAATGAACTTATTTCAGTAAAGCACTTGGAACAATGCCACCTAAGGATGAGTGATGATTGCCATTCCTCAGTGCCAGGACTTCTGCATAAACCATTGGGAAAGGGGGCATCTCATTACTCTGACAATGCTTAATTGTGGTTGTAAGCCTGGAGAGGTCAGTGAGAGTGTGCCTGAAAAAGAAAAACAGAAAAACAGAGTACACCAGAGAAACACAGAGATGAGGAACGAAAAGAAACAGGAATAGTGAGTCCCAACATTTGGGAGCATATAAACTTTACTATGCCAAAAGCCATTGGCACTCTGGAGTTTTCAAGCCCTGATATCTTTTGTTTTCTACTTAAGACTAAGTAGGTGATCCATTCCTTGTTTTGCTACCGAGTGCATTTGTACTCAAACTTTAGTGAGCATTAGAATCACCTGAGGACTTCTTAAACCAGAATTCTGGGCACACCTCCAAAATACCTAATTTAGTAGGCGTATTATTACTTAGTTTCTGTGGCTGCTGCAACAAATCACCACAAACTGGGGCGGCTTCAAACAACCAGAAATGTGAAATCAGTATCCCTGGGCCAAAATCAAGGTGTCAGCAAGGTGGTCCTCCCTCTGGAGCCTCTGGGGAACAATCTTTTCTTTGCCTCTTTCAGCTTCTGGCGGCAGCTGGCATTCTGTAGCTTGTGGTTTCCTCACTCCAGTCTCTAATTCCATCTTCAAATTGCCTCTCCACTGTGCATGTCAAATCTCACTGTGCTTCTTTCTTATAAGGGCACTCATTATGATGTTTCAGACCTGTCCAGATAATTCAGAATAATCAACCTTTGACAAAATGCGGCATAACATCTGCAAAGACCCCTTTTCCAAATAACATAATATTTATAGGTTCTAGGAGTTTAAGATCTGATACCTTTGGGGATCATTATCAGTCTACACTAGATATGAGAATTTACATATCTAATAAGTTTCTAGGTCATGCTAATGCTACTGGTCCAGGGAATACATGTTGAAAACCAGTGAGCTAGTGACTTCCTGCTAACACTTCAAAATTTGGCATAGAAGTTTTGAGTCCTTTCTTTTAACCTCCAGGTGGGTTTGACCACCTCTGACTTTGTGTCTTTTCTCTGCCTTGAACTTTCCCTCTATTCTTCTTCAACTGTCACAAAGTATGACATTTTTTGTTTGCAATTTTGACTCATTTAAAGCACTGAAATCTTTGTCTTATTTTTATATCTCTATTACTTAGTTTAAAATATGGTAGGTGTTCAGTAAATTCTCAGTACTTGGAATTGAAAGGCCAAAAGAACAAGGAGACATTCCTAATTCTATTCAGAACTAACTCAATGTGAAAACTATCACCAAGTGAGCCATGCCAGCTTGCACTCTGATATCCCATTATTCTTTCAACGTTGTTCAGGAATTAACAGTATTTCACCATTTCATTTTCATTGATTTGAGATCACAGAAAAATGACTGAGGGGCTCCAAAAGCTGAGCTTTGTGGGTGATTATTATTCCAACTATAATAGCTATTCTCACATTTCTCTTATAAGAAGAATCTGCTCCAGGTGAAATTGTGAAGAAGGCCCAGTATGCATTAATAAGTGTTGTTTGCCACGCTTCTCCCTCCACAAGCATCTTTTATTCCATCTCTCAAGTCGGTCTCTTGTTTCATGCTCCTTGCTATACCACGAAACTCCTGAAAGCAGAGTTGGCTGTATTCATCTCTGTATTCCTATGGTATCCGGCACAGTATCTGGTACACAGGAGGGATCCAGCTAAGATTTTTCAGAATTAAAATATATCTGTATGCAATTCAGCTAGAGATTTGCTCTTCCACCTTGGTAGCTGGCATCATTAGTGTCTCAAATGCTAAAAATCTCATTCCGAGCAGCTTCCTGCTAGGACAGGCTGGAGAATGGGAGCTGTCCAGGTGAGAGTTTTATTTTGCCCTTCAGCCTCTCACACTTGAAAGCCTTCCCCCTCACCTTAGATTGCACAAAGCCAAAGCTTAGCCACAGTTCTTGAAAAATTGGCAATGTTCTCTCTCTTGAAAATATTTGCCTAATTCCCTCAGTCAGATACGTCTTCTTTCTTTTCCAATCCTTTCCAGTCCCCTAGGGCACTCTACGTTTACCACACATGTGACTCTTCATTCATTCTGTAACCACGTCCATGTACATAAAGCCACAGACCTAGCATACTGAACTGGAATTCATAGACTCATTTAAGTCTTCCCCAAAGCCCATGACAAAGTGGTTAATATGAATCTTCAATACTGAGCAACTATTGATTTTCAGTTGCACCATAGGTTGTCTTTAGCCTTTCAGCGAAAACATGAGAAAATAATGAAAAGATAAAGAGAACAAAAGCCACTGTGTTACAATAATGAGCATGATAACTAATGCTTCTAGAGAGTTCACCATGTAGCAAACTCACTGCTTTACATGTAATATGTCACTTAATCTTCATCACTCCATATATGAGATGAGATTTTTATTTCCATTATTCTCAAGGGGAAAACACAGCTCCAGAAAAACTCCTGCAGCAAGCAAATGATGGGGCTAAGATTTGCACTCAGCCAATTAGCTTGAGGTCCATAGCCTATGCCCTCAGACAATAAACTTTATGTTTAATCAAAATATAGAATACATAGAGAAAAGTGTGAAGCTCAATGAATTTTCACAGAGTTAAAACGCTCATGTAACCACTACCCATAACAATAAATCAAACATTATCAGCATCACATAAGCCCATTCGGAGTTCCCCATGTCACCACCCTCTCCATCACCCAGAAGTAATCTCTATCCTTTCTTCTAACATCATAAATTATTTTTCTACTCATTAATGAAACTAGTTTTTTTGTTTTTATATAAACATATAATATTATTTTGTGTCTGGTTTCCAAAATTCTATATCATATTTGTTAGATTCATCCAAGGTGCTATGTATGGTTACTGTGTTCTTTCATATTCATTGTTAATGGCATTCCATTGTGTTATTATTCCATAATTTATTTATCTAATTTTTCACTGATGGGTATTTGTATTTTTTTTCTAGCTTTCTAGCAGTACAAATGAGTGCTTCTATTCGTATTTTTGTAAGTCCTATTTGTGGTACACATTTACATATTTCTGTTATACATATCCTTATGGGCGAAACTGATGAGCTATAGAAGATATATACCTCCAACTTTAGCACATACCACTCCACAGGTTTACATAGTGGACATACTTATTTATATTCTCACTATAAAACTATGAAAGCCACAGTTGTTCCATATCCTTCCTAACATTTGTTATCATTAGTTGTTTTAAATTTAGCTGCCTTGGTAAGTCACAGCCTGTACATTTAACTACTAAGTTGTTCTGCCTACTGTAGTGTGAGATCTCATACTTGACCAAGAATTTATCACAGATTAAAAATCAAAGAATCAACTTGCAGTGCACGTTCAAGTTTTCCTTTCCAATCCTACTGTAATGCTTACCTTCCATTTCCCTTTGATTCTGCTTTTCCACGTAGTCTTTCCTCTAATCTCTTTGTTGTGATTACAGGGCAGTATTATTGGCTATCTATAATTATGATCTATTATTTATTAAATTTCCAACATACCATCTGACTGGAACTTATTAATTCTCTAAATGCCCATGATATGCTTGCCTGGGCAATGTCATGTCAAACAAGGTTTATTAGTGCAGCTTGGAAAACTCAATCTACATAGTGCAGATTCTCTCAAATGGTGATGATTGCAATCTTTTATCCCCTATTGCAGATCAGGGATTGAAATGTGGCTTCATCTCTTACTAGTGAAGGCATTACCTCTATGCCTCAGGTTTGTTTATTTATTTTTGAATCTGAAAACTGAGCATCACCTCATGGAGCTGACGTAAGAATGTAATAATATTAGTGAAGTATTTGGCACTTAGAAAATGATCAATGGATATGAACTATTATTATTATTATTGTTACCCTCTGTGAGGAAGGCACTGTTATTATCCCCATTTTGCAGACAAATAAATGAAAACGTAGAGAATTAAACTTGGCTGCCATGATCACACAGTTCACACTTGGTAGAGATGGAATTCTAAAGCAGCCCTATCCAGCTCCAGAATATGTGTTACCATTAGCCAGTCTGAGAGAGCTGCATCATCTGAATCTTCATCGAAATCATGGATGCAATGTCAACAGGACAGAACTATGAGGAAAGCTAGTCAAGACTTTCTTTTCAGCTGATTTCAAACAAGGTAACTGTGTCTCTTTGAGAATAGTCTTTTAAACCAGATGGTCCTTGCTTTATCTTTAAAATATATAATGCAGAGAGAACTTAGCACATGCTTTACTAAAATCTCATATACTTCAATTCTATCAAAAATGAAAACAATGGTAAATATCGATGAATCAGTATGTGAATGTGTGTGTGAAGCTATTTTAGTTCCTAGTAATAACTATTTCATATCCTAAGTGCCATCTCTTTATAAATCTATTCGTTTTAAAACATCCTCTTTTGGGAAATGCTAATAGCCTAAAAAAGCATGATAAGTTCATCCCTCCCAATGAAAGCTGACAAGGTGAGGGTAAAAACATCTTAAAGTAAGAGAGTTGGGTTCTAGGAGCTTTCTGTCAAGATGCCATAGAAATACTGATAGCATTGTGATTTAGAATGACCGAAAGGCAACTATGGAGCTGTTGAAAAACAGTCACTGGTAGTTAGGGGGGCCATGATTTAATTCTAGTTCATGAGCCAATAAGCTGTGTACAAATCAGTTTTAGAAGTAAAACTACTCTATTCTTGGTAACATCAGAATTTCTAGAATGCTTCCCCTCATCAAATTGGGAGAAATAAACCCTCCACTAGAAAGCTCCAGAACAGTGCTAAGATCAGATCTAAGACCACAGACTTAATTAACTCAATAAACATTTAATAGATGTCCAATATGTACTAGGAGCTGGGGATTAAAAAGCTAAATAAGTTATTTTCCTTGACCTTGAGAAGTGCACCATAATGGGGCAGAATGATATGTAAGCATCTAATTAGTACGCAGTAAAGTAAGTCTATAATGAAGTTAGCTACAAGCTGCAGGATAATGTAAAGTGAAATGTAGTCTCCATGCTTTTATAAGTTAAGAACAAAAGATTTAGCATGGACATTTTTTTTTTTTTTTCTGCGATGGAGTCTCACTCTGTTCCCCAGGCTGGAGTGCAGTGGCTCGATCTCAGCTCACTGCAACTTCCGCCTCCTGGGTTGAAGAGATTCTCCAGCCTCATCCTCCCAAGTAGCTGGGATTATAGGCACACACCATCACATCAGGCTAATTTTTGTATTTTTAGTAGAGACCAGATTTCACCATGTTGGCCAGGCTGGTCTCGAACTCCTGACCTCAGGTGATCCATCTGCCTTGGTCTCCCAAAGTGCTGGGATTACAGGCATGAGCCACTGCGCCTGGCCTTTAGCCTGGACATTTAAAATTCATAAATTAGCCCAAAGTACATCCCATGGACTACAACAGAAAGCATCCCATTTTCTAAACTTTTGCCTTTGTGACTCTCCAACATACTGTTAAGTAAAGATAAGATCATTAATAATCCCATGATGAGCTAGATAATGCATCAGCCTCTCTTATATGTAATATAAACCAAAAAGGAAAGCAATAGTGTTGAAACGTAAGGCATTGAGACACAGTAATGGAGGTCACATCTAAGAGTTTAGGAGCATGGCATATTTGACAGTGTTCTTCACATCAACTAAAGAGCAAGAACACTCCTTAGGGGTTCCTGTGGTTCTCCAACAGGCGGACTTCCAAGGTTTTAAGAAGTACCTATGCAGAGTACTGGAGACGATTCCCTACCTGACATCTGCAGGGTCTTCCGTGACGAGCACATCGGTCTTGCAGCTGGCCAGGGGGTTGATGGACAGCTCCACAGGCGGAACCACAAAGCTTTTGCTGACAGGAAGCCAGAGGCCTTGGCCCAAGCTGAAAGTAGACCTGCAATGTAAGAGTTTCCATTGGGGAACTCCCTGGGAAGCAGAGAGCAAACAGAAAAAAGGGGCCCCTGTTCCCATCCCTTCTAGGGCAATTTCCTACTTCTCCACCCATATCCCCTGCATTATTTAAAGAACAATGTTGGCCAACTTTCTCCAGACCTGGATGATCATTTCTCAAATCTGTTAAACATTTAGCTCATGAATTGCTTTGTGTTGCTAAGTTCCTTTTCCTGATTCACTAGTGGACTCGGTGAGGATAGGGACCATTGCCGCTCTGATTTTCCAGCAGTCCTGACATACAGCAGGAGTTCCATAAGCAACTGCTATGTCAGCAGGGACAGTCTGGCACAAAGGTTAAGAGCACAGACTTTGAATCAGTTTGAACTAAAATTTGATTCCCAGTTCTGCCACTTAATTTGCTGTATGTCTTTATCTACACGTGCATTGAAGTTTTACACAAGATTTTGTGGAGGTGGTGGGAAGAGGTTCTATGGTTACAGAGTATTTTTAAACCACTGGACTTAATAATCAGTAATGTCTCCTCCAGTTCAAGTATCTGAGTCTATAAGTCTAGCTGCCAGACAAATGGAAATTAGATTCCCATAGCAACCTGGGCCATGATGGTACATTAGTGCCAGGGAGAGTCCTTTTGTACTCAGTGCAGCTCAGAAGTGCACAGGCTCAATAGTCTAAGGATCCATGACAACATCTTCCTAACAGTCCTTTCTCCATTTCCCAGAATTATGCCCCAACAAGAAAGCCAACTCACCTGAGAATCTTTTCAGGGGCTTGCTCCCCTGTCACCAGATCATAGCCCCTCTCAAGTGTCGTGTAGGGCCAAGGTCTATGGGAAGAAGGAGAGGGGAGAGGAGATGACATTAGTCAGAGGCAGGTAGAATTCACATGTGGACACTGCTCTAGAGTAGCTTTACAAACAACCAAACCCTGCAGAAATAATTATTGGGCAAGACTATTTATATTATAAAAGAATGTCTCCAATTTACAGGATTCAGCACTTTCATAAAGTGTGCATGTCCGTTCAGGAGTCTGTTTAAAAATGTTCTTCTTTCCTTTGGCAGTCCACTTAAGAAAGTGTTCATTGATTACTTTGTTTGGGCAAGTGACTTAAATGTCAGCCTTTGCTCTCTAGAATATTCACCAATCATGTACCTTTAATACTAAAATGTGATTCCATGGGAAAGTAGGATTCACTTCCCATTGGGTTTTGCAGGAACACTACTGTTGCAGAGAAAGAGTCCTCTTTGTGGAGATGCTTGGGGCTTCTGGTAACAGAACAGAGGAGGTAAAAGTGGGTCCTGAACTGTCCCGGACCTGATGCCCTTTGCTACTCACCCTTCACTCTGTCCCCAGTCACTGCGCACACACAAGTGTCTGTGAACAGGGTCAGGGGCATAGCCTTCATGACAGCTGCACTCTCCTGTAAGTGAAAAGAAAACAGATTATTGTTAAGTAGAGTCTCCCCAAATAGGCTTTTCTCTGGTTTGCTTGTTTTCCTAAGACATAAAGTGAGCTGCTTAGTTTTAAAAAAGGCACATGGAAAGAGGGTAATCTTGTCCATCAACCACTGTGGTTAACAGAGTTTATTCCTTTGTTCATTCACTCATTTATTCCTTCAACAAATCCTGGCCACACTCTGACAGGTGCTCAGCTCAGCACTGGAGATACAGAGGTCAAAGTCGCAACCCAGCTGCTAAAGGAGCTCACAACTCAAGACAGGGAAACAGGAAGTGATCAGGTGGCTACAAATGGAGGTCTTCTTTTCAAATATTAAAATTATGATAAAGTGCATGTACTCTAGAGGTATAATCAGAAAACTGAATTATCTCCATCTGAATGAATAGGTCTTCACCATCCATAAATCCCAAATTAAATGCCACTATCTCCAAGAAACCTTTGATTTCCCCTTTCAGAAAAACCTGTCTGTAGTCTCCTGGTTTTATTTTGTGTTGTTTTTCATTTTAAAATTATTTTTCCCCTCCTCCCCTTCCCTCTACTGCCATCTCTTCTCTTGTCCTCTTTTCTCCTCTCCCTCTTTCTTGCCATTCTTTTTCATTTCTTTCCCTTCCATCCATTCATTCATGAATCAATCCATCCATCCATCCATCCATTATTTTTTTTTCTGGCCATGCCTTACACTTGGTTGCATGAGTGCTTGCTAGCATTACACACTGCCTTAAGTACATTCTCTCATTGGCCAAGTTCATTTCAAGTGGCCAGCATATGTCCAATTTCCTAGCATATCTTCAGAGACCAGAATCCTAGAAGTGATTTCAGAATCTCTCTGTCCTACTCCTAGCTGTTGTCATTTCTGCTCTACTGTATACTTAAGGTATAGAATTTCTTTTTCTTTTTCTTTTTTTTTTTTTTTTTTTTGAGACTGAGAGTCTCACTCCATCACCCAGACTGGAGTGCAGTGACGTGATCTCGGCTCACTGCAACCTCCACCTCCCAGTTTCAAGTGATTCTCCTGTCTCAGCCTCCCGAGTAGCTGGGATTACAGGCATGCACCACCATGCCCAGATAATTTTTGTATTTTTGATAGAGATGGGGTTTCATCATGTTGACCAGGCTGGTCTCAAACTCCTGAACTCAAGTAATGTGCCCACCTTAGCCTCCCAAAGTGCCGGGATTACAGGTGTGAGCCACCACGCCTGGCCTAGAAATATTTTTTGATTTAATGAGTTACTGCTTTTTTCTCTAAGGATTATTTGTGAGATGCTTGAAGATGCTTTACCAAAAACAGATTCTATTTAAAAATGTGTTTGGGTAATACCACCCCATTCCTCAAAGCCAGTGTAGTGTGATTCTCCATGAGGGTGATACATACACGATTTCACAAACTTATTTTTCTTTGGGAGACTTGTTGATGGAATGACTCATAGGATTAAAATTCTATGGAACACCTCTTGGGAAATGCTAGTGGAAACCGCCCTGGCTTTGCTTACTGCCTAGAATAGGGTCAGTGCTTAACAATGTGAGTTGAATGAATAATTAACTATCTGTTATTGCTCTGGTAAATTTCCAGGCTAATGATGTTGGCTTGTCTTCTTTCTCATCTTCTTGTAATCACATTATCTCTCTCTCTGTATCTCTCTCTGTATGTATCTCTCTCTCTCTCTCTCACACACACACACACACACACACACACACACACAATACACACACACAGATAAACCTGTCACCCTTGGATCCTACAGTGATTCTGACAGGACCCAAAAGTTCCAAATCATGTCCATGGAAATGTATTACTTAACAGAGATTTAGGGACTATGCAAATTTTATATTTTAATTTTTCTTAAAAGTTTTATTTTTAAATTTTTAAAAATATAAAAACAAGAATAAACACTCAGATATCACATGCCAGAATTTAGGATACTGAAGAAAGTATCAGTTGCCAGATAAACTTATTTTATGCAGGCTTCAGGGGAAAAAAAATAATCTCCTGTCATCTTTGTTTCATCTAAAAAGATACTGAGGATGAGTCAAGATGCCAACAACCTCATGCTATTTGCAACTACATATTTTGGGAATCAGGATTTTCTCAACTTTATACAACTAAAACAAAATATTGTAGTAAATAGAATACTAGGGTAACACGGGTTCTACAACTATCACCCTTAACTCTGGATTTTGAAATGTATGCATTCATAAAGTAAACTTACTGTTATCTCTGATGAACTGTAAATGTTATATATTTGACCTTATTTGAAGCATTCTGAGTGTTTAAAAACACTGTAACTTGTTTTATAGATGACACTGCTGCTTAATCTTCGTATTCCCAGCACCTATTGACAAATAGCCTGCGCTTCATGAACGCTGCCTGAACAAAAATAGTAGTAAGACAGAGTATGGAATGAAGAATGGGTCAGAGATAGTATTCAAAATATTCAGAATGAGGTTGTTGAAAGACACAAGCAGAGACAGAAGACTTGTCCTTTTCCTCTCATCTGCTTACCTGGAAAATAAGGAGGGCTTGCTCACAGGTAGGAATGCTCTCTGTACTCCTTCCCTGCAACTTCATGCCTGGGGTCTTCCACCAAGAGGAAGTGCTGTAAGTAGTGCTACCTAATGAACTGATTGTTGCCAGAGGTAAGAGGAATGGAAGGAAAAGGCTAAGAGCCTTGAATGTGGATGTAAATAATTTACCAAAGCGGGGAGGGGTGGGAGTCACTAATGATGTGTTAAAATGCAACAGTCCCTTCATGAAATATTCACCACTTTAAACACGTCTAATATTAAAGATTAAAAGTCCTGGGATTTGTCCTCGAGACTCCCAGGACTGATTTATGATCTGCCACAAGCCACAGGCCTCATGATTCATAATGGGAGAGGTAAAATAGTTACCTCTGGCAAAGGAGCAGGAAGTCAGGCTGGGGTGGACGAGGAGGGGCCAGCAAGGAGGATCCCTCTTGTTTATGGAAAGGGCAAAGGCTGAGGTCCCTATCTCTCCTGCAGTGACTCTGCAGGAAATAGCACAGTTCACTTCTTTCCTCTTTCTCTCGTTCTTGGAAATATTGGTGACATTGAGAAATTTATTCAGAAAAAGGGTGCTGCTATGTTTTTCTCGCCTCCTCATGCGCTTACCAGGCAAGTTTTCCCTGACTCAGAATGGATCATTAATTACTGATGCTCATTATACAACAAATATATATTTTGTAATTAAGAGGCATTCACCCTGGAGACCCCCATGAGGCTGCCTGGAGAACAGAAATTAGGCAGAGGGAAAAGCCCCTTGAGTGCTAGCAGCAGATGGACCCGGTCCCATCCTTTTGTTCTCTCCCTAGTTGTGTGGCCTTAGGGAAGTCGCCTTTTTGGTTTCAGCTTTCATTTACAGAATAGGAATGATAGCAATGTCCATCTCCTAGAGCTGATGTAAGAACAAATTGAAATAGTGAAGAATGAAGCGAGTGGCTCAGGTGACAATTAGCTGATGGTCATAGTACCCAGAAACTATGCACACTACATGGGTGCAATATATCCATGTAACAAACCTGCAAATGTACCCCCTATATAAATAAAAGTTGAATTAAAAAAAAAAAAAAAAAGAAATGTGTTTCCTTCCCTTTAATTCCAAGCTGGCCACTGGGTTCTGGTATATGTTTACATTCAGACAAAACTATCACCCCTAACTCCTTACATGTTAGACATGTAGAGACACAAATTACCTCCTTTTGGGGCCTTAGTTTCTCCTTCTGTAAAATGGAAAGTTGGAGTAGATCACTCATCACTTCTGAGCACCAAGAGTCAGCTGTTTGCATTGCCTTTCCAAATCCCTAACCTCTGCTTTCTGGATACTGTTTGTTTTAGTTTCAGCTGCAATCATTCTTAGCAGCAGCCTGGGTGTCTCTAGCAAGATCTCCATCAATGCCATAGGTATTGGCTTTATTGACTCCTGTTTCCTATTTTGCTGGCTCAGCTAAATCTCCACTATTTGCAACCAGGCATTTCCTTCTTGTCAGATGCAAAGCCTCTGACAGCCAGAGCTGAGGGTAATTAACCTCTTCCCTGGGTGACTCCTTTCTTCAACTCTGCTTCTGCACACCCAGAGCAGCAAGGCCCTCAAAGAACAGCTCTCTAGGGATGCATGTAACCATGCTGACTGTGAACTCCTATATGGGGATAGGGAACCCCCTATTCCTATAACTCTAGTGCCTTCCTTGCTCACCACTGCATCTCAGCACCTCCTGCATTGCCTAGTACAGAGTAGGGATTCAGTAAATAAATGCTAAATAGATGAAGGGATATATTTCACAATAGTGATGCCTATGCCAATGGAATAGGGCAATAATTTTTTACTTGCCTGTTCCCCCACTAAGCTGGGAATTTCTTGATTGCAAAAACATTTTCTTAATCATCCAGTATTCTAATAATTAGTATAATGCCTGATAAAGGGTAGGCAACTCATTTATTGAATGAATGAATGAATGAATGAGTGAATTCATACATATATCATGATTACCATGAATTTAGGCTGAGTTCATTTAGAATAACGATGACTCTGCTGAGGATTGGAAGAAACTTTCCATATCCAAGATAGGTATTTGCTAAGGAAACAAAGAGTGCAAACACAAGTGCTGATGAAATGTCAAAAATAGATTTCTATTTTACATCGGAGCAGAAAAGACCCTTAAAGATCAGCTAGTTCAAACTTTCCAGTTTCATTATTCAGAAGAGGAAACTCAAGCTAAGAGAGTAAAGGAGTTTGTCCAAATCACTGGCCTAGCCTCTGGGCCAGCCAGGATGGAAACCCAGGGCTCTTGGCCACCACTTCAGTGTCCTTTTGCTGCATTGGTGGTATCAATAGTTCAATGCATCCTGAAGTCTTTTGCAGCAATTTTTCTGTACATTTTTGACATTACCAAGTTTTCTAAAAATGAGAGCATTGACAAACAGGTATTATTTAAACAGTAAAATGAAATTGAAATACCCTTAAGTACATTAAAAACATACAAGTATATGTTGTTAGTAATGGAGACCTAAAAAAAAGAATTTACTGTCTTCACTATATCAGTTCTCATAAGGGAATTCAATTAGATGGTTTTCTATCTGGCTAGTTTCCAGAACTGTGTTATCAGCAGTAGATGAGTTGCGTTGGTTTTAAAAGATTTACTCTTCATGTCTCCTGGTTGCCATTTGTTGAGGTCTCTTTCTATGTTATATGCATTCTCAGTCCAGAAACTCTTGGGTAAAAACAACAAAACGCCTTGATCATGAACAATCTGTGTTCATCTCCTGTGAGGCTCTTCCAAACAGGACAATGCCTTCTTGTTAAACACATAAGGCCAGTAGGCTGGTGAAACAGTTCAGAGTGTGGGTGGGCCTTGAAATCATCATGTACTGCATTCAAATCCTGGATCTGCCTGCCACTTCAAGTTTGCAAGAACCTGATAAATTGATTCTTCTCTCCCTGAGCCTGTTTCCTTTACCTGTAGTGGAGCTGATATCATATACCTGTGGGAAGGATCAAGTACTGTACTTGAAAAATCCTCAGCACAGTCTTTGGCACATTTCTTCTTGCTGAGAACACAACAGCTGTTTGGGTTCATATAATTATTGTTCTTGGGTAGGAAAGGCCCATCCAGTATGTTGTTTTAGCAGAAAGGAAAGGTGCTTAGAATGAAAGATGGTCAAAAATCAAAGGTGTGCCCTTTGCAAAACCCAAAAGACCATAGTTACTTTATCTGTAATTTGGGGCGTTTTTTTTTTAAATTATTATTATTTTAGAGACAGGGTGTTGCTCTGTTGCCCAAGCTGGAGTTCAGTGGTGCAATCACGGCTCACTGCAGCCTTGAGCTTTTGGGCTCAAGAGATCCTCTTGCCCCAGCCTCCCAAGTAGCTAGGACTATCAGCACGTGCCATCATTCCCAGCTAATTTTTAATTTTTTTTGGTGAAATGAGATCTAACTATGTTGCAGAGGCTGAGATCGTGTTCAAATTCCAACAGTTTGAATGAGATAATCCCCAAAGCTGTTCCCGTGTTTCCAGAGCTACGAAGACATGTTGCCTGTGTCCATGGCAGCCCCTGCTGAAGGAGGTATGGGCACGGACAAGGCATAAGCCAGAGGCTGCTGCCTCCTCCATTCCAGCAGCACAGAGGAGCTCACGGCTTGCCCATGAGAGTGCAAAGCCTCCTTCATAAGCCATCCTGGCTGTCTGACTCCCCTCCCCAAACCCTGTCATTGTTATGATTCCATTTTCACTTGCTTCTAACTCAGTCATCACTTATCATCACTGGCCAGGGACGCTGCCTGCTGTTCACTTTCTTATTTACTCTTCTTGTCACTGTGGTTTGAAAAGACATCTCTCTGGGCCCTTACAGCAATAAACATGGAACCCTTCCCCATTCTGACTCCAAGTAAGCCACCTGGGCCTCTTCACCTCTGTAGCTCTGTAACTCAACTCAGGGCCAGGCACGTAGTGGGAAAAGCATGGGTTGGGCATAACATTATGAGGGTCTGCTTTGTGCTAAAAGTGGTGTGTGACATTTGACATGTGTCATTGCATGTCACAGCCTTGACTAGTACGAGGAGGAAGGTACTGATGCCCTCCTTGTAAAATAAGGAAACTGAAGCTAAGACTCGACTAGTCAGTTGCCCTAGGTCATAGGGCCAGGTCTCCAAAGCTCATGCTTGCTTACACCACCACAAACATCACAACAATAAACATAACCACAAGGACAATAACAAGGACAGCTGCCTTTGACAATGATCATGTGTGAGACACTGAGGGTCATTCCTCTGCAGTACTTAATTATGCATTCGCTTCTTTGCCATGGGTAATTGTGGGAAGAGTAAATTTTCTTTCCTGCCCTTTGTCTTCAGGCTTGGCATATTACTTGCTTTGGTCAATGGGATGATGACAGCCAGGACTTAAATAATCAACGTTGGAAATATATTTATGTGGATAGGCTTTCCCTCTTGTACTCCTGCCTTTTGCCATTAGAAAAAACATCTCCAGGCTGTGGCTGGTCCATGAAGGATGAGAGATGTGTGGAACAGATCTGGATTCATCCTCAGCTTAGAGCCAAGGGCAGCTGAGTCCTGGCTAGATCAGTCCACCCAGATGTGTGACAAAGGAGAAAAAGATGCTTACTTATAGTTGTTGACAATAAAATGTGATTGATATGCAGCACTATTTTGGCAAAAGTTTCTGATGTACTTTAAAGCTAGATGTCCACATTTCTATGAGTAATGGTACCAGTTTCTTTCCTAATTGGAAACTTCAGAAAAACTTCCAGCGGGGCCCTATTTTGCACCCTCAGCATCTGAGTGATATCTGAATCCCACTGATTCTACCGCTTTGGTTTTATCCAGACCCATTTATTCCCATCTGTCTTCTCTGCCACTGGCCTGGTTCAGGCCCTCAGCATTGTCCATGTGCTATGAACCTATTTTCTGGGTCCCTACATCTAATCTGACTGTTGGCCAGTTATCTTTTCAAAGAACAGCTGCACCCATGGCCTTCCCCAAAAACTCTCAGTGGTTTTCAGTTGCCTTCAGGGTAGAGGTCATATATCCCAGTCAAAGCCTTTCATCACTGGCCCCAGCCAATTTTTCCCACTTTATCAATAACTCTGCCTCCCTGTGACTTTTATGCTCCATTTTTTTCTGAGTCTATTGGTAAGAGCAGGGTCACTTGAGACCAGTCTTCAGACCCTGTGAAGCTTCTTTCAGCAGGTCTGCCTTGGTTCTACCCAGGGGTCCCACTCAGAGATCCCACTCAAGCAAAGCCTGAGCCCTGGAGAGAGACAAAGTCAATGAAGGAGACACTAAAGTAAGAGGGAGAGGAGAAAAGGGAAAATTAAGTGGCAAACAATTATTTTGTAAAAGAATGAGATAATCTGGGCACTGTTGAGTATAAGTAATGTCATCAGGGGATACATTTTACAGCCCTGAATCCTCTGCAAATCATTCTACCTTTCTGGACCTCAGCCTTCCCATCTGTAAAATGAGTGGGTAGTACTTGGATCTCCCACTTTTCCAAATCTTGTTCAAATTGCAGCCCTTGATTCTTCCTCTAATACAGTCTGGTCCAGTTTCTTGAAATCAGCATCTCTCTTATAATTCAGGAAGCAGGATAAGTTTGGGGGCTTGGGGGAACAGAGGCTTGCTTGGTAGGCAAAGAAACATGATTTGCGTGAAATAGCAAGAGGATATAATTAGAAGCTTTATGAAATGAGGAAGATTCTTTATAAGTCTACTCAGCCAAATGTATTGTGTGACGTGAGGTAGTTCCCTCCCTCCCTGGGGCTCAGTTTCTCTATCTGTACAGTGAGGAGGCTGGTCTTGACATCTGAGCAACTTCACATGGGTGTCTCTGATATCCCCTTCTTCCTTATACTGCTGGTGTGAGACCTTGCAACCTTGTTCTTCCCAAAGCACTGAGACAAACGTGGACTCTGCATTGTAGCTGCTGGCCCCTTATTGTCATTCATCAGCATGCCTCTGAGAGTACAAAGAAAAAATAATCAGAGGCCGAAAGGTTCTGGTGGCACAGGCTGGTGATCAGGTCTGATAAGAGATTAGAGTTCTTAATCAAGGCTACATGGGGGCTAATTGGTGTTGGCTCAGCTCATGTGGGCAGTCCATACGGGGTGGTCAGGCTGCTGAGAGGCTGCCAGCCAGGCCCCATCAGGGCCCCCACTCCAGGTTCTCAGCCAGGGCAACCCTTTCCACTGGCCCCATTCCCTTTCTTTCTAGCCTCTTCCACCTCTGAGTGCACCACAGACATGATTATATGTTATTAGTGTCTAGGAGAAAAGCATGTGGCAAAGAGCTTCCCGCAAAATCATGGCTGATTAAGGATGGAGTGGGGTGAAGAAATCTCACTAACAGCCTGGAATGGACACAGAACATGTATTTCCAACAATCCAGAAGGATCTGGCTTCAGCTGATGAACACAGGACGCTTAACATGGATGCACAGAGCTGGGCCTGCTGGTGAGAGGCTGGCTTCTCCTCACCCTCGCTGCACACCAGAGCCCTGCAACCTCTAAGCTTCTCAGAAGCACCAGGAAGGCATGGAGAGCAGAAGGATACAGCCTGGTAAGGGGAAAGGTGTTGGCCTGGCAACCAAGGCCACTGGAGGCTGAATCCTCTGTGGCCTGCATCAATCACTGCACCTCTGGGCCTCATCAGAAAACGGGCATCTTAAACTCAATTTTTAAAATTGTCACAAAGCTTGCAGACAATATATTAAAAACAGTTACTGCATCGCCAGACATGTAGGCAGCACTTGGTATGTTGCAGTGTCGTTATCGTGATTGCTGCCAGCACTGCTGTCCTTGCTGTGCTGTTGTCCAGGCTGCCCCCCCAACCCCCTGCAGTCACGTTTCCTCCTTGATTTGGTGTCCTTGCCCCTCTGGGCTGCAGCTGCCCTTCCAGGCTTCCTGCTGTGTTAGTTCCTCCTTTTCTCCCCCTGACCCGATTCATCTCTGGTCCAGATCTTACTGCTGCAGACCAGCTATGCTTCTCTGGATAATTACTCTATACCTGGCACAGGGGAGATGGAGGCAGAGAGATGAATCCATCCTATTTTTTCTACCTTCAAGCAGCTGGCATTAGCGTAGGAAGACTTGGAGGAAAATACATCACTGCACAAGGTGTGATTCAGGCTAGAAGAGGAGTGTGCAGGAGGTATAGCAGCCCAAAAGAGGATTGTTGAGCTCTGCCCAGGATGGGGGCTCACCAGTGAAAAGGGAGGGTAATAATAATAATGAGAGAAACCCCAGAGGGATAACTACCTGCCAGGCAGTGTGGGAAGTTCTTTGTTTAGATTAACTCACATGATCCTTCCAACAAACCTACGAAGTGGGCTCTATTACTAACCCCATCTTGCAGACGTGCAGACAGAGGCCCAGAGGGGTAGTACCCTGCTTGCTGAAGGTCACAAAGTCAAGTGTGCCAGAGCCAGAACTGGAATCCATCCAGCAACTGTGCTGCTCCAGAGATGGTGCTGCTGTCCTCAGGCTGCACTGACTCCCTTTTCAGGAGAATTAAGTGTTTTACAGAGAGAACAACAGGGATGAAAGCAGGCCACAGTGTGCGTGGAAAATGGTGGGCCCTTTTGCTTTGCTGGATCAGTGGGGCATACTCCAGGCACAGCCAGAAGGCTTAATGTGCACTGAGGAATCCTGCCCTGGTTCTGCAGGTATGAAGAAGCAGTCCCTGGAAACTGCCATAACCCCTCTGCAAAAATACAGTTGTGCCCCCTTATCTACAAAATGAGTTCCAACCCACCCAGTGGATGCCTGAAACTGTGGACAGTACTGAACCCTATTGATGTGGTTTGGCTCTGTGTCCTCAACCGAATCTCATGTTGAGTTGTAATCCCCAGTGCTGGGGGAAGGATCTGGAGGGAGGTGATTGGATTATGGAGACGGACTTCCCCCTTGCTGTTCTCATGATAGTAAGTTCTTATGAGATCTGGTTGTTTAAAAGCGTGTAGCCTTAATCAAGGCTACATGGGGACTAATTGGTATTGGCTCAGCTCATGTGGGCAACCCATGTGGGGTGGCCAGGCTGCTGAGAGGCTGCCAGCCAGGTCCCATGAGGGCCCCTGCTCCAGATTCTCAGCCAGGGCAACCCTTTCCACTGGCTCCCTTCACTCTCTCTCTCTCCTGATCTGCCATGTGAAGATTGTGCCTGTTTTCCCTTCACCTTCTGCCATAACTGTAAGTTTCCTGAGGTCTGCCAGCCATGCTTCCTGTACAGCTTGTGGAACTGTGAGTCAATTAAAGCTCTTTTCTTCATAAATTACCCAGTCTCAGGTAGTTCTTTATAGCAGTGTGAGAACAGACTAATGAACCCATATTTACTATGTTTTTTCCTATATGTACATACCCATGATAACATTTAATTTATAAATTAGGCACAGCAAGAGATTAAGAACAATAAATAAAAATAAAATAGAACAAGTATAACAATACACTGGTATCACTACTCTCGCACTTGGGGCCATAATTAAGTAAAATAAGGATTATCCAAACACAAACACTGTGACACCTTGACAGATCTGATAACTGAGATGGCTACTAAGTGACTGACCAGCAATTAGCATATACAGCTTGGATACTATGGAAAAGGGAATGATTCATATCCTGGTGGGATGGAGCAAAATTGTGTGAGATTTCATCACACTACTCAGAATGCAGCCCAATTTAAAAGTTATAAATTGTTTATTTCTGGTATTTTCCATTTAATATTTTCAGACCGCAGTTGACTGTGGGTAACGGATACTGTAGAAAGTGAAACTGTGGATGAGGGGGAACTACTGTAGTCATTCCCAAATGCTGAATTCAGTTGTTAGGGTGGTGAGAGACAAATTTAAAAGTAGAGAAGACAGGCAGTGGAGTCAGAATGGAATTAGAGCTATGCATTTGCCAATTAATAGCTCAGTGACTTTGTAAAACTTCCTGCCTCCACCCAAGATTCAGCTTCCTTATTTCTAAGTTAATCATGCCTGCCCTTCTCATGGAGCAACATAAAAAATGGGCTCCATAAGTATCACCTGCTATTGCTATGACTATTATTAGGGAGCTGGTGGCTTTAATGTTCTTTCCTGGCCATGACTTTTATTCCAGACCTCTTGGTTATCACTTAGAAAAAGGAAGATACTAAAAGATGCTCATGAAGTTTGTTAATCATGATCACTTTTGATCCACCTTTTTGCCTTTAATCCACCTAACCACCCTGTGAAGCAGGTGCTCATGTCCTGATTTTATACAGGAGGAAACTGAAGCCCCAAAGTGTTAAATGACTTGACCTCAGTTCATATAGCAAGAAAGCAACAGGGTCAAGATTGGAACCCTGACCTGCTTGACTCTGAAGTCAGAGCCCCCCACCTCAACTGTACCATATAAGATTAATGAACTCAGCATAACCTAGTGTCTCATCAAAATGCCCTTTGCGATCCTACTTGGCCATCTACTATACTTCTATAGGAGCTTAAAGGAATGTAGATGAGATCATGCTATGTGGTTGTCCACTTCATGGGATCCTGGAGCTCTCTTTTCCTGCAAGTTTCTGGGTGGCCTTACTCAAGTCATCTCCTCTCCCTGAGTTTCATCATGTTGACCTAAAAGACGGGGAACACAACTCTGTTCTCCCTTATTCATGAGAATGCCATGGGGATAAAATATATGCTTAAACCATTCAGAACACATGATGATTAATAATTCAATTCCCCGCCTGAACAAAACCTGAAACAGCAAAGTGAAATACACAAAATAAATTAAGCCAAGGGTAATTATTCATTTTGCAAAAGGGTTCTTCACTCCACAGAAGAGACTCATTGATATTTTTTTTTCCCAAGCAGCAGCTATCTTCGGGAATTTAAAATTAAATTCCATTTATACAATTATAGAAAGAATACTAACGATTTTCTGGAGTGCACTTTGAGTGCAATGGGCCATACCTGTGTGTCCTGCCCATGGCATCAGACAAGGCAGTCTAAAGACCCAGAAGGGGTCAGAGAGGAGTGGGACCCTTGCTTTTCTCTAGTTAGGAATTTGAGAAAAAAAGAAGAGAAGCTGGATTATGTGCTTTTTCTGAGGGTTTCCTTTCTCAGCCTCAATTGCAGGCAGATGGTCAGGGTCACGACTAGCTTCCCCAGGACAAGAGGATTGCCATTTCCAGTCCCTTCCATCTGGAATAGTATACCATTTTATATAATGTGTACATTCAGCTGAACCCAGCTAATTTTCACTTTGCTAATCTCATTTCTGATTATATTCGGGTTTTTTTTTTTTTTTTTTTTTTTTGATGAAGTTTTGCTTTTGTCACCCAGGTTGGAATGCAATTGTGCAATCTCGGCTCACTGCAACCTCCACCTCCTGGGTTCAAGCGATTCTCCTTCCTCAGCCTCCTGAGTAGCTGGGATTACAGGCACCTGCCACCAGGCCCAGCTAATTTTTGTAATTTTAGTAGAGACAGGGTTTCGCCATGTTGGCCAGGTTAATCTCAAACTCCTGACCTCAGGTGATCTGCCTGCCTCGGCCTCCCAAAGTGCTGGGATTACAGGCATGAAACACCATGCCTGGCCCCCTGCCCTGCTTCTGCTTTGTTTTCTCTCTCTCTCTTCATCTCTGCCTCTCTTTCTGTTTCTCAACATTGGTTTTTGTCACAGCCTCGGTTTCTCTCTTTGGTCTCTGCTTCTGTTTTTTCTTTCTCACTGTGTGCCTATGTTCTTTACTATTTGTCTTTCTCTATGTCTCCTTTTCTTTTAGAATGCTCTTCAGTAAAAATAACTTGAGTTTAGAGTCAGAGAGGTCCAAGTAAAATCCCCAAATCCATTTTAATTTCCTTATCCACAAACATAAAAGACAAAAATTATGGTCTGCCTACTTTAAGGTTCAATATGAAGATGAAATAAGACATGGCATGTAAAGGTGCCACCAAAAAGAGTACAGTCATTTCCTGTTAAATCAATTTCCCCCTTCCTTTCTTCTTTAAAGTTCTTTTGTTTGTTTGTTTGCTTTTAAGACAAAGTCTCGCTCTGTCACCCAGGCTGGAGTGCAGTGGCACGATCTCGGCTCCTGCAACCTCCGCCTCTTGGATTCAAGCGATTCTCCTGCCTCCGCCTCCCAAGTAGCTGGGACTACAGGCATGCACCACCATGCTCAGCTATTTTTCTATTTTTTAGTAGAAATGAGGTTTCACCATGCTGGCCAAGCTGGTCTCGAACTCCTGGCCTCAAGTGGTTGATCTGCCTCCTTCAGCCTCCCAAAGTGTTGGGATAACGTGCGTAAGCCACCACATCCAGCCTTTCTTAGAGTTCTTTAATTTCCCTTCTTTCTCTTCCCTTGTCTTCCCTTCCATTCACTCCACTGCCTTTGCACCACTCTCAAACAAGCAAGCACACTACAGCCCCCACTTTCTGGCAATGATTTAATTGCAGAACAGTGCAGGTTCCCATTACCAAGGCTCTCATTCTTTTACAAAACACTTTTATAGTACATTTCCTGGGATATGATGGAGAATCATTGTGAGTCATTAAAATTAAGCAACGTGTGTCTAAGCAGCCTGCATCAGGCTTCACTACAGAGTCACGTTTCATTGTTAGGTTCACTTCCGGCCATTGGAGAGCGTGATGGGCTGTTCACACCACACTGGGTAAGGTCACCTGAACTTACCTGAGTTGTGTGGGACATTTTGAATTCGAGATGCCCTGTCCAAAGGAAGAGTCCTGGTGTTAGCAACATAAATCCATACCCCAACTGCCCATCACACCCTCCCATTTTCTGGTAGAAACTCAAACCATCTAGTGAAATTTTAATGAAGAGACCATTCAACATTGTAGCCAAAAGGCAGGGACATAACAGACCATTCATCACAGTAGCCAAAAGGTGGGGACACACACACACATACACACACAAACACATATTCCTCCTTCTATTCAGAGGCCTTTAGTCATCCACACTGAATCAAATGCTGCCTTCGGTCAAGCAAAGGGAGAGAGGATAGTGTGCTGCAATGGGCAGGCTCCCTACAGGCAGTATCAAATAACCAGAAAAGGCAAGTGCTACTGCTAAGTGCTGCATTTTAAATGGTTTCCTAGAGGTCCCTTCTGCACAGAAATCTGTCATCATGCCTTCCATTTCATCACGATTAAGTCTTTTGTGTGTTAAGTATTGCCAGCATTGGGGGGTTCTTTTTGTCCCTGATTCAATAATTCCCATATGTTGAACACATATCTTTTCCATATAATGTAGCAGGTACTTTGTACTGATAATAATTGTCACAATAACTTACCAAAGGTGAATACTTCTCCCTCTTATTAAAAAAAAAAAAAAAGCAGAAAATTGAGGCTTGGAGAAATTAAGTGATTTGCTCAAAATTATACCAACAGTCAGGGGCAGAGCTCCTGCTAAGCCTCCACCAGTGGTTCCCCCTTGCATTCAGGACAAGATTTCAGCCCTGGTCTGAATGATTTCAGTCCTAGGCTCTTTCCATGTTGCCCTGACTGCCTCTCTAAAAAACAAAACAGAGCCCAGCATTCATGCAGCTTGATCATGAGGTCTTGCAAGGGGCCAGTGGTGTCTCTTTTGCTTCTCTCCCTGGCGACTGTCTCAATCTTCAGGCTCAGTCAATGTCTATGAAACAAAGACATTAATGAAGCTTATGAGGAACACACATGCCCCAGATCCTCTGCACTGAAACACTTATTTATATGAATGAGTGTACCTTAGCATACCCCTTCAAGACAAGCCCAGAAAAGCAATGCCAGAAACCAGCACCACCTTCACGTGTGGCAAGAGGCCATGCAAAAGGTAATGGCTCAAGTTTGGAGCTGGGAGGATGGGGGTTTACATCCCAAGGATAAAATATTTTGACTGCTTAATATGTTCTCAAGAGGAAGAAAATTAAGCACCATTATGGTAGTGTTGCAACCTCCTCTCTGCCACTAAGTTACTGAATTACTAAATGAACCCTCCCAAAACCTCAAGCTAATCAGGTGTAGAAGGAAGCCTTGGGCCAGATAATCTGTAGGGCTCCTCCCACCCCTGGAGCCTTTTGTTATATGCCTCCACAGTGCCCAGCCCTACTTGTCATCTCAGCAGAGTCTTTAAAGGCTTCTCAGGAGAAGGGGTAGAGAGGCAAAGTTCATTAATTAATATTTTTCCCCTCCACATTTAAGAGGGCATGTAGAATTGTGTAAGGACAGGGTTATCACCTAAAACTGAGTGCCTCCTTGAAGTTTTTGCCTGAGGCGCCTCATTCAGTTCATTCTGGTCCCAGCCCTGCTTGACAAAAGGATCAGCAAAGCTCCATTCACCCTCTCACTTGTATCACATACCTGCTTCAGTGTTTCTCTTCTCCTTTCACCCCGAGTTGTTGTTGTCATCTCCTAGGTCCTATCTTTAGAGATGGTATAAAAACTGGGTCTTGGGCTCAAACACATGAGGGACACACAACTAGCAGATTCCTCAACTCTGATGTCAAAGCATGAAATCAGTTCACCAGAACCTCCCTGGGGCATAGACAGCAGCTTCTTTTGCTAACTACCTCCAATACTGAGCACAATGCCTGGCACATAAGTGATGCACACTAAATAATAGCAATGAATGAAATGCAATATCTGGATTCTGAATGCTTCTTTCTGCCTTGGCTTTTCCCGCCCTGATCCAAGCCACCACCATCTCTGGCATCACATCAGTCTTCCCATCAGTCTCCCTTCCAACATGTTTACCTCTGTTCCTACAGATGTTTCCTCAGTAGAGATGCCAGAGTGATACTCTTAAAATAGAAGTTAGATGACGTCACCCCTCTGCTCAGACTTCTCCAGTGGTTCCCCATTGCATTCAGGGCAAATGAAAATGCTAATGTTTTTACAATATTCTGCAAGACCAACTCAGGGGTTCTGGCCCTCTGAAAGCTCTGGGATCCCAACTCCTAATATCCTTCTAATACCCAGTTCAACCTAGCACATTAGCCTCTATGATCTTCCTCAAATATGCAAGGCACAATCACCCCTGTGAGCCTTTGCACAGGCTGTTCCCTTTACCTACACTATGCTTTCCCCAGATACCCACAAGGCCTGCTTTGCTCCCACACCTTTTCGGTTGTGCCTGTCTTGAACAGTCTGCTCAAATTTGCAACCATTTCTGCAACATGTACAGCCCTCTCTTTCTGCAGGCTTCACACACACACACACCCACACACAGAGACACCCCCTCATCTTCTAACATGTGATACACTTTATCATGTTATTCACTATAATTTTATTACTATATATAGTATATACAGCAATACAATTTCATTACTATAGATACTATATATAGTAATAAAATATGTTACTATATAAAGTATATATACTATATATAGTAATAAAATATATAAATTACTATATTTAGTATATACAGTAATAAAATATATTTAGTAAATAACATGATAAAGTGTATCACATATTATATATAGTACATTATATATTTCTACATATTCATATACTGTATATATGTATATACAGTATATATGTATATATAGCACTTTATATATGTATGTACGTACTATATATAATGTACTATATACAGTATACTTTATATAGTATGTACATGATATATATATATATTTTAACTATATTACTATATATATTTTAGCTCTGTGCCTGTCCCCTGCCCCGCAAGAATGTAAGTTACATGATGGCAGAGATTTTTTTGTTTTGTTTTGTTTTGTTTCTTCTGTCAGAGCCTCACATCCTGGCTAAATTAGGTGCTTGATAAATATACACTGAACGTTGAATGAACAAATACATGAATGAATGAATAAATACCAAAGCGATTTTTTTCAACTTGGACATCAAAGCATTAAATGAATTCAATAGACCAGGAATTGGCAAAATTTTTCTGTAAAGAGCCAAATGACAAATATGTTCAGGTTTACAAGCCACAGGGTTGTGACTACTCAATTCTGATGTTGTAGCACAAATGCTGTCATGGACAATATGTAAGCTAATGAGCATGGCTGTGTTTAAATAAAAACTAATTTACAAAAAAAACAGCAGTTGGCCTATAGGCTATAGTTTGCTGACTCCTGCACTGGACTAAACACTATTAGGTAAGGCAGTGGGTCTGAATTTTCTTCCTGTTGAATATCAGTACATAAACACAGCACAGTATCTAACACAGCATTGCCACTCAATAAATATATTGAATGAAATGAAATATATATGAAATGTAGTTCTGCTCTTCACTCTGTCACAGCACTGTCTAAGTGAGGTTGTTGCAACAATGGAAATGCTCTGTATCTCTCCAATATGAAAGCCTCCAGCCAGATGTGACTGCTGAACACTTCAAATATGGTGAATGTGACTGAGGAGCTAAATTTTACATTTTATTTCATTTTAATTAATTTACATTTTAATTTAAATGGCCAATAATGGCTAATAGCTACTGGATTGGACAGTGGAGTTCTGTCACATAATTCTCTTGCTTCATGATTCAGTTCTATTATCTTCCACCCCCACCAGAGGAAGCCTTCCCTGATTGCTAAGGCTCACAATAACTTTTTTAGGATATATTCATTTCACTCAATCCATGTTTTAGTCACAGCTATAATAATACTGAATGTTTGTTGAGTTTTAAGTACCAAGTATTGTGCTCAGTGCATAATACACTTTATCTAGCTCAGTCCTCATAATTACCCTCCAAGGACTGCCATGTTGATATTCTTACCACTGTTTTACCTCTGAGAAAAACAGAAGTGTAGGAAGGGTGAGCAAAGTGTCCAAAGGTGTGCAGGACCCAAGTGGGCTGGGACTTGAATCTTCATCCATTTGAATCCAGAGTGCAAATTCTTGACCACCACGAGATGCTTATTAAGTGTAAACACTTGTGTTAGTACAAGTTTCTTGTGTGCACTTGTTATCTATCCTTCAAGAGATCAGGAATCAGTGGTCTTCCTCATTCTACATATTTCAAAGCCAGAACACTGGCTTTCAATAAAGATTTTCAGTATACAGAATTTCAGAGCTGGAGAGTACTCAGGGAAAATCTAATGGAAACACCCTTTGTATTATAAATAAAGAATATGAGGCCCATAGAGAAAAGGGAATTTGTCAAAGGTCATACCATGGGTAAATTACAACGCTGGGATTAGAGGCCATGGAGTTTTTCTCTGAATTCAATATTTCATCTTTCATGCACTCATTCCACCATTCATTTTTAAACATCAACAGTGTGTTAGACAATGGGTTGGGTATGAGGAAAAAGCAGTGGATAATGCAGAGACAATCTTTGCCTTTATAAGGCACACAGTTTTTTAGATAGCTAGCAATTGAACAAAGAATGACATAAATAAATGTATCATTCAAGGTTGTAATTATGTGCTGATAGCATAGGATTGTGGTTTAGAGGGTAAATTCTGAGGCCAGACTTCTAGGTTTCAAATCTAGACACCATAACTTCCTAAATGACTTTGGAAAAAATCCATTAACTGTGATTTAGTTTCCTCGCTTGTAAAATGAGACAATAACACTATTTCATTACATTAATTCTAAGGCATGCAACTTCTCACATTTTATTTTTATTTCCATTTTTATTTAATTTATTTATTTTTAGATATAGGGTCTCACTCTGTAACCCAGGTTGGATTGCAGTGGTGTGATCATAGCTCACTGACACTTTGAACTCCTAGGCTCAAGCACTCTGCTCACCTCAGCCTGCAAGTGGCTAGGACTACAGGTGCATGCCACCATGCCTGGCTAATTTTCTTAAATTTTTTTAGAGACAGGGTCTCAGTATGTTTCCCAAGCTGGTCTTGAACTCCTGGCCTCAAGTGATCCTCCCACCTTGGCCTCCCAAAGTGCTGGATTACAAGTGTGAGCCACCACACCCAGCCCCCATATTTTAATATTCCTAAAAGGAGGACTTATCTGATAATTATTAGTATAGTATGGTATAGTATGATTATTATTATTGGCATCATTTTTTCTTAGTGGTACATAAACTATACACACATGCATATGTGTCTTAATTTATTTAAAATATAATAGCATCTACCTCATATAATTATTGAGAGATTAAATGAGATAATATATGTGAAGGCTTTGAAGAGTGGCTGACACAGTTACCACTGTATAAATGTGCACCATTATTGCTATTTACTATAAAGGAACAATAGCACTAATGGAGCATAATGCATTGGGGAAATAAACTAGTACAGAAAGTCACTTCCTTGAGGAAGTGACATTTTAAGTTGAAACAAGAAGGATAAGGAGGAGTGAACCAACTAAAGAATATAGTTTATAAGAAGTGGGGCTGGATGAGGAACAGATTGTCCCATGCAGAAGAAACAGCACCATCACTAATGCTATTACATTGGCTAGAAGAAATGGCTCCCCATTAACAAATATGGAACTCTTTACAACATGGCTTTATATCCTAATAGCACTCTCAATTCCAACCTAGGCTTCATTATTATATTTTTTCCCATACTTTTTTTTATTGATAATATATTTATTGTAAGGTTTTGCATGTATATTTAGAACCTTCCTGGATTTATTTTTTAAATAGTAGGACATATGCCATTTTTAGAAGACCAATATATTTTTTAACACATTTTTTAGATAAAATTAAATATAGTCTCTAATTTAAATGTCAGTAGATTATATTTATGATGTTAAAATCTGGTCTTAAAAGCAGAGCACTTCCCTTTTTTGGTACCTATAATCATCAGAAATACCTCAGGCTACCTTCTTCCTATATGCAGCTTTGTGGTGTGAGATTTCAGATCTCTGACAACCTTTTTTCTTTCAAGTTCAGAAGCAAAGGTTGCCTTGGACTTTCAATGGGACTGGCAAGTTCCCAATAAGAAAAAGTTTTCATAGTCTCTTTTGTAGTTTACCCTAACCTTCTTGACCTTCTAAATTTTTGAACAGTCAGGCCTGTTGCTTGCTTTGCAGGCTCCCTGAAATTTTATGACCCCATCCTAGACACAGATTGTCCTTTCTTAAAAGACCTTAAACATCTTCTACAACATAACATTTTACAACACATTTAAACCAAATATATCAAGACTACCAAACAGAGATAAAAAGTAGTTTCCCTACAACTCGTACATGCTGTCACAGTTCCTTCTACCTCTCAGTTCTGTATTGTTTCCCTGCCCTCAATTTAATTCAGTATTTTTGTTTTTTTCAAGTCAACTTATTCTGTAAATTCTTTGTCCAAAGGATTCATGCCTGCCTCTGAGAATTCTATACAAATACCTATCAAAGGGGGAATCCCAGAATGCCTTTCTTTTCTCAATGCTAAGCAAATTTCCTCACATGCTAACTCCTTAAAACAGTAGCTTGGCCAAATCTCAGAAGTAATACTTAGTAAATATATGACCTTAAGAATGTCAATCAACTACTTTAAGACACAGCTACTTGTATTGAAGCAACAATAACTACCTAGAAGTGTTATTATAATAACTGAGAATAGCTATATAAAGTCTTTGCATGGTGTTTGGTATACAATAAGTGCCTAATAATTTTAGATGTTGTTATTGTCACTTCAGTGTTCATGTACTTCTTGATATCTCACTAAAATTCCATTGTACCTCTTTTTAACTATTAGCTGTTTTCTAACACTCCATCTGCTATATATAGATAATGAATCTGCATCAAATGGATTAATCTGATGAGAGAAATGGGATTTATGAGTTACTGACTTGTTCCATGGAATGTAAGCAGAAAACTTTGGTTTCTTGTCGGTTCAATTACTTTTGTTGGAAAATATTTTAAAAAGCTTAATTCCGTTATCTTTCATGTCTGAATAACAAGGTATCATGTTCATTAATCGATAATAAATTCAGATGAGTTCTGTTTAATTCAGGTTCTAGTAAAGTTCATGACAAATGAGTGGTGAGGTGGAGAGCAATATGGGTTCTGAGGATCAGAGGGACTCGTTTCATGGAGGATATCCCCAGTTGAGGCTCTCTGGACTCATTTGTATATGACTAATTCTAAACATATAAAGGACAGAGTTTACCTTATTTGAGTTCAGAAAAGACCAGTGCTGCCCAAGTCAGAGGAGAAGGTGAGTTTCAGAAAAGGATTAGGTATCTCTGAGAAAGTCTTTATTTAGCAAACACACACTTTAGCCAGTGTTGTCAGCACCCTGAGAACTCTCCATGGTGCTGACACAAGAAGCCTACACCTTACTCATTGAACAAGCCTTGACACTTTAGCAGCTGAAACTTGATTTTCATCCATCCATCCATCCATCCATCCATCAACCCACCCATTCATCCATCCAAGAAAAGATGTATTGATACAGGAACTGTTTCATTTCCAGATACAGCAATAAACAAGGTGAGCAAAGACCAAGACTTTCTATAATGTATATACCCATATACAAATATCCCCTCTACAGTCTGCCAAAAAGTTGGTTCTCTATAAACAAATACCAGCATATTTTACTGTGGATTTTACCTACTCATTGCCATACTTCAATATATATGCTCTACCACCTAGAAAGCCCTAAAGATACCATTCCCTTCAAAACAGGGAATTTCTCCATCACTGTAGATTCTTGGAATTTATAGCTTCATAAAAATCCAGTATCCCTTTAAACTTTAGTAACATAGAGCTCAGCAAATACTAGAAACAATCTGTAAACATTAGAAATATTTAGTACAATATAAGATTGCTATATGACATAACCACATACAGTGTATTCTCATTTCATATCTTACTACAAATGAAAAGTGGCTGCTGAAGACATGGAAATAAACTGAATGTAATGGTGAACATGACTGAAGTTCATATCAATTGTGGAAATAAAATTCAATTTTCTATAAATGCCATTTACAAATTGTTTCAATCATACTTACATGCTAAGTTATCAGTGCTTAAAAGGTCATAGAAACATGGATTTTGAGCTGGAGAATATCCTAGAAATTATTTAGACTTTTAATTTGTATCTTGCCACTAATTTACGGTGTGACACAGGGCAATGTGCTTAGCCTTGGTGGGTCTTGGTCTCCTCATTTTATTACACTAGATGATGGCTAGGAACTCTTCTTGCACTAAAAGTATGTCCCCACTCGTTGCTTTGTTGAAGAAAAGGAATCTGAAGTTCACAGTGTGTGACATACTCAAGGTCGAATGGCAAATTTATGGCAAAGTTGACATTAGGGTTGAAGGTTGAAGGTTAATAATTATTTTCTTTCTTTCGTCTTTCTTTCTTTTTTTTTTTTCTTTTTTTTTTTGGACAGTCTCACTCTGTCACCCAGGCTGGAGTGCACTGCTGCAATCTCAGCTCACTGCAACCTTCGCCTCTCAGGCTCAAGCAATTCTTGTGCCTCAACCTCCCAAGTAGCTGAGATTATGGGCATGTACCACCACGCTCAGCTAATTTTTGTATTTTTAGTAGAGACAGAGTTTCACAGTGTGGGCCAGGCTGGTCTCGAACTCCTGGCCTCAAGTGATCCACCTGCTTTGGCATCCCAAAGTGCTGGGATTACAGGAACGAGCCGCCATGCCTGGCCAGCAATTTTTTTCATTGCAAAAGTTCAGAAGTCACACAAGGACTAAATAAAAGTTCAGCAGATAGAAATGTCTAGCTTACTCTAAATTCCTCCTTCAGCTGGTTAGCTACTAGAGGGCAGAGACAATATCATATTATCTTCTCACATAATGTAATGTTATGCACATTGTTGGATTAAACACCTCATGAAATATTTATTGAATTAATAAGTGAAGACACACATGACTGAATAAATGATTATAGAAATAAGAGAAAACCTTGTATTGGGTTTCCACCATATATTATGCACTGCACCAGTGCATTTTAAATTTTATTTTTCATCTCATCCTTAGAATAACTCTGAAAAGTTGAAATTATTCTTCTCATTTTTATAGTTATAAAAAATAAGGCTTGAATATGCTAAATGACTTACCCAGCTCCCTACAACCAGGAAACAGAGAAGAGAGAATTTAAACCTGGCTGTGTCTGACTCGGGAAGATATTCCAATTCTACTCTGGTTCACTACATGCTTGAATGAATGAATAAACATATGAAAGAATGAGTTAGTGTTCTGCTGCCATTTGCTTTATGTGTTGTAGACCATATTGTCAAAGGTTTTATTTACAGAACTTGGTGTGATGCCACAGATTTGTAGAACTTTAATAAAGCTGTTTCACAATAAGACATTACCCACATTGATATTCTTGAGAGTCAAAGCCTAATGATTTAAACTGTTTGGTGTTGCATTTTATTGGACCAGAGCAAGTAGTCCTTGGATGTTCACTTTCTGTCCTCAGAGAGATGAAGATAATGGTAGTCTATCCTGGGAAGGAGCATAATGTCACTCTGGTGACATGTTCAAGCCTCCACTAGCCACTTTTTTGCCTTGGTCTTTCATTGGTTTGTTCTCATCTCATCCAGTGTTGTGCTGGTAAATGTTTAATGATTATCTTTCTGAAAAAAATAAACTCTGATTTTGTTGCATTTACCAATTGTGTTGGTGTAAACATCCTCACCATAGCATATTTTCAGGCTATCAACATGCCATCACTGAACAAAGAGTTGGGAAAAGATGTTAACAGTCAACTCTCATGACGCCATGTGAGCTGGCTCCAGCACAGCACAGATCTAATTCCAGAGTCAGCCCTGTGGGTGGCACTAATTGTTGAAATCCCTGGAAAAACACACTGGAGATGGGCTGTGGCATGCAGCCAGGAAAAGTTGGCCAGGTTCATCTGTGAACCAAGACAATTATATATGTGTTTCAGCTGTAGCATCTTCTCCACTTTCCTTCTCCTTCCCTGTCACTTGGGAGAAAAAATTTTTCTTATCCACACATCCAGAAAAGCTTTAAGGAATGATAACCAGTGCTTTGACTCCATGACTCTGTCCAGCTCTACAGATTTGATTCACAAAGGAGAGACCTCTTTAAAAGAAGCTAAGCCACTTTTGACATATCAAGACCTAAATATACATAGGGCTTCAGGGTTTAGTTTTTCCATGACTTTCCCCAAATTCTAATTCCTGATGGGAAGCAAAGAGTGGAGAAAGTTCTAGCTGTTCTTTTAGGGAGTTAGATGCTCTCCAAAACACGTGGACTCATCTTCTTGTGAGAACAGATGTTCTCAAAGTCTTTGGATCCTTACCTTTTAATGACCTCTCTTCATGTTACCTTCCCAACCTCATCCCCTGCCACTCTCCCAGTGCTCTGCCTGCACCTCATTTTCCAGATGGCAGCACAGACTGCCCTCTGAGTCCTAGAATCATTCTAAACTTTTCTCTTTTTCAAAAAATCAAGTTCCCTCTGCTAAAGCACCCTCCGTACTCATAGTCCCTATTGATTTTACAAAGCTGAGCTAAAAGGTCATCTTCTTCATGATATATCTCCTGAAATTCCCATCTAGAATACATTTCTCCCTGTTCTTCAGGCATGAGGCACTTTGTTAATGCATTGCTCTTGATTTATACTACACTGCGTTTTTGATAATAGCTATATATGAGCAGATTGTTTTTATACCTGTGAGAATGTAAAATCCATGAAGGCAAGAGCATTGTGCAATTTGTCTGTGATTTCCCGTAACACTCAACACACCGACTTACGAGTTGCAGAATTAAGAAAATCTTGCTTGAATTGAATCTAATGAATTGAACTAAATTTTACAAAGTGGATCTGAGTTAAGCCCCATGAAAATATATTTAGGGATCTTATGTTCCGATGTCAATTTTCTACCTGTAGACAGTCCTATCCATTTATGCCTTCAGTGACTTATAAGAGCAAGGTGCTGTGCTGGGCATCGCGGTGGAAAGAATATAGGAATAGATATGATCTCTGGCCCTAAGGAGT
Organism: Pongo abelii; assembly: GCF_028885655.2. Lineage (NCBI taxonomy): Eukaryota > Metazoa > Chordata > Mammalia > Primates > Hominidae > Pongo > Pongo abelii. The sequence continues at coordinate 108,215,186 of NC_071998.2, forward strand.
TGACTTTCTAGCAGGGGAGATAAATTTTCAAACAGTAACTCAAGTTTTAATCTGGTTTTTAGTCAACAAAGAACTCTGATGATTCTGTAGAAGAAGTAATCCATTCTACTGAGAAGAAGTAAGAAGAAATTAAATGAGTAGGATTGTGGAAGGTAGATGATTAAAGGATGGAAGACATTTCAGGTGGAGAGACGAGTCGAACTCTAGTCAGAAGGTGAAACTACATGGGGATGTTTGGGAAATAATTGTGAGTATGAGCAAAGTAAGCAATGGAAAGAGGGATGCTGTTGGAGATGTGTTGGAATAAGAGAGTAAGACCAGGGTATCCTAGAATTCAGATACGTGGATGCTGCACAGTTGTTGGCGACCCAGTTTTTCTAGATCTGCAAAATATTTAACGTGAGTTCTTATGTAAATGGATAAAAGGGGAAAAACTAGAATTGGTATATGCAATTGTTTCAAGAAGCATCAGGAGGAAAATTCCGTTCTTCCTTCCTGCTTGTATTATTCTTTGTCTCTTAATTACATGTCAGGCATTATGCTGAATTTTAAAGATAGCAAGAAAAGTGAAACACATCTTGAACCTCCCTCCTTGCTCCAACAAAGTTTACAGTCTGGTGATAGTTCCAGACAAGGAAAGAACAATGACTCCATAGAGGAACAAAGCCATGACATATGGAAGCACAGAAGGCTATGACAGTAGGTGGGAGGGCTCCTTCATCTGTTCAGGGCTAGGGAGAGGGGTTCAGGAATGCCACCTGTGGGAGGAAAGGTGTTTGGGCTGAACATGTAGGAAATAAAAAGAAGCCCCTGCTCTCCCATTAAAAGGAAAAAGACATTTTCAAGAGGAAGAAACAGCCTGTGAAAGGGACAGATGCATGTGAGGGCATGGTGCCTTCAGGAAACTGCACATGGGTGGTGTACCTAGAACCCAGGACACAAGGCAAATACAGGCAGAAGATGAGGTGAAAGAAATAAACACGGTTTTGTGAAGATAATTAAACTAAGAAATTTGGCATCCCCTGTGAGTGCAGAACACGGGTGGACTATTTGGGAGTGTTCAGAGCCTTGCTGCAACAGGGTAGTCCTTGAGCCAGAAGCATCAGCAATAGCTCCCAGCTTGTTAGAAATGCAGAACCTCAGGCTTCATTCCAGACCTGCTGAGGCTTCAGAAGCACTGGTTGAAGGCATGGAAACCTGGCTTTATATCCTGGCTTTGCACTTTGCCAGCTGTGTGATCTTCGTCCTGTCCCCTGTCTTCTCTGGGTGGCAGTACAATCAGCCATGAAGTTGAGGAGGTGGACCTAGTGGATTCCAGTGATATTTCCAGCTCTAAAGAGTGGTGTGTGTGTGTGTGTGTGGGTGTGTGTGTGTGTATTTAAATCTAGAGGCTATTGGTGGAAGAGTGCCTTATTTTTCAAACTGGCTAACACATATTTTGGATGACCCACTGTTTAGAATTAGGCCCTCAAGCCTGTGTCTAATGGAGAACAGCATTAGAAACCACAAACTTGCACCTGAAAGCAGATCAGCTGGGGAACTAGAAGGTCAGACCCACAGGCACTCACCACTTGTCTACTGGGCTTCACAGATGGAGGCAAGGAAGGGGACCCCTTCTGTTCCCTTCCACCAATAATCTTGCTTCCTTTTCAAGGAAAAAAAATGGAAAAAAAAATCTAAGGGGCCAGATGCAGAGATATATAATTCCACAAGGGCTTACCTGGCTTTTGGGTAAGAATATCCTAGAATTTGTGTTTCTTTTCACGTGTGTGTGTGTGTGTGTGTGTGTTTTGTGGGTTGGGGTACTGGTTAGGGTGGCAGTGACTTAAAGCTTAAATATCTTGATTAAAAAATAGAAGATTAGCTGTCTGGTCATATGATGCGTAAGAGCTGTGTTGCACTTTCACATAGCTTCTCCAGTTGGCTTATTTATTGATTGATTGATTTTTGGGACAAGGTCTCACTCTGTTGCTCAGGCTACAGTGCAGTAGCATGATCATGGCTCACTGTAGCCTCGACATCCAGGACTCAAGCAACCCTCCCACCTCAGCTTCTAGAGTAGCTGGGACTATGGGCGTGTGTCACCATGCCTGGCTAATTTTTGTATGTTTTTGTAGAAACAAGATTTCACCATGTTGCCCAGGCTGGTCTTGGACTCTTGGGCTCAAGCGATCCACTTGCTTCAGCCTCTCAGTGCTGGGATTACAGGTGTGAGGCATCGCACCTGGCCCAGTTGGCCTACATAAAGGCTACAAAAAATATGTTGAAACAGGCTCCTGACTAAACAATTAGAGGGAATGGTGGTTATAAAGCCAAATCATGGCCCTACCTGGCAGAGACATAAAAGTTAACCTGGAGAAGTCCTCTCCTTACTTCTGAACAGGTGTCCCATTGAGAGGTGAAGAAATCCTCAAATAGAGGGAGGAGATCCTTGACCTGGGCTACTACACTGAGCACTGAGACCTCTGACCTCTGCACAGAGGCTGTTGTCATGGTATTCACATAGCCAGTTTTTCGTGCAAGCCAGCCAGACTCTTGTGAATGGAGAGAAAGATGAAGTTCCAGAGAAAATAGAACAATAAAAATTATAGGGGGAAGCAGAAGACTGAGAGTAAGGAAACCTGAGGTTCTAATCCTGGCTTCACTTGTAACTTGCTTTGAAACCTTGGCAAGTTCCTTTTTCTTTCTAGCTCCTGTTCTCTATTTGAGGACAATAAGAACATCATTTATTGAGTATCAACTATGAATAAGATACTACCCATTTAATGAGCATTTAGTATAAATAAGATAGTGTCTCATGAGTTTAAATGCCATCTAGATGCTGTAGACTAGCAAATTTCTATCCCCAGCTAAGACTCTTCTTTGAATTTGAGTTGTGGACCTGTAGTTGATTTTTTTTTTTTTTTTTTTTTTTGAGACACAGTCTTGCTCTGTCACCAGGCTGGAGTGCAGTGGCATGATCTTGGCTCACTGTAACCTTCACCTCCCGGGTTCAAGCAATTCCCCTGCCTCAACCTCCTGAGTAGCTGGGACTACAGGTGTGTGCCACCAAGCCCAGCTATTTTTTTTTTTTTTTTTTTTTTTGTATTTTAGTAGAGACAGGGTTTCACCATGTTGGCCAGGATGCTCTTGATCTCCTGACCTAGTGATCCACCTGTCTTGGCCTCCCAAAGTACTGGGATTACAGGCGAGAGTTCTTATAATTTTATGTTGTCTTGGCACCCATTTAAAATACAAGTTTAATTTTTTCCATCAGAAGTAGGGCTCAGTCACCCTTGACAAAATTTATAGTTCTACACTTCCCTCCATTTCCTCAATGTGGTCAATCCAGGTACCTGCCTGCAATGGAAATGACACAGCAAAGGTTGCTGCCTGGACAACAGAAGTAGACCACCACACCAAAATGGCCCAAGCCAGTGGCCAGAGATAAGAACTTAGAGGCATCTTTCCCACCTAGCAGATGGGCTTCCTGCTTTCCTGTCGCTTTCTTTACAGGTATTGTTCAGATATTTGCTCATGAACTTAAAGTGACCCATATCCTATTCCCCAGTACATACTTCTCTCTCTTTCTCTCTGCCTGACTCTTCACTCCTGTCTTGCCTCCTGTGACCCAGGGACAGAAGATTGCCTTCCTGACTCAGGATCTGAAGGTAATTTATCTTTGAACTTGTTTCCTATTGTGGTGTTTAATTGAATCTGTGCCTTCTATTTGAAGAAGCAGGGGCTATCCTAGGCCCTTGATGTTGGGGAGAACACAAGTGCAGGCTCCCAGCACCAGACTGATGGTCAGGCAGGCATTAACTGCGCACAGGTTAGATAAACCACCAAGGGTGGCAGCCAGTGTAATCAAACTTCCTGTGTGAGGGACTCCTGGGTCACCATCAGATAACCAGATCTTAGGTTACCCACCAGGTAAAAGAAGTATCCCGTGAAGGGCACACTGTAAACACCCACACCCAGCCCCACTTTATTTCCCATTTTGGCAGGGTTGCTAGAGGTTCTACTACTGGAACCCCAATTTAGCAGGGGGCTCTTAGATTAGGACCCAAATGCCCACTCTCCATTGATGTTTAGTAGTCATCTTGAACTTACACCCAAAACAGCACTGTTTATCTTTCTCACCTAACCCTGACCTACCCACCGCATCCCCTGACTCAGTAAATAATAACTCAGTGCGTCCCATTGTTCAGACTGAAAAATTTGGGATAATCTTTGACTCTACTCTATTTCTTGCATTCTATTCTCAGTAATAAATTCTGTTGAGGGTATACTCTTAAATATATCCAGAACCTGATCACTGTTCACCATCTTCTTCTCTTACCTCCATGGTCCAAGCCACTACCAACCCTTGCCTAGATTAGAGGAATAGGACCTTTGAACATCCCTGAATCAACTCACCACACAGCAGCCAGAGTGGTCCTATTCAAATGCAGTTCATAGCATGTTGCTCCTTTACTCAGAATCTCCCAAGGACTGCCCATCTTCCTCAGAGTAGAATCTGAAGTCTATATTATACTATACAAGGCCCTGAGGACCACCATGCCCCCAAACTTCTTCTTCTCAGCTTTCTTCTCCTACTCCCCTTCTTTCTCACTCTGCATCCTGGCCCCACTACTAGTGCTAAATAAACAGCACATTAGGCCGGGCATGATGGCTCACACGTGTAATCTCAGCACTTTGGGAGGCAGAGATGGGCGGATCATGAAGTCAAGAGTTCAAGACTAGCCTGACCAACATGGTGAAACCCCCCATTCTCTACTAAAAATACAAAAATTAGCCAGGTGTGGTGATGCGTGCCTGTAATCCCCATTACTCGGGAGGCTGAGGCAGGAGAATCGCTTGAACCTGGGAGGCGGAGGTTGCAGTGAGTCAAGATCACGCCACTGACTCTTTTACCTCCTTCTGCCTGGAACACATCCCTCGGATATTGACATGGTTTATTCTCCCATCTCAAGGTGCCTGCTTAAATGTCATCTTCTCAGAGAGGCCTCCCGTGACCACTTTCTGTATGATGAAACTCCACCAAACTCCCAGCTTAGCACTCCACAGGCTTTGTACATCATTCTTTTCCCCCACACCAGCATCTATCATCACCTCACAGAGTCATATAATTTACCTGCTTGTTTGACCACTGCAGCACTGTCCCACAGAAATTTTCAGAGTGATGAAGACAGTCTATATCTATAATGTGCAACAATGTAGCTGCTAGTGTGTGGCTATGGAACACTTGAAATCTGGGTGGTATGACTGGGAAAATGAATGTTTACTTTCATTTAATTTCAATTAATTTAAAATAAAATGCCACATGTAGCTAGTGGCTAACATATTCCACAGTGCATGTTTAGTGTCTATCCCACTAGCATGTAAGCTTCATGAGGGTGGAGATTTTGCATATTTTGTTCACTGCTGTCTTCCCAATACCTAAAAATATGCCTGCCTACTAAAGAAATACCTGTTGAGTGAATTAATGAATATGCTATGAGATTTCCACACAGCATCTCATTCAATCCTAATGACAGTTTTGTGGGTTGGGTGCTATTTTCATTCTCTTGTACTGAAAGGTATCAGTGTCTTGCTCAAGATCACCCAGCTAGTACCAAGAAGATAGGCTCTGAATGCAAGGATATCTGAAGTGCAGACATTTTGCTTGTCTGGAGCTAGGCCAGATGTTCTCCGTGGTCCTTTCTTACTCTGAGAGTCTGTGGTTCTCTAAGAATTTCCTCCCTTGAAAGGCAATGGCAGCACATAGATTAGTGTTAATTAGATTGATGGGCCTTCTTATCCAGCCACTTGTCAATGGCTCAGAATCCACGGTTCTTCAGGTAGAGGGAGCACAGTGCCTCTTTCAACCCAGCCTCTCCCACCTTCTATCCCCATCCTGGCTCCCACGGCTCACCGGTTTCTGGGTCGCAGAGCTGCTCACAGGCATCTGTCGTCCTTTGTCCACAGAGGTCCCTCACCCATGGGGAGGTGGCATTGATTTGGTAATACAGGGAAAGCTTGGCCGGGTTTAACCAGTCGGAGATGTCCAGGTAGCTCCCTTCACTCACCACGAAGCTGCTTCCTGTGGGTGAACAGAGAGACAGATACTTTCTTACTGATTTTAAGGTCTTAGCTGATGCTACAGAACACAGAGAGGTGCGTACAAGCCACATTCCCCAGGTCACCTGATCTCATTTGTCTAAGTGCACTTGCAATGTGCCCGTCATGGTGTTGCAAGCCCATAGGGAGATAGAGGCAAATCAAACATGGGAGATAATTCAACCTAGTGATGAAAGATAGGCCCTTAGGACTGAGAGGGAAGTAAGGTCAAATTCAGGATCTGCCTTTACTAGGCATTGACTTTGGGCAAGTCACACAGTTCCCCTGGGTCTTGGTTACTTCCTCTGTAAAGGAGAACATTAATGGAACCTACCTCATGGAGTTGATAGGGGAATGAAATAAATTCATGTAGATAAAATGCTTAGCTGGCACCTGACTTATTCTAGGAAATAATGATTAAACATTAAACTTCAAAGGAAAAGAAAAAAGCTAATGTCCCTGTCACTCAGGTGTCTCCTCTGGAACAGGGGTCATTGATGTCCACAGGGGCCAGGTGGCTAACATCAATAGGAGAGACTGGCTGAGTGTGAAGGAAATAGCATCCAGGCCTCCTCACCTAGCTTGTGTTGTTTGTTTTTGTTTTATTATGAGAAAGACAGAAAGATATAGAGAGACAGACTGAGATAGAGAAAACAGAGACAAAGTGAGATTTCCAAAGAAATCCCCAGCACCTCTAAGGAAAAGAGCAACACTCACCCAAGAAAAAAATGCCCTGATGTGGCAAGACAATAGGGAGAAGGAGAAGGTGGGGTTTGGGATACAATAAACACTATAGGCTCCATTAAAATGGAGCAGCTATGACTCAGCTCTAGCAGCTCTTGCCACATGGAACTAAAGGCTAGTGGCACTAGATCTTCAGATTTTCTTCAGGAGAAGCTAAACATTAACATTTTTATTATTATCAACCAATTTTTCAACATTTCTGATGGCTAACATTTCTTCTTGAATACTTGCGTAAGCCAATATTTGCTCTAAAATATTCCTTATCCCACATATATGTGGAAACATACATATATGTATATAGTACTATATTACATATAAATGTATAGTAATCTATGTAGACAGATATTCCACACACATACACATGTACACACACATATATATACACACACATTTTTTTTGGGAGGCAAGAAACAGAAGCCCATTCAGGATGGCTGCATGTAAGTTGCAAATGGTGAGTGTATGCATGTATAGCAATAAAACAAAACAAAGACAGAATTTCACAGGGGGAAAAATATGTACCCAAAGAGGACCAGGCTTCACAAAGCTGGACAGGGAGTGTGAGTCTAGATTGATGGCAGATCTAGAGACTGCAGCAGCAGGAAACTTTAAATTGTATTTTATAACTAACATGACTCAGCTTCCCTCTTTGTTTCTACCTCACTGTCAAGTAAAAACAAAGAAACACATCTTTGTGTATGTAATTCAAGTTCTCCAAAGACAGACTCAGTTAATAAGAATCATATGGGTTCTATGGAGGTCTATGTGTCAGGTCACATCCTACTCTGCTGGCTGACCTATGGTTGGACTCCTCTTGGCTCCGGTGCACAGCTGTGGTCCAATGAGCAATGGCCAGGGAGGCAGGATCACATCAGACCACACCTGGCTGTCTGAGCATCTAAGACTGTGGGAGGAGAAGTTTCCCTGGAAATAGTAAGGATATGATCAGCAATGATTATCTTCTCTAATTCACACAAATCGTATGATTTCTGTCATCCTATGCAATAAATCCCTAAGTAAAGGCACAGTGAACAACATAATTTTGGTGCAAAAGAAAGAGGGGTCTTTGTGAAGCAGGGGAAATAGACAGTGTCAGGACTGAGATAAGGAAATGACCACATTTCAAGTTGGCCCTAAAGTCCTTGGCAGCTAAAGCAAAAAAGGAAGGAGTCTGTTGGATTCCATATTTCAAATTTCTGGCAGGAGAAGATATGCAAATCTATCTGCAAAGCCATATTTCCCCCCCTGGAAATAAGCCCAAGCAGAAACATGTCACATGGGTCCTTGAGGAAGGCACAGAACATCAGTATCAACTACAGATTTTTCTTTAAAAAAGCACAGTCATGCTGTTTAAATGGATAATTCTTGTATTTATTCTCACTAAAGACTGAAAGATGGATATTGAATTGTGTCCCAGGGCTGAGTTTGGTTAATCCCTCTACTTCAGGAAAGCCACACAGTGCAGTGATAAAGAGAATAGAATCAGCAAGATAAGAGTTCATATCCTCACTTTTTAACTTACCAGCTCTGCAAACTTGGGCAAAAAAACAAACCCTCAGTTATCCTATATGAAAAGTGTGATACCAATTCCCCTTTCATAGGTTGATATAAAGATTACATAAGACAATGCATTTGTCTTAGGTCAGAATCACCAGAAAACAGACTCAGAGGCAGACACAGGCATTCAGGATGTTTTGGGGTACATATTCTTGTAAGAGGATGAGCAAAGTGGGATTGGGCAAAGGGAGAGGTCGAACTGACATACAGCAAATCCCTCAGCTGATCCCATGGGGAGCTCTGGGGCTGGGATGGTCCTTCAGTGATGTTCCAAATCAAGACAAAGATGTTAGGACTTTCTATCCTCACACTGGCCAGTCATAAGCTGTGAGCTATCCCTGGAGAGGGGACATAATCTTGTGTGAAGTGGTCCCTTTCAAAGGAAGGCATTTCTCAAAAAAAGGACTCAGCTGGGAGTGGTCAACCATCCACATTTCTGGCAGCTGGGGAATAAGTGCCCAGGTGCTGACTGGAAACCTGAGTGCAGCATCACAATGTCCACTACAAGCTCTGTGAAATCTCAAGGAACAGGATCTATTTTGATTATCATTTTGAGTTCTTATGAACTTAGAAGCTCTAAATGCAATACCAGTAAACAGATTTCTCTCAATTATGAGAAATATGGGTCTCCATGGAAGAGATTGGCTTGAAAGCAGGCACAATAAATGGAAAGTTTGCGTCCTCCCAAATTCCTATGTTGAAACCTAATCCCCAGTGTGGTGATATTTGGAAGTGGAGCCTTTGGGAGGTGATTACATGGGTGGAGCTCCTAAATGGGATGAGTGTCCTTATCAAAGAGACTCCAGAGAGTTCCCTCACTCCTTCCACCATGTGAGAACACAGGGAGAAGTGGCCATTTGTGAATAAGGAAATGGACCCTTATCAAACACTTAATATTTTACCACCTTGATCTTGGAATCTGCAGTCTCCAGAACTGTAAGAAATAAATTTCTGTTGTTTATAAACCAACTGCTATAGTAGACTGAACAAACTAAGACAGCAGTTTATCCTTAATGTCTTTAAAAAGATATTATGCAGAGTTATACATTTGGTTTAATGGCAGAAGGGAGTTACTATCCTTTGAATGTCCTCTGCTCATTTGTGGCATGAATGTGATATGTATTCTGCTCATTTAATCCTTACAACACCCTTGCAGGATAGGTATTTCTTCCAACTGAACACGAGGTTCAGAGAGAAATTGACATGGTCAAATTTGCACAACCAGTAAGTGGCCAAAGTTGAACTTAAACCAAGATTTTTCAGCCTTCAAAGCTGGAACACTTGTCTTTTTTCAAGCTATCTTGAGGCTCAGGGGTTTTGGTCAGTTGCTTTTTATGGTCCTTTTCCTCTGTCTACAGTAGTCTGTGAATTCCTCTTTAGTGCATACCATGTTGAGTTGGAGGGCTTTTGCTTTCTCTCATAGATTGTGATTTCCTACAGAGAAGAGGTCATGACTCATTAGTCCTTATCAATCCAACTCTCAGTAAAATGCCTGGCACATACTAGGACTTTAGTGAATGTCAAGTGCATTAATGAAATCAGAGTTCCATGCTTGACTAGAGGGAAGTTCAATTCACTTCATCATGGAATTGTGAAGCAGAAATGCCTCCACGTTGATCCCACAGTTTAATTTTTCCATCCTGTGAGAGCCAGAATATAAGACTAGCCCTTCAGAATCTCCCCAGTTCCAAACTAAATGTCGAACATCACTATTGTGGCTCCTGAGCTCTTATTCACCCAATGGGCTCATGATGTGTATGGCAAAAGTAGAGAGGCAGGTTGAGAAACTCAGTGAGAAGGGTCAATCAAGGATGTGTGGCAGGGAGGTGCCATATCAGAGCCTGAAAAGAAGTAACTTTTTGCCAAATTTAATGTAATCATTTACCCAATGTTGATTAAACTCCTTCCTGTGTAAGAAATAGACATAGAGACTAAGAAATGGGCTGAATCCATTGAGAAAGTTAGGAATGAAACAAGGGAGATCAAATATCTGCCCAGATATCTTTAATACAACCTAGAGTGTGGTAAGAATTGCCTGAAAAATATAGGCATTGTCCTTGGATATAAGGGAGAGGAAAAAGGGGACTCAAAGAGGAACATTGAAGAGTTGGCCTTTAAGCTATACCTTGAAGGATGCAAAGGAGACCATGACATAATGAACTCTTTCCTCCAGAGTAAGTGGCTACCTGTGTGGCATTTACCCCTTAAGGCTAGACTTCAAAACTGGCCTGCACTACTCTTAATCTCTTTATTATTTGCAAGGCATTCCACTCAAGTAGCACCTATATGTGCTGTGCTAGAGTGTCATTCATTCACTCAGTATGGCTATCCGTCAAGCCATGCAGCAGGCTCTGGTTGAGTAAAATATGGTGTCTGCCTACTGAGAACTTATAGCCCAGGAAGGAAGATCAGATATGAAAAATCTAAGGCAAAGCATGACTGTCTGCTCCCCTCCCCCCATCCCTCACTTCCCTTACTTATTTGCCCATCACATTGTGCATTTCTTGAAGGCAAAGCCCGGCTTCATTTAACTCTACAATCACTGTTGTGCTGAGGGTGAAGTTGAGGTTCAGTGTGGGCATGTGAGAGAGAAAGAGAGCACTAAGTTTAAGGAATGTCTAGCAGAGCTCTCTGAATAAATTCCATTTATTTGGGAATACAAACTACACAGAAAAGGAATAAAAGGCACTATTCCATGTGTCTCATGTTTTTCTAGTTTTTCTTTGGACCCTTGTTTTATTTTTTGGCTTTAAATTAAAAGTGTCCTCCCCACTTTACTGACTGTTCTGAGTTCCTCTCTACACTCATATAGATCTCCCCAGAGAGCAATGACTCTGAAATAAATCTCTGCCAAAATCTCAACTTCAAAATGTCATGTTTCCTTATTTTTAAATATATATATATATATATATATTTTTTTTTTTTTTCTCCCACTTACTTGTGGGAATATACATCATCTAATTAGCCAAATGGATGTTCAGTTCAGCCCAATCATTTCGTTATCTAGCATCTTAAGCCCAGTGTTGCTCAGGGGACTGCACGGGCATGGAGGTCCTCATTAACTCTGATCTTCAATTACATTGATTATCAGCCTGCTTCTGTAATTGTGCAGCATAGATCAGGGGTGAGCTGGGGAGCTCAGGCCACTCTGTAGCATACTCTGAAAATCCAGAGGCACATCAGCCACCAAAGACACAGAAGGCTACAGATGAGAACTAAAAATACCACGGAAGGAGGTATCACCAGACAAAATTGCCTGGAGAGCCAGACAGCAGCTGCAAATCCCTTTCATTACACCTCACATCATGAAATAGACCTCTGAGAACCATGGACAGGAGATTTCAAAAGAAGGCTCTGGTCACAGTGGCAAATGGTGAGCAGAGTAATGAAAGACGTGTGGCTAAAAGATGGTCTTTACAAATGAAGTGTAGGGACTGTTTTGGTCAAAAGTTTTCATTTTTATTTTCCCTGTTTCTTTGGGTAAAAATAATTAAAGATTCCCTTCCTTCTGTTACATCATGAATACCATGGGTCCTAGCTGTCTTGGATCTGAGAGAAACGTCTTCTTGGGAACAAGATGAAAAACAAACTGTGTGATGAAGCAGGAATGAAGATCATATCTACTATCAGCCTGACAGACCCAAGAAGAATGTATCACTTTTACCCTTCTCCCAGGTCCACAAAGCCCCAAGTCAGGCTTTAATACATTCCGCCACCTACCATCAACAGAAAACTATTTAAGGGGTGGGTGATCAAACTGCAAAAATGTGGTTAAAAACAAGCTTGAGGGTTTTTGAGTATGGGCACAGGCAACCTGGATAGCTGGGAGCAAACAGTCTCTGAGAGCAACCACTCTGGAGGAATATTATTGTGGGGGGTGGTTCTCCTACAAGGATCTTCGAGAGTCCTCCTCCGGGTATCTCTGTCTTCACTTCCTGACCTTCCACTCCTAGCTCTCTTTCCTCTGCCATCCTCTTTCCTTTTGCCTTGGATCAACCCCAGCCTTCTTCCATTGTTCTCTATGGTTCCTACTCGTTATGGGTTGGACTGTGTTCTGCCCCAAATTCATATGCTGCAGTTCTAACCTCTACTGTCTCAGAATGTGACTGTCCTTGAAGATAGGGTCTTCAAAGAGGTAATTCAGGTTAAATGAGGTCATTAGGGTGGGTCCTATTTTAATACAACTGATGTCCTTATAAGAAGAGGATATTGGGGCACAGGTACACATAGAGGAATGACAATTTGAGGACACAGGGAGAGGACAGCCATCTACAAGCCAAGGAGAGAGGCCCCAGAAGAAACCAGCTCTGCTGACACCATGATCTCAAACTTCTAACCTCCAGAAATATGAGAAAATAAATTTCTGTTGCTTAAGCAACTCGGGCTGTGAAACTTTTTTCTTTATAGCAGCCCTAGCAAATTACCTGTCTTATTTCTTTTTGTTTGTTTGTTTGTTGTTGTTGTTGTTGCTGAAACAGCTCTAACTCACCCAGGCTAGAGTGCAGTGGTGCGATCATGACTCACTGCAGCCTCGACCTCCCTGGCTCAGGTGATCCTCCCACCTTAGCCTCCCAGGTAACTAGGACTACAGAGACACTACAGGACCACCACACCAGACTAATTTTTTGTGTTTTTTGTAGGGACAGGATTTTGACATGTTGCCCAAGCTGGTCTCAAACTCCTGGGCTCAAGCGATCCACCTGACTTGGCCTCTCAAAGTGTTGGGATTACAGGTGTGAACCATTGTCCTTGGCCACCTCTGACTTCTTTGGCAGCAAATATCTCAAGCTTGCCATTTGCTCCACTTAGTAACCTTTATTTTGTGCTTGGGATACCTATGAATCACTTCTCAGAATAAAGCTTTCAAATGTATAAAACCAAATTTATAGTATAACAAATGTCATAAATAAGTGAAGCACAGTTCAATCGATGGACCCCCCCGGAGGTTCATGGAGCTCAGGATAAAAACCGAAGTCTGAACTAAGCTATTTTCATCCACTCCCCAGATACCAAGTCTGGTGTCTTATCTGGTTCCAAACACTTCCAACATCACTGGATGGACAGAGGGATTATTATAATACCCATAAAGTGTGTGAATCAGATGGAAATGACAAAGCGAAGAAAGAAGCTAAGAAAATGCTGAGATGTTCCAGTGGTTATTTTAAGGACAGTCAACCTCTTTCTGTTAATTTTACAGGAAAGTACTTTTTTTTCATGCTCTGAAGAAGATAGCAACTTGGTTAAGATTGGGGTTTCCTGGAATTGCTATACAACAGATTAGAATTTTATGGTGCTATACTAGTTATATATCTAATTTTACAGACTATCAGAAAACTTTGAGTCTCTCTAGTCCAGAGTTTCTCAACTTTTAATAATTTTATCAAGTGTTTTTAGACATTTTTCCTTAACCACCTCCCACCCACGAAATTTTAATACCAGAGATATATTGTATATCTGCTTATACACTGTATGTACTGTTTATATACTATGCTTTCACTGTACATAGAGTAAAATATTTTCACCCCCTCCCCAAGATCAATTTTTACCTCTTTGGGGATGTTATGTCCTTATTGAGAATGTATGTTATAATCAGACCCTTTTGCAGAGATAAGGAAACTGAGGGTCAAGGAAAGGGGTAGAGGATGTGCCCAAGAGCCCCTCTGGGATTAATGAAGTAGCTACAGCTAGAAGATGGACTTTGTGACTCTCAACCTCTTCTGGTCGTGAGGGAGGTGGGAGTGAGAGAAGTCAACTGACTCTCCAAGAGCCACAGGTGTCAGGGCCAGACCAGAATCCAAGTGCCATAACTTCTAAGAGCACAGAGTCTGTGACAGTATCTTCCACTGACAATCAAGAACCGTCCCGGTGGAGGGAAATTGTCACTGGGCTAAAGCCCAATGGGAGTAGGAAATGCTAATAACTGTGAGAGGACCACTTCATAGAAGAGACATTGAAATCTCATCACTGCATATCCCAGAAAAAAGACCATGGAGATGAACAGTCCACTGGCATTTGGGGTATTCTAGGTTATATATATATAAAATATATATATGTTATATATAATATATATATGTTATATATAACATAAATATGTTATATATAATATATATATGTTATATATATCATATATATGTTATATATAATATATATGTTATATATATTATATATATGTTATATATAATATATATGTTATATATAATATATATGTTATATATATTATATATGTTATATATATTATATATATGTTATATATATATGTGTGTGTATATATATGTTATATATATAGGTTATATATATATAGGTTATATATATATATAGGTTATATATATAGGTTATATATATATAGGTTATATATATATAGGTTATATATATATAGGTTATATATATATATATATAGTTGTTTCCAAATAAAGCTGTATCAAAATGCACCTATTTCCAAATAGACATCTTCCTGAAGTGCTGTGCCCAAATTTGCTCCAGGCAAATGTGTGTCTACTGTTTTCTGTCTTCCCTGCCTCAGACTTGTGATCAAAGTCTGGCTGAAAACACGTTGCCACAGAATTCTGCATGCCTTTATGTATCCACAGTCTTGCTTCAAAGTTGAGTTAGGGGTGTTTGAGTATGGACAAAAAAGGTTTGAAGTTTTGACGTTTCAAAAAAGTATCTTTTCCTCGAAGAATACAGCAGTTTGGTACCAAACTAGGCAATGGGAAAAGAATAAAGTCATGACATGTTTTCTCATTTTTCTTTAATCATTTAAATTTTTGAAGAAGAATTTTGGCTGAAGGTTTAAAGCAGCTGTTTACTTTTAATTTAATTCTTTCTTTCTTTATTTTTTGAACTCTTTTTTATGACTTCATTGGGAATTTAGGCATCAGACCCAATTTTAGTGTTGGATTTCTTTTTTAACTAAGATTTGTGCTTTTTGAATGAACATGGTTGACGACTACTCCCCAAACCCAAAGGTCATTTAGCTCTGAATTCCTAATACTGAAAAATCTCTCTCTGTGTCAGTTGCTCAAGTAAGACACGAACTTAGATGGAAAGTTTGATAGGAGTCTAACAGGAACAGATTAAATCTGGCCCAGCCACTGAGTTGCTGTACGATTCTAGAACAAATCACTTAGTCTTGGTAAGCCTCCTGCATTTCTTAATCTGTGCAATGTGAATAATGCTTACTTCATAGAACTTCTATGGAAATTAAATAAGATTCATTTGGATTGCCTATGGATAGTACAGTTCCTGGCTAAGGCCTTCACGTTTTTTTTATTCTAGGGACAAAATGTACATGATAAATTACACATTCTATTTACAATTATATATCTGTCTGTATATATAATACATATTACTATATATTTTGCATGTGTATATACAATTGGTAATTGTGTATGTCCATGTTTATGTGCATACACACTTGTACATACACATAAGCACAGATAATTCTGTCAATAATCTGCCCTACATAGATGGTGCCTTCTGAAATTGTGCAACATGGTGATCCTGCTTGGGACACAGCCAGATATTAGTTTCATTAAAAAAAAAAAAAAAAGTCACCTTGCTCTCACCTACCCAGGCTAGACTCATTTATACTAGGCTGACTTATCCTAGCAGCTTTTCCCCTGATTGTCACAATATCCTGGGATGATCTGCGTAGGGTGGGAATGAGGGACCCTACTTGAAGACATGTTGCAAGAGTGAGGAACCACTGTGGGGTCCTAGAAGTATGCCTGGCATATATTAGGTGCAATATATTTGGAATGAAAATTTGTGGAAAGACATGAATAGCTGAGTAAATTAACAAATGAATGAGTGCACCTTGTGGCCTACAGGACCCACCAGCTTCACTATGCTCCCTGCAGCCTGTTTCCACTTCTTAGGGTCTACCCTTTTGTATGAGATATGCTTCCTTCTGCCTTTCCCAAGAAATCTGCAGAAACATCAGGAGCTGTTTGGAAAAGACAGCTCACAACTGTGAGCACTAAGAATAACCATATTAGCAATTCTTCCCCAAATCTCTTTCATTACTACACTGTGGGTTCGATGCCAACTGACCAAATTAGGCATAGGCACCTGCCTGCTTATGTCTCTTGTGTCAGTGTGTGTATGTTTGTAAGTGTTCCTTTTTCTCTAGATCTCTTCCTTTCTACTCTCTTCTGTCTGGAAATGGCCTCACTGGAAATAGACCTTGAGGTGGGCACATCTGGATTCAAAAGGTGCCTTGACAATTCATTATTTGAGTGACCCTGGGAAATGCTTGATATTTCTTTTCTCTGCTTCCTCATCTAAAAGAGGGTGAATAGCACTTATCTTGCAGTATTTGCAAGGTAAATGTAAGTCTGTGTATGTGCCTCACTCATTGAATGCACATGGAAAATGGGATTTTTTTTTTTACTACTGCCATTGCTTAGAAATACCAGTAGAGGGTAGGTGTTACTTTTATTCCCATTGTACAGACAAGGAAATTGGAGCTAAAAGAGGTTAACTGTACATGTCCTAAATTGCACAGCTAGGAAACTGATGATTCAAAATTAGAATGCAGGCTACCTGACTCTGACTCCAGAGCTCTGTTAACACATGGCTGCCTCGCATTCTGCTTGCTTCAAGGAAAACCTATCCACATCACTAAGATTTCTGGTTGTTGCATTTTTCTTTTTCTTTTTTTCTTTTTTTTCTTTTTTTTTTTTTTTGCTTCTGTCAACATACATCTCTCATTACTTCTGTAAATACTGAGCTTCTCATGGTGGTAGCTGAAACATAAATCATACCATGTTGAAAGAGCGGGAGAAGAAAAACAAAGAAGTCAGGGAAAAGGTGACATAATATTGTAATTCAATACTTAATATCTCCAAAGACATGTAATACATCGTCATGACATTTTCAGGAGATATTTTCTGGAAACTGGACAATAATTCAAATTAACATTAAGCCTAAATCTATTGTTTTATGATGCTACGAAGGACTACATGGGGCCAAGAATCCAAAAATCAGCGGTTTCAACAGTCATGTTGATGGAACAAATTTCACTGTCAGGCACGGATGAGAACAGCTGCCTAAATATACAATATTAATACCTGAGACAATGTAACAGTGCAGCCTAGCCACACTGTAGCCTTCTCAGCAACCAGCCTTTCACCAGCTAAGTCCTACTATGAATTCTCGGAAAGGTAAGGAGATAAAAAATAAGGTTTTTATTCGAGGGCCAAATGAAGGCCCTGGGGATCAAATAGGACCCAGGGTGGCCGAGGTCCACGTTTCTCGTATATGTCTCATGAAAGGTGAATTCCTGTCTTCTGTTCCTGGAGGCAGCTGGTGAAACGTAGTCTGAAGGAGCCAGTCCCTGGAGCCAGAGAAGACTGGTTGGAACACCAGCCTTGCCATTTACCACCTGATGGACTTTATGCCCATGATTCACCTCTGTGAACCTTGGGGATCCTCTTCTGTAAAATGGGACAACAATACCTAACATATAACTCCTTTGTGTAATGGCACATTGAGATGTCCATGGTTCATGAAGGAAGCAAGTTGCCCAAAATAGATAAGGTATTATCACAGATTTGAAATAAACAAACATAAAAATAGCCATTCAGGGTTTCTGTGTGTGTGTGTGTGTGTGTGTGTAGCAAAAATTCTAGGAGGATATACATCAAAAGAGTAATCAACCGGGCAGACTAAGATTGGAAATATCCTAGGAATAGGAAAGAGGGTATACTTAATATTTGCTTCATTTACACCTATATTACCTTTGTAATAAGGATACTGATGATGGTACTATTACTAGTACTTCTATGATATTGAAAACAGCAATAACACCAACTTCAGAAGGTTTGGGAAAGAGGAAAGGGTAGAATATATATATAATTGTAGTAGTGAGTCAAACACATAGAAGGTGATGAAAAATTGCTTTTTTTTTTTTGGTCTCTAGCTAATTGCCAAGAATATGTTCTCCCTCTGTTGGAAGAGTCTGAGGCATTGGGCCAAGATAGGTGGAAATTGACTAAATAATGCCACTTTCTTCTTCTCACTCTTGCCTTTGTCCCCATATTCTGAAGTTTCCTCCTCACCACCCCTATCTTCCCAGATTATACTCATTTATCTTCCTTCCCTGGTCCCATCACCTGGAAGTAGCCTGTCCTTCCTCTGTCCTGAAGCCTGCTACATGCATCTCTTTTCTTATATTGGTATCACCACTGATGCATTTGAATTTAGCCCACACTTTCAGAGGAGTCAACATGTGGCAAGGTTTAGGACATGCTGATGTCTCATCTACCTAGGGAGAGAGTGAGTTTTCTAAAGAAGAATCCATATCTAATTCATCTTTAAATTGGCATCTCTAAGCACAGCGTTTGGCCCTTAGCGTGTAATCAGTAAAGCATTTTGAATGAATGAATGGAGTGACAAATGGTGCTTTAAGGCAACTATTTGCAGAATATTGCCATAGATGTTATCAAATGGAAACAAAAGAGACAAACCCCACAGTTCCCTCCCTACACTCTCCAGTGGCGCTTCAGATCTTACCTGAGGTTCACTAAAGGGCCTTAATAATATGCAATTTTATTTTTGTTTAGCATTTAAAACACTGCGTAACAACTTTACATTCAATATCTCTCTTAATCCTCATAGCAATAGCTGTTAGAGGTTCTGGAGTCAGGTCTGTTTCATAGCTGTGTGGCCTTGGGCAAAGGTATAACCCTCTTTTGGACTCAGTAAGCTCATTTGGGAAAAAAAAATCAGAAAAAAAAAAAACAGTAACTACCTACAGGGTTACTGTCAGGAAGAAGTAAGTTAAGGAATAAAAATTATTTATTAGAGTGGTTGGTATTCAATTATATTATACTCAATGTATATGCATATATGTTCTAGGGAGCTACTTCATTATCATGTCACAGATGGAGAAGTTGAGGTCAGTAAAAGTGTCTTGCCCAAGTTACACACAATTATTTAATTACAAACCTGGAACTAGAATCCAGAAGACCACACTCCGGGCCCTGTACTTCTTCTCCTGTCACTTTACTTCTCAGCAGGTTGATTATTGTGTTTAACTTCTGAATGTATTTATTCATTCAGTCAACAAATGTTTACTAAGCACCACTTATGTGCCAGGCCTGGTTGTAAAAACTGGGAATTCAGCAGGAAATATAAAAGACATAGCACTTGGCCATATAGAGTGTACAATGTCGGGGAGAAGGTGACCATTAAACAAGTAAATGCACTAACGCTTAGATGATTACACATATGAATGAGTGCTTTGTAGAAAGGAATAAGCTGCTGTGAGCACCTGATAGGTGTGTTTCTGTGTGTGTGTGTGTATTTTATAGTGGAAAAGAAAGATAATCATATTAGAGAAATATAATGTTCTCTGCAAAGGGAACAAGATATGTGAAGTTCCTTTTTTTAATTTTATACTTTTTGAGACATGGTCACTCTCTGTTGCTCAGGCTGGGGTGCAGTGGAGAAATCATGTCTCAATGCAGCCTTGAACTCCTGGGCTCAAGCAACTGTCCCACCTCAGCCTCCTCAGTAGCTGGGACTACAGGTACATGCAACAATGCCTGGCTAACTTTTAAATTTTTTGTAGAGATGAGATATTGCTATGTTGCCCAGGTTGGTCTTGAACACCTGAACTCAAGCAATCCTCCTGTCTCAGCCTCCTAAAGTGTTGGGATTACAGGTGTGAGCCACCATGCTGAGCCTTTATTTTAAATGTGAAGTTTCTGACATATAAAATAGGTTGGGTTCTATTTTCAGTTGGAACCAATGGTCTAGCAAATGATGAGCTAAACTATGGGATACATAGGACATTTGGAGTGTATTTATGCTTTTGCTATCAAACCTAATTGTCCTTTCTGAGGTGCTAATATCTGGAAGAGCACAGCTAAATAGTCAAACCATGGTTTATGAATCCAGACCAAACTCCATGGGGCATTCTTGGGGTTTACACAACAGGAATGGGTATGCGCAGAGACCCTATAAAAGATCAAACAAAGTTAACATCATCTCGCTGTTTCAAAAAACTAGTCAACTGCTATTCTTTGTTGTTGTTAAATTCATTTAGATGATGAAATCTTTCTGTTTTTTATAGACAGAGAGTCCAGGGTAGTGTTTAAGAGCAGAAATACAGAGCGAGGCAGCTGGTATTCACGTTCTGGCCATGCCACTAACTAACCAAATGATAACGATCCAGTTAAATGGGCCTTGGTTCCTCAGCTATAAAAATCTGGATAACAATCTCACAGGAATGTGGGAGGTAATACATGTAAATTAAATTTCCCTTGTTTCAGATTACTCACTTTTAATATAAACGAGGTAATAGATGTAAAGTGCTTAAAACTGCACCCGACACATAATAAATGCTGGATAGATGTTAGCTATTCTTACACTATTTCTACCTACATATATTTGATAGTTCTACTGTGAAATAAAAGAAAATGTTGCCTTGTTCAAATACAGTTTCGCAAAAACAAACACAATAACCGAGACTCCTGCTTGAACAACATATTAGCTTTGGATATAGCAGTGTAATCAAAAGCCCATTCTTACCTGCACATTGCGCACATGTACCATAAAACCTAAAGTATAATAATGATAATAATAATAATAATAATAAAAGAAAAAAAAAAAAAAAAAAAAGCCCATTCTGTGACTCATTTCTACTTTCCTAATTGCCTGTTCCTGCTCTGGTCCTCAGCCAGGAGTCAGTCTGTAGCCACACCATGGATATATACACATCAGATTGTGTGTGTGCATAAACAAGAACACACAGCTCCTGCTGCCTCTGAGGACTGCAAAGAAATGACATTAAAAGTGAGTGATTTGAAACAACTGAAATTTAATTAAAAACAAAATTAAAAGTTGTTCCAAGCCTGGCGCTTCAGCCAGCAAGACTCAGAGGAAATTAGTAACTGCTACTAATAGCTGGATCCAATTCACAGCCTCTATGAGGAGACAGTCAAAGAAGATGCATACCCTTTAGATGAAACAATTAAAGATTACTCCTGAGAAATAGTCATGCACAGTATCCCAGGGCAAAAACAAAAACAAAAACAAAAACAAAAACATTATTTGTTGATGTGTTTCTCTTTGAATTCCTCATTTCTATTAAGGGAAAGTGCCCTGAGATTCTCCTAGTAGCATCTTCAATGGCAACACACTGATTTTGAAAACTAGACTTAACATGGGAGGTGGGGGCAAATTCCTTTAAAAAATGTTGTCACCCACTGCCCTGAAATTTCACCTTGCAAATTTATTCATCCTTTGAAATTCCAAATAGTCAAGGTGCTTAGTAAAATTGATTCTCCTCAAATAATGAAGACGATTGTCAGCTGGGAGTTGGGGACTCAGCAGCAGGACAGTTAAATGTGCTGGCTGCAAGAGTGCTATGGTGGATGGAATTAGAGTGGGCAGTGAGCAGTGGGCAGAGGGGCTGCATCTGAGACGAATGCTCAGAGGCAGGTCAGAGAAGACCACCTGTCCCGGGTTCTCAGGGTAGCATGGAGAGAGGTACAGGAGAAACAGCAAAAACTATGACAGTAAACAGGAAGATAGTGAAAACAAACAAACAAACAACAACAACAACAACAAAACTGAAGACAATAAATGAGAGGGGTGGGGTAAAGGAAGTGGGAGGAATGACCAAAGCTGCGGCATTGAAAGTCTTCATGAGCATTAACTGTCCAGGAGTGGAATGAACCAGCTTAGCTTAAATACACAAAATTGGAGCAGATAGTACAGGTCCCTGAATCAAAGAATACTGCTCATAGCTCTACCTTGCTCTACTTTCCTCCGTGTCCTTGTCCACGAAAAGGAAAGAGAATGCCCATTACACAGAAAAGCTTTCCTGTGCTCACTTCTACAACTCATAACCCAGTCTGCCCCAACCACCTTGACCTTGTTCCACCTTGTTCAAGTCACCCAAATGGCTTTGACTGTGTTGTTTCCTCTGCCTGGAACACACTTTCCTCTACCACACAACTTCACATGTTCCTTTAAATGTTGTTTCCTCAGAGAGATCTTCCCTGACCAGCATATCTGAGCCTTCCATCCCAACTCTCCTCTATTTTAATCATTTTACACCATTTTAATTATCCTCACAGCCACTCTCACCTATTGCCAATGCTTACTTTATTTTGCTAATTTGCTTTGGTGTTCTTCTCCTGCTGAGAATGAAAGCATGCTGCAGGCTGGGCTGTGTCTTTTTCAGCACAGCATCTTGACTGCCCCATGACACACAAGAAACAGGAAATAAATATTTGTTCAATGAGTGAATAAATTCTGTAAAGATTAAAAAAGGTATTATAGGTAGAATAGCATACTGCCTGGCACATGATGAATTCTAGCTGTTATTTTCATAAGGATCTAATATTATATGGATTTGCATTCTAGTGGTGAGGTTGTTTCCGGAAGGAGAGAAGGATGGGGACTGAAATAGGACTGGAGGCCTCTAGATGCCAACTTGCTGTCCTCACACTGTGTTTGGAACATGCAATATGGCATAAGCATGCACCTGTTGTCTAGATGGATCTTACTGAGGGTGTGAGGTTGGGGAGGGGATGGGACTGGGCACTACCGAGGGCTGATGCTGCAGGTCGACTAGGGAGAGAGGAGAAGCTGAGGCCAATTTCCTTTTGCACAAACCAGTCTCATCCCATCCTCAAACGAGTTCTTCGAGGTGGACAATGAATCTGTCCAAGCCCAACTTACCCTTTCATGCTCATCTCAGCTTCTACCTTCTCTAAGAATCTTTTGATGTCTACCTCAGTGAGAATTACCTTCTCTATCTTCTACCCAATTCCTCATGTAGCTTTGAGAGCAATGCAGCTTATGTTTACTGGGCTCAAGACTGGTTTTGAAGAGTCTACCTCATTGTCAAATCTTGTGACATAATTTTGGGTTTCAAAATAAAATTGCAACCAATAATTCAATAACAGGAATCATAGTTACAGGAATGGTATTAGATGTCTCAGAATTGTTTTTTTTTTTTTTTAAATAACAAGTATCTTGAATAGGGAACAGATCTAAATATACTGAGCTCCCACTCTATGTTGAATACCGTGACAAAAGGGGGTGGTTATAAAAGTGGAAGAAAGAGTCCCTGCCCGAAAGTAGTGTATGGTTCAATTGAGAGATAACAAGATAGACCATTATAATAGAACATAATCAGTGTAGTGATAAAGATAAAACAGGAAGCTTTGGGCACACAGAGCAGGGATGCTCACCTCCTCTGCAAAGTCAGAGAATGCTTCCTACAAATGGTCACACTTGAGCTGTCACACTTCCTTATATTGAGTTCAATATAAGAAAGCAGCTAAATGGAGTAGAGGGGTGCTATGGTTTGGCTGTGTCCACACCCAAATCTCATCTTGAACTGTAGCTCCCATAATTCCCATATGTTGTGGGAGGGACCTGGTGGGAGATAATTGAATTATGGGCGGTTTCCCCCATACTGTTCTCATGGTAGTGAATAAGTCTCACGAGATCTGATGGTTATAAGGGGAAAGCCCTTTCATTTAGTTCTCATTCTCTTTCCTGCCACCATGTAAGATGTGACTTGCTCCTCCTTGCCTTCTTCCATGATTGTGAGGCCTCCCTAGCCATGTGGAACTGTGAGTCAAACCTCCTTCCTCTAGAATTACCAAGTTTGGGTATATCTTTATTAGTAGCGTGAGAACAGACTAATACAAGGGGCAAAGGGATTTAGGCAAAAGGAAAGAAATACTGCAAAGAAACAAAACAGAGTCTGGGCCTTCAGGAAATAGCTATTTCATTTGGCCTGAGGGTGAGATGCCCAAGGAGGAGAATGGGTTAAGATTAGGCTCAAAATAGTTTCTGGCTCTAACATTCTACACTTTAGAAAACTGCCAACTAGCTACTTGGCAATATGCCCACAATGTGCCCTCACCCCTGTACTCATGCCCCCCCTTTTGGGGTAGCAGAAACTGCCATTTTTAATTGATTCCACATTTCAAGTGTGACACCAGCTCCCATCATCAGGCCTCTGTATCTTTTTTCAGGCCTCTGCTTCCATAGAAAGTCCACTGCCCAGCACATTAATGCTTCATTTGAGTCTTTGCAGGGAATGGCTGGCCCTGGAACCTTGAAACTCATAGGTCATGTTAACACTCATGTGGGTGCCACAGACTGATCACTCTCTCATCCTCCACCCTGGTTCAAATACTGCGGTGAGATGTCACCTGAGATATTACTCCAGTGATTCAAACCTTCAGGGGAGCAGCCTTCAGAGATCTGGCAAATTAATTTTACTCGCAGGACACACTGATATCTCCTACTAATAACTTTTGTTCAGGCAGCATTTGTAAAGGTTCTAATATTGTGGTTTTTCCTTTTTTTTTTTTTTTTTTTTGACAGAGTCTCGCTCTGTTGCCCAGGCTGGAGTGCAGTGGCGTGATCTTGGCTCACTGCACCCTCCACCTCCCAGGTTCAAGTGATTCTCCTGCCTCAGCCTCCTGAGTAGCTGGACTATTTTTTGTATTTTTAGTAGAGACAGGGTTTCACCGTGTTGGCCAGGCTGGTCTTGAACTCCTGACCTCAAGTATTCTGCCTGCCTCAGCCTCCCAAAGTGTTGGGATTACAGGCATGAGCCACCATGCCCAGCCTATTGTGTGTTCTTTAAAGTTGCTTGCATTTTTTTCCTTTTTTTTTTTTTTTTAATCTAAATATGTAGCCAAGAAGTAGGCATCTGATCTTTGGTCTCACATCGGGATGCTGGTGCTTCAGCAGAATTGTAACAGTCCCTAGTTTTTGAGTGTGGTTACCATGGGCCAGGCCCTTGCAATGAACAACCATTTAGTCCTCACAATAACAGTCTAATTTCTGATGTTTTAGCATCCCTATTTTTCAGAAGATGAAGCTTAGTTAGGATTTGAACCCATGTACTCTGGCATTGGCGTTGAAGCTCATAACCACCACACCTCACAGCGTTACAAAAAGGGGATTTTTCTTGCAAGGCTTGGGCTGCTTACGTTGATTGATGTCGGGTCATCAACCTTTCAGGGATCCCAGGTGGCAGATGCCACATCATCTTTGACTCTTCCTCTTCCTTGGTCTCTACTAGTAGTTAGTTGCTATATTTCCTTTTTCTAGCTCTACAGGAACTCTTTTTTCTCTATTTTCACATTTAATGCCCTTGTTCAGGCATTATCTTATGAACTCAATATGGCAGCCCCTATCAGGTTCCTTGTCTCCAGCTTTGGCAACCTCAGATTCACCTTTCACATTGTGATCAGTCATTCAACAAATCTTTATTGAACACTGATTGTGTACTGGGGATTACAAAGGAACAAGACAGCTACACTCTCTGCCAATAATGGCCTTAAAGTAGCTTTGGAAGGGGCTATTGTTTCCCAAGTATTGAATATGTGCTACACAAGACCACCATTTAAGGTGGTTTACTGTGACATTCCCCATTTCACAGATGCACAAATGGAGGCTTAGAGAGGTTAAATAACTAACTTAAGGCTACATAGCTACAAAATATCAGAGTCAGGTATCAAACCCTGGCAGTGAGATTCTGTAGCCCAGACTCTTAACCAAATTAGACGTTGAAGAAGTAATTGCAAATGTACTGAATGCAAAAAGTAGTAGTTCAGGACCATTTAACAAGGAGACTTGACTTAGACTGAAAGGATGGTGATGGTGATTCCAATAAAAATGAACATTACCAAGTACTTTAGAAATATAATCTCATTTAATTCTCCCAACCCTACAGATTAAGAAATAACCCAGAAGGGTTAAGTAACATTTGTAACATCTATTATCTATTATTTCATACAGCTAGCATTTGAACCTAGGTGTGTCTGACTCCACAGCTTGAACTCTGAATTAACAAGTTGCCTTGCCCTTTGTAAAAGCAACTGTGACTCTTACACTTCTTTTATTAAAATCCTTCAGTACTTCCATGACTCCAAACCTCCAGGATAAAATCCCAACTGTTCTTCCTGGGTAACCCTCCCATTAGATCCATTCATGCCCCCATAGAGCCCCAGCCTTGCTCGGTGCTACCTGCTCCTGCCACACCTTTGCTCATGCTGTTCTCTTTACCCAGGAGATTGCCCTTCTTGTCCTCCCTCTCTCCTCCCACCTCCAACAGAAGTACACATTCTCACTCCCAATCCCTGCCCATCCAGTTTCCTCAAATTGGAAAAGATGCTAGCAAAATCCTCTTGCTCCCTGAAGCTTTACCCAGATCTGCCCAGTGGAAAAGACTCCAAGCTTCCCTGGCAACCTGGCTGACTCCTGTCTATATGCCCTCATGGTTCAGATTATCATCCACCTTCCATTGTAGCCTTTTGCTATATAGTTATCCTAACATTTTAAATGACACATGTGTTCCCTGTGAGGGTGTGATTAGCATTTTCTAACCACCTATTTTTGGCTATTGTTATGTCACTCTCTATTTCACCCTCACTACCACCCTGTGAAGTAGGGGCTTATAGCTTCACTTTTATAGATGATAAAATTGGTGATTCTGAGAAGTACAGTGACTCGTCCAAGATCCATAATTAGTAAGTGGAGGAGTGTAGATTTAAACCTGAGGATTTAAGATTCCAAATCCCATGTTCTTTCCCCCACCTCACCCACCTTTAATGCTGACTGTGCCTGAGTTCATCCCAGAATCTAAGTCTGGCCCTAAGCAGGCACTCAGCAAATGTCAGCTAAAGTTTGAACGTACAGACTCACTGATAAAGTTTAAATGGAAGCCAGAGTTAAAGCCAGGGAGTGAATAAACAGAAGGTTCAGGGATGGTCCAGGCCCTGGGGATCACTCCAGCTGATGGTGAGATGCCCCAGCCATTAGCTGAGGTTCGGAAAGTTGCCAAGAGCTTCTGGAAAACCCAAGGCTGAGCAGCTGCAGATATATTTCGCTTACATAATCCAGAGGAATGTGCTGGGGAGAAAAGCCAAATAGCAAGGCTTTGCTGGGTAGCAGCGCTGGGGAAGGAGGAGCAGGGATGCACAGGTGTTAATTATTCCTCCCATCTTATAATTTCCCATGTGAATACAATGCATTCTTCCCCTCCCAGACTCCCACTGGCATCAGAAATGTTCAAGGTCCCTCTGCAGCTGGGGCTGAGAGGGGAAACTGGGGAGGGGCCAGGCTTCCCACTACTTTATTTTTCATCCAAGCAGCCTTGGGAGCCTGAAGTCCCTCCGCAAGCTTGGATGTGATCCTTCTAAGCTTTCTTCAAATGGCAACTTGTGGGCTCAGCTGTTTGCTCAGCTGTCTCTGCTCCCTACCTCCCTGTTCAGGGGGCTGCCTGACAGCAGTTTGGCCCAAATCAGTCTGAAGACAGAGTACCCGGGACACTAATATGATGGCTGCATAAGGACTTGGAAGGTCATGTCCATCATGAGATAAGTAAAGGGGGACTTTGAACCCTAGTATTTCTCCCTCTCCATTTAAGATACTGGGGCAGGGAAGAATCTTAAGTACCACCTTGTTCCCCTCCTACATTTTACAATGAAGAAACTGAGGCCTGAAGAAGTAGAGATTTGTCCAAAGATGGAGTGAATTCATAGAGGAGCAGGAGGACGATCTTAGTCATCAAATTCTCTATCACATTCTGTGGATGTTGATTCAAGATAATTCTGTTCAACCTCTTCCCACCTGTGTAACACTAAGATGGTCATATAACCTCCCTAGGTATACATGACCTTTAAATTTTTATGTGTCCCTTAAATTTGAGGATAATAACTGCATCTACTTCATGAGGTAATAGAATGAAACAAGCTAATACCTTGCAAAGTACTTAGCATAGGATCACTTAGCAACTGTTCCATAAACATTTCTAATCATTACCAGTGTTATTGCAACCATTGGGAGGTTTGAAAAACAGGATCTATAGGATGCACTGACACGTGTCCATGCCCCTCCCTGGGAAGCCTGCCATCATCCATTGCCCTTCTCCAGATAACTGTCAATGGCTCTAAGATGTAGCTCAAGTAGCACCTCCTCAAGACACCTTCTTCTCATCTCCAGCTTGGGTTACTTCTTTGCCCATCTGTGTCTCCACAGCATCTAGGACAATCCCATTATGAATCATTCACGCTGAGTTTCATCATTTATCAACTTGGCATGTCCCACCACCACTAAGCTGGAGAAGGCCAGAGATGGTGTTTTATCTGTCTCTCCACTCCAGTATCTGAGCATGCCACAGAGAGTATGGTATGCAAATGTTCGTTGACCATGGGAGAAAAAGAAAATGAAGGAGAAGAGGAAGGAAGAAAGGGAAGAAGCAGAGCACTATATAAGAATAAAAGAGTGGTGTTATTAACGCATTTTAACTATCTATCTTCCTTCTTCTAGCCAAGGGAGGCCAACTCCCCTAATATTCTACCTTTTCCTTACCTAGCCTTACCTGCCAAGCCCCTATTCCAACCCTAAGGTTTTCTTTATACATATTAAAGCTGCAAACAGTGAGGAAAAGTCACAACATTCTCATAATCATAACTACCCTCACAGTTGACAAAATACTTTTAAATGAATCAGCCCACTAATACTCTTTGAAGGAGGGAGTATTAGCATGTTTTTAGATTAAAAAAAAACACTGAAGTTTAGGAGGGGAATTAATATACCCAAGGTCACAAAACTAGAAAGCAGATGAACAGGTCTGGAATCCACATCTCCTGGGCCACAGATCAATCCACTTAATGTCTTTACCATACTTCCTTCTTTCTCCTGTGGATTACTTCACTGCCTTATTCTACACTAT
The DNA here is from genome assembly GCF_028885655.2 of Pongo abelii. Classification (NCBI taxonomy): domain Eukaryota; kingdom Metazoa; phylum Chordata; class Mammalia; order Primates; family Hominidae; genus Pongo; species Pongo abelii. The sequence continues at coordinate 108,244,290 of NC_071998.2, forward strand.
TCTGCAAACCTTAAGCCAATAATTATGGAACAACTAATTCTATAGACTTGAAGTCAATCTCATCAAAGCTCCCACCCAGCATTCTCTCTTTCCGTTCTAAAAGTCAAAGTGGCCTTCTGTTCACAACAACAGAACGGAATTATTAATGAGAGAAAATTGAGTTTGCCTACTCCTTGCAACACCCTCTGCCCCAGTTCCTGGGAACATATTTTTGGACTCAATCTGCTATCAAAACACAGAAATTAGTCTCCAATTTTGGACGTCAAACTCAGTTATCTCTTTTGTTATGAAGGAAAATTAGTAACGATTCATTCTGGTTGGAAGCCAAGCTAACATCTTAGCACAGAGTGTCATTAAAAATCCCAGTCCCACTGGCTGTTGTGGTATCTTTAAAAGCTTTAACAAGTTCAGCTGCTTAGAATGGTTTTCCTGGGTTTGTTCTCCCCCAAGCCGCCTGTCACTTTAACCTGGGGATCAGTTACTATTTAAGGCAGAAAATGGCTTAAATTTTTTTTCTTCCATAGTTTTATGGATTTAGACGTTCCTAATGAAGAGATTTGGAGAAAAAAAAAAAAGAATTCTACTCTAGGGGGTATCCACAGCTCCCAGCCATTGCCGAGCAAGTTGGCCATTAAGTACAAGAAAAAGAAGGGGGGAAAAAAAGTTTTCACACTTTGTAATTATATTACCAATTTCATTACAGATCTCATTTTAATTCTGACTGAAGCCTAGCCTTGTCTTCTCCCTGTACTCTCTCACGTATAGTTATTAAGTCAGGGTTGGAGTTCAAGCTATTCTCCCGGATTTCAGTATATTAATATGGTTTATTGGTATTTCATTGCCACCTCCCCTATGGGGGTTCTGAATCTCAGCCCAATTTATATTTCCCCTCTTTCTGGGCTCTGGGATGAAGCTTGTTTCATTTTGGTGTTGAGGAGGGGTGTGTGAATTTGATTGGAGTTTATTTTTGGGGATGGGAGCAACATCCTTGGGGAGTGAAGTCAATCATAGAAGAAGAGGCAGCCTCAGACCTCCTGCACTGTCACTCTTTTTGATGTATCTTCTTAGGGCATCTGGGTCCACCGTCGGTCCTCCCTTACTTCGTTTTTTACAGACACAATTTCTTATATGCCTACTGAGTCAGAATCCCTGTTAGGCATCACAATAAGTTAGAACATGAATAAGCTGTGGTCCTTGCCCTTGAAAAAATTTAAGTCTAACCATTGAACCAACTTTACAAAAAAATTCAGTGAAAGCCTTTTAGGGGGCATCAAGTATGTTTTGGATCCTCTCCAAGGTTCTGAACATAATGTGCAAAACAAATATAATCTCTATCCTTATGGAACTTGAAACCTAGCGAGAGAGAACAACATTAACTAGATAAATTTAAAATTATACATTGAAATAAATATAATACAGAAAAAAACAGGGCTCAAGGAGAATGATTCATAAGGGAGCTAACAGAGGCATTACCCTAGGGTAAATGAGAGAAACTGGAGATGTGGGAAGAAGTTTTCAGGCAAAGAAAACAACATGGGCAAAGGGACTGAGGCAGGAGGCAACAGAGAAATTTAAGAGCCAATATAGGGAGAGGTGGTGTGAGGTAAGACTGGAAAGGCAGGCAGGGGCCTGACCTTGCAAGGATGCAAAGGCCACAATAAGAAGTTCAGTCTTCAAAATAAGTACAAAAGAAGACAATAAAGAGATTTATGGAAAGTACGACATGTATGCAACATATGTATGCAATGTTTTGATATTTTCATTGTAAAAGATGGCTCTGTTTGCATTGTTAATAAAAGACAGGAGAGAGCCTAGACTTAAAACAGGAGGCCAGTTCAGGACTGTGGCAGTTGTCTCAATGACACATATGTAACAGTAACAGTAATAGGAGTTAGATTGAAGTCATTAGAAAGGCACAAATAGAGTTCTAGGTAATGTTCATGAAAGGTGATATTATTTGTCTCTGGGGACTCATTGAAGGAGGTTTTCTAGAGGAGGGAGCAAACTAAATTATGCCTTAGAGATGGGTGAGACTGCCATATATGGAAATATATGATGGAGAGGAATGTACAAGCAAAGGTATATAGAGAGGCAGATATCAGGTAAGACAGTCTATTTGTCTAAACAGCATCAAGGCTGTGCAAATGAGTTAACAAAGAAAGACAGAAGCCATATTGTACAGAACTTCCACCCATAAGCATGTTCTACAGTATTCAAAGATCTGCAGTCAACACGGAGCATTTTAAAACAAAGCCTGGGATGATTTCAGAGAGCAGGATGTCCAAGGAACTACTCGTTTTAAATAAAGTGCTTGGCAGTTTGTGGCTAAGGATCCACTTACAATGTGGTGTCATTTTCCCTTCTAAGAATTGAAAATACTCCTTCCATGTATTCAAATCACTGCAAACTAGTTCTGAAGCCAATTATGGACCTCTTTCCTCTCTAACAACACAAAGCCATGCATTAGCTCACTCTTCTGGGATGGAGGACATCAAGTAGGGATGAGAGCAAATAAATGTAGGCAAGTGTTATTATTCACAATTTTATGCTCAAAACCAGCTACATGTGTAGCATATTAGTGAACCATGCCATCCCAATGTGTGGGCATTTATACTTGATGATTTCATGGGCCAAGAAGGCATACTCAGATCCCAAATATCTCAGTCACAGGGAACAGAGAAGACTTGCATATCAACTTAGTTCAACCTAAAAGATGATGTTAACCATTTAAAATAACCTGAATAAAAAGACATTTTAGCATAGGTATTTTGATGCAACAATCATATCAATATATAAAATTGTGTGTGTGTGTGAGTTTAGCTAAGTAACGTATTCAAGAGACACAGACATCCCTTGTTTTCACCCATTTCTGAGCCTACACAAAGAATTGGTGACACTCTGTGTGAAGTACTAAGGAATAAAGAAACATATTCTAAAAGTCCTAAAAAATTAAGTGGTTTTAAAATTTGCAGTTTGATAAGATGGCTCCAAAGCAAAATATGTATTCAAGCCAAATGCTTCTCTTCCCCTCTCTTCTACAGCTTTGTAAAAATGTGGTCATCTATTCTCAGGAGATTTTCCATGATGGGGAACTCATTACCTTGCAATGACCCCCTTCCAATATTAAGAAAATAATATTACAACTTCTAACATTTATATAATTTATTGAACCATTACTAGGTCTTAGGTATTGAGCTAAAAGCTTTACAAGCATTATTTCACTTATTCTTCACAATAACTTCATGAGATAAGTATTGCTATTATCCCCAATTTATAGATAATGTAACTGAAGCTTAAAATGTTTAAGTAACTAGCACAAGTAACACAGTTAACACCAGAGGAAGACATTTCCAAACTAAGGCTTCATCTTCTCCCATCCCTGACCATATTCATTACCCATATAGCTCTCTAGTTTTGCTTCCTTAGGACTTCCAGAACTAGCCTGCTCTCTTCAAAATAAATAATAATTATCCTGGTCTCCTCTCTGGAAGCTTAGAGCATAGAAGAACCTTAGACTGGGGGCTCAGGTAGACTTAAGTTTTCATACCACGTCATCTATGTGTTCATCTCGTGAAACCACCTAGCTTCCCTGAGCCCCACTTTTCATGTATGCAAAATGAGGATACTAAATCCAGACTCTCCATTTTGCTATGAGAATTGAAGGAAGAACCCTATGTAAAGTGCTTTGTGTGCTACTCAATAGATAACAGACATACTCAATAATAGTAGGTTCCCTTCCTCTCTAGGTTCCTTCAACTCTTGTTATTGAATGAATGTCTTCCATCCTTTCCTTAGGAGGTCATTAGGTATCTACAGTGCTTTTTCAATCTTTTGACTGTCAAATCCTCTCACTTGAACAACTTCCAATGTGTAACAAGTCTTGGAACAAAACAGGGAATTCTAGGTGGACTGTTACCTGCCTACACTGGAGTGGAACCGTCTCACCTACTTCACCTAGATAGCTTGTTCCTTTAAAAGTAGACTCTTCTATTGGCTGACCACATTGGGTGAATATATGCCCACTTACATTGGGAACCTCGGTAGATGCATAAACTAGCATCTCAGCTAAGATAGGTGTTTAATATTAACCAATAACTATTTCTCAATGAGGCTAACTGCATGGCAATTTTGATGAGGTCCAAACTTGTATGATCAGGGTTAGTATGTTATAAGCCTTAAGGATAGACCACTCACATTATATCCAAAGCTAATGATAGTTACTGGAGTTATGCTATGAGGCAGCTCCATTAATAGGGCATTGATAAAGTCAAAGGTGGAGGAAACCAAAGATCCTTATTAAAGATGCTTATAATGATTCCAAGGGGTCTGAAGAAGTGATCACATATGTTAGATGGAAAAAAAGTAACACTTAAAGAATTATTGACACAGCTCTCAAAGCCTTGATAAGTGACCACCTAGAGAGCTCTTGTAAGGAATATTAATATGTGGGCTCTACCCTCAGAGAATCTGACTCACTGGTTCTGGGAATTATCTCCCCAGATGACCTAAATGCAGATGATTTGTAGTTCACAGCTGGATAAACAATGCTAGCTTAAGTCTGTTTAGATGCAAACATGTTCCATTTCTTCAGTGTGTGCTTAGGAGGGCAAAAAGCCACTGATGGCTTTGAAGAAGCCCACATAAAAGAAGGGGTGAGATTTGCCAAGGGTTTGGATAGCAACTGTGTCAGAACTCTTGCCAGCTGGGCTCTGGACAAGTGCTATGTCATAATGACCTTTTCTTTATAATCGACAGTAAGCATTGAGTATAACTATGCAGTAACACAAGGGCAGAATTCATTTTCTCCTGGAAGACAGGACCCATTACTCAGCCCCATCCAATGATCCAGCACCATGGATAACTCAATGTGTAATGGTAGCTGAGAGCTCTCTCTACTAAGAAGGGCCAGCACTTTGGCAGCTTGGAACTCATGGGGGTGACTGAAAAAGCATGAAAGCTGCCCTGGCTTTGGTCCCTGGGAGACCTGGTCTCAAATGGAGCTTCTTGCACTTGACATGAGCTGCCCTCATCCTGACAGGCCTCATTGAGACTTTGTTTTTATTGTTTTTTAAAACTTTGCCAGTCTTAAGGGGCCAGTATTATGATGTGGGTGAATACATATATGTAAAATATCATAGAATTGTGCACTTTCCATCTGTGTTTGTTACTACATTTATGTTAGGTTGTAACACATTTATAAATATCAATGCTAAGGGATGACATGGGTTCAAGAAAATAGGCACTATTATCACTTTCCCTCTCATCCCCCTATGTAATACCCTCATATCTCCAGAAATCAGAGCTGGAAACACCAGTAATACAATTTATAAAATCAATTTTCTAGATCCTTCTCTACTCCTACAGAAGATTTGATTCTACTCCCCTTCATATCCCAGTTTCTGTATCTGCCAAAGGTGGATAATAAAGACCACTTTGGAGAGCTGCTGGAGGAATGAGATGAGCAGCACTGATAAGAGTTTCTGCCAAAGGAGGCATTGGGATCATACTGGAGAAGGTGAGCTTGCTTGGGATTACCAGACAGCCATCCACCTGGCTTCAAATGCTGGATGCTCCCAGGATTCCTGCTGAGCCCCAGAGATGGAGGAGTTTCAAGTGTTAATGTCTTCAAGTGGGAAAGTCACTTTTGGCTGGAACAGAGCATATAATGTATTCCCTCTTCCATTCACCTCACTGAGAGTAGCTAAATTCACCTATTTCGTTTTCTATATTTTCTTGCCTTGCCATATTTCAGCTTCTGAAGTCTCTTTCTCTACAAACTGTTTTAATAATAAGAGTAATAACAGCTACCATTTGTTGGGCTATCACAATGTTTTAGACACTCTACTAGGCACTTTATACACATTATAACATTCAATCATCCCATAATAAACCTTATTTTACAGATAGATGAGAAAAATGAGACTCAGGTAGCTAACTCGACTCTTCTATGTTTCACAGTAACTAAGCAACAAAATTGAGATCCAAACCAAAACTTACTTCATTTGAAAGGACACATTCCTACCAAGATATTATGGCATGTAAGGGATGGAGATTCCATTATGCCTGGAGACTAAGATACTGTGGACAAGGTCTTCCCAATGCTGTCTTCTAAGCTTGCTCCATCTCATCTCCAGGATGTGTACACTCCATAGTTATTTCTGTTTTTCTTTTGTATTAATTATATTTTCTTATTTTCTGGATGCTTGATGCTCTGGCATCTGAGCCTCCTGACTGGGGAGAGCCCTCCCCTCCAGGGATAGTCGTATCTTAGAGAAAGCAAAAGACTTGTCCAGGGAGCATCCCTTTCATATGAAAATTAACCAATCCAGAACCTACACTCCAATCATCTCCTCCATATGGCTTATACACATTGAGAAGGAATATTCTCTCCCTTCATCCCCCTAGGGCCAGATACCAGGCAATCAGGAGCAGTTCTGAAACCCCAGAGCCTACTGAAGTTATTCAAATTAGCCAATCTCAAATCTGTCTACCCTGCTTACACTGCGTCACCCATTTCTTCCTGCAAAAACCACAATACAGGCTCTTTCCCCTGCTTTCCACTTGGTCCCTCTGCCTGCTGATAGATACGGGTGCTTTCCCACATGGTCTGCATGGTGTGCTGTGCATTATGTATCTGAGATCTGTGAGTATGAAAACTGCTTGTTTCACAACAGTCCTTTCTGCATCTGCAGACAAATCCTGGGTACATTTTAAAACTTCACGGGTACATTTTAAAACATCTTTGATCTCTATGCATCATCTGCCTTAGTTTTCTTTGATTCAGCATCTGTTGTGTGCTTAGAGATCTACTAGAAGGATCCTATAAACAATGAACAACTCAGCTTTAATTCAGGCAACATTCATCCACTGGACACATATTTGCTGAATATCCATTATGGACCAGGCACTGTGCTTATCAATGGGAATATAATATTTCTCCCCAAAGACATAATTCCTGCCCTCACAGAGATTCCAGTCTAGAGGCAGAAACAGACAATTCCACAGGCTGCTATAACATTTTAAGTTTATGACATTGGGCACACTGAGAAGGGGCACCTTTTAATTCACCACACTTTGGTCTATCCTTCCAAATCATCGAGATGGTTTGCAGCTCTCTTGGGTAAACCCTTGATTTTGCTATTTCCCAGCTGTTCGCCATTTCTCAGCCACATGCTATCTGAAAATTTGATGAATATGATAAAAAGAGTTGTAGTCTTCAGAATACTCCTATGAGGTAGGTACTGCTATTATCCACATTTTATAGATGCAGAGACAGAGGCTCAGAGAGGGGAATTCACTTGGCTATCGAAGAGGCAGACAAAGGAGCAAGCATTGGATTAATGTTTGTAGTATTCCAAAGCCTGTGCTCTTAGCCATTAAACTGTTTCACCTTGAGCAAGTTATTTTCTCAGGGATTCCATTTCTACATGTATGATAATAAATATGTAAAAATTGAACGCCTTTAAGGCTTAACATTCTACAATTAATGTGTAGTGACAGCTGAGAGATGAAGGGGGGGGACATGCATTCCGTAGAATTTAATACTTGCTCTGTTGTTTTTTTCCACCTCAGTGTTCATCACTCCTACTCCTCCATCGCCATTTTCTGGCCACTTCCAGGTTTTGACAATTCTAGCTGCATAATCCATCAAACTATTTGCTTCTGTAAATTTTGTTCCTTCTGCTTTCCTACAATATTCCCTGCAATCTCCCCCACCACATATTTACCTGTCTTATGTGCACATATGACTCACTAAAGATGAGCCAAAGTCTTGTACATAGGTCTGAAAATCAACTGAAAATAAATGAAATAAGAGATATAAGTTCTGAATGTATATGAACTGATTTGCAGTCCAAGCGAAAAACAAGTAGGGGCTTCTGCACTACGGTGAAGTGGGAACAATCAGGATGCATTAATAGAAGTTTGAGTGTTTCAGAGAATGGTGGTAAAATTCCACTTTGCTCTGGTCAAAATATACTGAAGAGATGGTGCTAAGTTCTGAACACCGAAACTTAAACAATGGAGATAAAATCAAATTTCACTGAAGGAAGACTGGCAAATAGAGGGTAAGGATCTCAAAAACATTCAATACATATCAAAATGCAAAATTTTTTTAAAGAATTAATGGTACTAATAAGGTGCTACAAGTCAAAGTTTATTGCGTCTACAGAGCACTAACTGGAAGGAGGCACGAGGAAACCTTATGAGGTGCTGGAAATATTCTATGATTTTATCTGTGTAGATTCATATGGAATACTGTTACATGGCTATGTTTATGGCGTTCCTTATGGTGATGATTTCATGGGTATTTACTTATCTTCAAACTCATTGAGACATATACATTTTATAAAGTGTAAAATGTATACAATTTTTAAAGTGTTAATTCAAATAATCCAGACTACAAAGGATAAGATCCTCTTCCAAGGTCTTTAGATGCTCCCTTTTTCCCCCCTGTAATATATATAATAGTAATTCTAAGGTTGGGCCATACACAGAAACCTTTGATCAGCCAGGGGTACAAGGTGCTGAGTGGGTGTGGAGCATCTGCAATGCTCAGCTCTTACCATCTGCTATGAAGTGCTCGGGCACATGCAGAGTCACCTTCACGGTGAGTGGACAAGACATCTGGCTGCCACACACCATGGCCAGGATGCAGGAACTCACAGCAATCAGTGTCAGGGCTGTCTTGTTCACTGGGCTTTTCAGCAAACCTGGTAACAAGAACACACACAAAGACACAAAATTCCATGAGGTGAGGAAATAGGAGTGGCATCAAGTTTGGGAATTCTATTATTTTCCAGTTGGGAATCTGAAAAAAGAAAAGAAAAGAAAAAAAAAAAAAACAAAAAAAAAACTGTTTTCTTTTTTTTTTTTTTTTAAGATCATAACTTTAAAAAAATGTTTAACAGCTTTATTGGGATATGATTCACATATTATACAATTCACCCCATTAAAGCACATAATTCAATGGTTGTTAGTATATTCACAGAATTCTGCTATTTTCACCACAATCAATTTTAGAACATTTTTATCACTCCTGAAAGAAATCCATATCCATTGGTGGTCATTCTCCATTCCCTCCCAATTCCCACAGTCCTAAGCAACCAAGAATCTACTTTCTGCCTCTGCAGATTTACCTATTTTGGATTTTTTCTGTAAGTAGAATCTTACACTATGTGGTCTTTTGTGACTGGGTTCTTTCACTTTCCACAGTGTTTTCAAGGTTCATCCATGTTGTAACGTATATCAGCACTTCATTCCTTTTTTGGATGAATAATATTCCATTGTATAGATACACCACGATTTATCCATTCATTAGTTGATGGACATTTGGGTTGTTTCCACCTATGAACATTCATGTATGAGTTTTTGCATGCATCTCTCTTGGACGTTGTGATGGTTAATATTGAGATTGAACCTTTGTGCCTGCTATGACACCTCGGTGGGCCCTCTTTCGGCCTTGGTTTAACACTCCGCGAAATGGGCTTCTTAGGATTCCTTTGGGTAAACATAAAAGAAACAGGCTTCCTGAAACTCATGGTAATTTTCACTCCTCCCTTCCCAATTCGGTTGGTCATTCTTGATAACAATTAGATGATATTAAGCCCTCCATTCTCCTTAGAGGCAAGTGAGAAGATACCATGCTGTTAAATTCAGTAGAGTCTAGTGAAATAAGCATGGGCTTTGGAGTTAGATCATTCTGGGTTCAAATTTGGGCTTTGGCCCTCATTGGCTGTGTGATCTCCATTTTCCAAACCTCAGTTTCTTTCTTTCTTTTTCTTTTTTTGTTTGAGGCGGAGTCTCACTTTGTCGCCCAGGCTAGAGTGCAGTGGCACAATCTCGACTCACCGCAACCTCTGCCACACGGGTTTAAGCGATTCTCCTGCTTCAGCCTCCTGAGTAGCTGGGATTACAGGCACCCGGCACCAAGCCTAGCTAATTTTTGTATTTTTAGTAGAGACAGGTTTTCACCATGTTGGCCAGGCTGGTCTGGAACTCCTGACCTCCGGTGATCCACCCACATCACCCTCTCAAAGTGCTGGGATTACAGGCATAAGCCACCACACCTGGCCACCACCTCAGTTTCTTTATATGTAACACGAAGATAATAAATATCTCACAGGGTTCTTGTGACAATTACACAGCACGATTTGTATATAATGCCTGTCATTTAGAAGAGTTTCACGGTTAGAAGCTGATCAGTTCAAATGAATTTCACAAGCCTTTACTGAGCAGCTACTATGTGAGACACATACAGAGCAGAAGAATAATCTCTCCTCTTCAGGAGTTTATAGGCTAGGGGGAAAAGTCAAGCTTATCCATAGCTAATTAGATTCTAAGACAAATTGTGTTATGACTTAGAAGAGAAGGCAGAGAGTAGGGAGGGTGGTTTTGCCTCTGAAAATTAAAGACAATTTTATGGATATAATAGGAAAAGTAGATTGGATCTGCACAGCTAGAGGACACTGGGCCAACAAAGAAATTCTGTGGAGGCTGTCTCGAGTCCCCATTTGTTTCTCATTCTTTAGGCTTTGTTCTTCAAGGTTTTGCTCACCAGTTTTAGAGCAATGCCTCCCCATTTTTTTTTTTTTTTTTTTTAACCGCTAGGCTCTTCTTTTAAGCAAACCTTGTCTCTCATCTCCAGGATATCTTTCTGTGGCTATCCCATTAGCATTTCAAATATATTAATAACACGTTCAAAACAGGGTACATTATCTTCTCCTTAAAGCCTCCCCCTCTTGGGATCCTCAGCTTATTGAAAGCACTGCCATTTAGACTGGCCAGAAACTGAGATGTCACCTTTGAGTTTCTGTCTTCCTCCTTTACAGCATCTGAAGAGTTGTGTAGTCCTATTTATTCTATGTCCTCAGCATTTTCACCTCATTCCCTTCATCTCTTCTATTGTCTGTTTGCTTGTGGGATAAGGCAGGTGCACGCATATTTGTTCACTGCACTCCCTGCTGAAACCTCTCAAGCTGTTTTACAGCATCCGGTCGCAGGATGTGATCCATATTCATTAGACTGGCACCCAAGGCCTTTCATGAAGACTCCCAACACTTATACCTCCTGTGCTCTGGCCCAAAGACTAGCAGGGCTGAATTACTGCAGTGCTCCTACCATTAACACTCTTCATCATGTTAACATTAGTGCAGGTGTTGTTCCTTTTGGATAGAAATCCACTTGTTTCCTTGTCACCCCATCACTCTTTGAGACTCACCGTATATAAAGATTTCGTATGCTCTTGGTAGATAAACTACCCATATTCATTGTGTTTCCCCTCATACCTTATTCCAAACACTAGAGTCTAGTAAATAGACAGCCAACTCCTTGAAGGCAAGCAGTGTCTTTTGCTTACCATTATGTCCCAGTGAATAACACAGTGACTGGCTCATTGCAGAATCTCAGTAAGCACATGATGACTCCCATAAATGACAGTAACAATATTAAAAATCAACATAACATAGATGCTGGCCAATCAAAAAGCATGCTAGCCAACATCCAACACTGGCCATACAACAGAACATCAGCTATTGTTCTGTTGTAACACTGGATTACAACAGAACAAGAACCCTTATAACAGCCCGTTGGGGTACTGCCTGTATGGAAATCTATTTTTCTTAATAAACAGTGACCTGCTTGAGGTAGAAGATCCCACCTTCATCATCTTTGTGTTTCTTACGCCAGAATCACCACCTGGAACCCAGAAGTTACTTAATTTAAGAATGAGACCATTGTCTTTTTTCTCAGTCCTAGGACAATGCATGGCTTATGGTAGGAACTATACAGGAGATTGTGGTTATTGTAGTTTTAGAATAAATGTTAAATAGAAGAGTAAATTAAATTAAATAAAAAGGTGATTCCAGTGTCCAAAGATGGGGAATCTCTAAAACCTAAAATAACTACAGAGAAAAATGAACACGATTATCTTTTATTTGAGTGCCACAAGAAGCTGTTTCATACATATTTATAATAGATATTTATAAATATAAATAGATAAAATATTTATAGTATAAATCTTTTATCAACTAAATAGCATAAACAATCTAACATCAACGTTATCTACTAAAAAGAATACAGACTAGGGGTTGGCACCTTGCATAGACCTCACCTTAAAACATCAATCTATTACCCCAGCCTAATCATTTAGCAAAACCCCTACAATAACACTTAACAGCAGCACTGGAGTTTTTTGTTTGTTTGTTTTGAGATGGAGTCTCCCTTTGCTGCCCAGGCTGGAGTGTGGTGGAGCAATCTCAGCTCATTGCAACCTCCTCCTCCTGGGTTCAAGCGATTCTCCTGCCTCAGCCTCCCAAGCAGCTAGGGTTATAGGCACATGCCACCACGCCCAGCTAATTTTTGTATTTTTAGTAGAGACAGCGTTTCACTATGTTGGCCAGGCTGGTCTTAAACTCCTGACCTCAGGTGATCCACCGACCTCACCTCCCAAACTGCTGGGATTACAGGCATGAGCCACCACAGCTGGCCAGCACTGAGTTTTTTATCTAGATTTTATGGAGTCTATTCAGGAGGAAAAACATGTAATGATGAGTCTAGCACGAATAAATGCTTGGGAAGATGAGACAGGTCCAGAGGACAAGATGTGAAAGGTAGTGAGAGGCCCCCGGCATTGGGAAACGGACACTCTGGACAGTGATTCATGGATAATAGCACCCTGTGGATCCCTTAGAAGGCATGTCTCATTCCTGGTCCACACAGCAGCAACAAGCCTATGTGGCCAAGACCTTTCTTTCACTAATTAACAAACTACCAGAAATACACTACCCAGGCTCCACAGGGCTAATTTTTGGTCTGGGGAAAGAAGGCCGAGGGGCACAGATAGAATTGCTCATACTCTCTCCCTGGGCCCTGCTGGACTAAATTGTGTCTCCTATGTCATTTAAAACATCATAGTAACCCAGGGTCTTTAAGAGTCAACATGACGGCTGGGTGCAGTGGCTCATGCCTGTAATCCCAGCACTTTGGGAGGCCAAGGCGGGCAGATCACCTGAGATCAGGAGTTCGAGACCAGCCTGGCCAACATGGTGAAACCCCGTCTCTACTAAAAATACAAAAATGAGCTGGGTGTGGTGGCAGGTGCCTGTAGTCCCAACTACTCCAGGGGCTGAGGCACGAGAATCACTTGAACCTGGGAGGTGGAGGTTGCAGTGAGCTGAGATCGCACCATTGCACTCCAGCTTTGGCCACAGAGCAAGACTCTGTCTCAGGAAAAAAAAAAAAAAGAAAAAAAGGAGTCAACATGGGAAGTGAATTCACATTAGTTTATTGGCTCTTAGTTTTCTCACCTAGAAAATAGTAACACAACTTAGCCGTCAGGGGTGTTGTAAGAACAAAATGAGTCAATATGTGTCTAATGCCAAGCAAAGTTTTTGGCACATAGTAGGCCCTTGGTAAATAATTTCCAAAAGAAATAGTGGCGTTTGTCTCATCATTGATGACAGAAACTAGGAATCATCTATTTGTCCAACACATTATCAGAACATATTAGGAACTCAATTATTGTTACAGAAGCAGAAGACAAAAAGAGTAAAAAGTGTAGAGAAGGACATAAGAAGGAGAAAGTGGGAGTTGGGGTCAGAATGAACAGCACTGTGGGGACCCATTTACTCGGCGAATGCCTGAATCACCACAGTTGTTTCCGAAGTCCAGGAGGATGAAAGCATGCAGGTCAAGCCTTCACTAAGCCAGATGCCCATGGAGCAGCCGGTGGGTGTGGGGAGTTGCCATGGCAACCGGACCTGGCAGAAACTTCACAGTGGGACTCAAATCAAGGTAACTTCCTAAGAGTTCCTGCCTCAGGGAGGTGAGCATAGCATTTAGTAAATAAGGGTTGTAGACAGCCATGAGGTGGAAACTCTCTCTCCCATAATACTCACCCCCATCCCCAAGCAGGCTCCTTACTGCACTGCTGTTGTAAGACGCAGAGACAGAAAAGGGAACCTCCACTTGGTGAGCGATTACTATGATCCAGGCACTGTGCCTAGCACTTATCCTTCTCTCCATCCATCCATTCTTTTACCAATCCAGCCGATTTTTATTGAGCATCAAGTCTGGTCTGGGCATGGGGAAAATAATACTAAAGAAAACAGCCAAAGGCCTTGAAGCTTACATGTTAGTGGCAAAGAATTATCGCATTGAATCCTCTCAGCAAAATGTCTCCATCATTTCCATTTTACAGAGAGCAGAAGTATAGAGCAATTAAATGACTTGTGTAAGGATCACCCAATTTCGTATGTTACAGAGACTGGATGAGAACTAGTCCTGTTCCAGCCTTTCCCCTGTATCACTACAACTTCCCACTTCATCATGGAATAAGGTCCCAGGATACACTCATGTAGAAAGTGTGGCCTTTGGGGCCAGGCATATCTATGTTCAAATCCTGGCTTACCCACAAAATCTCTGTGTGACACTTGCCAACTGATCCATAAGTCTAATAAGAAAAAAATATTTCCATCTGAAAAATGGGAACAGTGGTCTTTTTTCAGAGCTGATGTAAGGACAAAATAAGATATCATACATAATTAGCAAAAAAAAAAAAAAAAAGAGCTAAATAAATGATAGCTGCAGATCATATTGCCTGAGTATTTTTTTTTTTCCAGAAGGCTGAGGTCACAGTTCTCCCTGGTTCACATCCCCATTTGCAGTTCCTTCCCCATTACTTGCAGGGGAATAAGCTGTGCTGTAGGAATAGCATTCCACCAGGGCATATTGATTGCTGGGACTGGAGAAAGTTAATAATCTAATTTTCCTTCCATTTTCCCTCCCTCTTACACCTCAGCTCCTCTCATGGCAGCAGAGAATGGCATAAAATGCATTGCTTGAGAAATTCGACCGGAAATAACTCAGTGTTGTTGATCCACACATTGCCCATAATTTGGGGTTTGATTGATTCTTGCTTTGGAAATGCCAGGTTGAGAGGAGAAAATGAAATTTAAGTTAAATTTGGAATTGAATCAATCACATTTTGTAATGAAAAAATAGATCTAACCCCATCAGACCCTTGTGTGTGGAAAACGTAAAGCTGGTACACTCCCATTGACTTCCTCCTGAGATCCCCAAAGCATGACAGACCAGGTCCTAGGATGAGAAGTAATTTATTTCTTAAAGTGGCAAATGGTGTTATGGTGGGGGAAAGGGATTCTAGAAACTGGAAACATTAGGGTGAAGAAGCCCAGCAGGTAGAAAGGCCACTTAGGATGGGGAAAGAGGCTGGGCTTTGGTATGTATGTATGTATGTATGTATATATGTATGTACGTATGTATGTAGTCTCACTCTGTCACCCAGGCTGGAGTGCAGTGGTGTGATCTTGGCTCACTGCAACCTCTGCCTCCCAGGTTCAAGCAATTCTTCTGTTTCAGCCTCCCAAGTAGCTGGGACTATAGGCAAATGCCACCACACCTGGCTAATTTTTGTATTTTTAGTAGAGACAGGGTTTCACCATGTTGGCCAGGCTAGTCTTGAACTCCTGACCTCAGGTGATCTGCCTGCCTCAGCCTCCCAAAGTGCTGGGATTACAGGCATGAGCCACCGTGCCCAGACTGAGCTTTGGTTTTAGATGTGGATATCTAAATCCAAAGTCTTGGCCGGGTGCGGTGGCTCACGCCTGTAATCCCAGCACTTTGGGAGGCCGAGGCGGGCGGATCACAAGGTCATGAGATCGAGACCACGGTGAAACCCCGTCTCTACTAAAAATACAAAAAGTTAGCCGGGCGTAGTGGCGGGCGCCTGTAGTCCCAGCTACTTGGGAGGCTGAGGCAGGAGAATGGCGTGAACCCAGGAGGCGGAGCTTGCAGTGAGCCGAAATCGCGCCACTGCACTCCAGCCTGGGCGACAGAGCGAGACTCCGTCTCAAAAAAAAAAAAAAAAAAAAAAAAACAAAAACAAAAAAAACAAAGTCTTCCATTTGATACCTGCCTAAGTTCTGGCAAGCGATGTAAGCTCTCAGAGCTTCAGTTTTCCTAATCTAAAAAAGGGGAGTGACAATCCCTAACTGATAAAGAAGCCGTGTGTATTAAATAGGAGATCATAATTACAGCACTAAGCACCATGTCTGACACATACTTAGGGCTCTGTAAGCTCTCAGTATATTTCCTTTAAACCTCCCTTTCTAACACTTGGCATCTACATGGGCATCAGCAGGATATGTGATACTGTTGCTCATGCTGAAATCCTAACTTTCACACTTAGCTGCTGGCCCCCGTGGACAAGTCATGTCACATCTGAGACTCAACGCCTTTAATTGGGAATTAGTTCATCCAATAAATAGCTATTTAAGGTGCAAGTACTATATGCCAGACCTCATATTTTATGCTTTCCTATTTCCAGTGCCTATAGCATGCCTGAATATAGTAGGTGCTCAATAAACATCTATTGAATGAATGAATGAGTGAATGCTTAAACGTTGTTTCCCTTTCTACCAACAGATGTCAGTATTGGAATGCTGCTATTGGTATTTTTTTCTAGCAAATTGATTCACTCACTTTTCCTGGCAAGGTTTGGTCCCTGCCTGGTCAGAAATAATACAAAAACACCCTTGCAGAGGCCGCCAATCTGCCTGCATATCAGGGTGACCACTGTAGATTGCTGAGTGCCTCATTAACCTCACTGAGTGCCCCATGGGATTCCCGCAGCACCTGAGCTCTGGTGTCTCTGCTTCTCTGCCGTATTTCTGGAAACTGAAATTGGGACACGTCATTTGACACGTGCAAGTGTCATGCTGGAGGCAGAAAGAAAGAATATTTGAAACTGGGGCTTTCTCAGAAACTGTAGGGT
The DNA here is from genome assembly GCF_028885655.2 of Pongo abelii. Classification (NCBI taxonomy): domain Eukaryota; kingdom Metazoa; phylum Chordata; class Mammalia; order Primates; family Hominidae; genus Pongo; species Pongo abelii. The sequence continues at coordinate 108,261,082 of NC_071998.2, forward strand.
ATACGGCCCTATATCCTCAGCCTGTCTCGTGTATCAGGGGTTTCCATGCACTGCTTTAGTGTGATGTCTCAATATGGGGAATATTTTCCTTTATCTTGCACACCTGGGTCCTTGTCTCTCCCCATCTCTCCCTATCTTCATCATGAACTAATCTCTTGTGCTCTCTAACTATGGCACTCTCAAATCCATCCTTTAAATGATATGTTATTTCCCCAATATCTTATCATCCTTAGATTTGTCCTTAATAAGATCTGGGCAAGTGCTCATCCACTCTTATTTTCATACTTTCAGAGAAAGAAAACTCAACCCCTACTAAGCATCAGTTCTATTCTCAGATAGTGTAATGTCTAAACAGCCTTTGAATCTCTATGAGTGAACTTCTGCCGTCCAAATTAAATAGGATATATTTAATATCTCCTTCCCAGGGCAGCTATTTTGTTAAAGGAGGAAATTAGGTTGCCTTGAGCTTTCTTTCTTCAAACCAGACATTAATAGCTTTATTTTGTTTCTCTAAAGTCATATCTTGAGTCCTTTTATTGTACTTCGTATAGGTTTGTTTTGCTTAAGATGACTTTCTTAGTAAAGGATGCCATAATAACAATAATAATTATTATTATCATCATCATCATCATCACTACCACTATCACTGGTACCATAGCCACTAACTTAGGTGCCAGACAATAGAACTAAATTTTTTCATGCAGTATCTCATCTAATCTTTACAGAAACTTCATGATATGGTTTCTATTATCACTCACATTTTTCGCTATGAGGAAACTGAGGCCATCACTTGCCAAAGAACATGCAGCTCAAAGGTAATAGGGCTGAAATGAAAAACCATTTGATGTCAGGGTCCAAGCTCTTAACCATCATCCTTCACAATATCTCTATCAACCTGCTAGATGTAGCCTGGGCAGAGCAGAAGCAACAAATTTAACTGCTGAGCTGCTAACCGACTTTAGCTTGCCCTGTGGACCTGTGATAACTCTTGGTGAATTTGTTGTGGCCTCATTGTCCCACCTGATACTGACCACATGTCTTCAAGAGAACCTCTCCCCATCACAAGGAGGAAATTCAAAATGATGGAAGAAAATGAGAAGAGCTGTTGCTCCTCCTTTCTCAGCCCCAGAAAATACTATGGGCCTGAAGCAGCTCACTGTGCTACTTGAAGCCAAATGATTATTGACAAAGCCACTGGGGAACACCTTTGGCTAGCTCTGCTCCTGGGACAAAGACCGTTTCTATAGTGCAGGCCTAGATTGTGGCTGCCTGGTGAAGTTAAGGCCACTGGCAGCTGACATGCAATGGAGCTACAAACAGCTGGCTATTTGAATTTCTGTGGCAACTGCAGGTAGCTGGGCTTGCAAGTGCAAAGGTCACTACAAGGTGTTGACAATGGTGTTAGAGATGAAGATGATGGAGATGGTACCACATTATTTTAGCTTTTATTAGGTTACAGATTATTCTCAAATATCTCATTACCTCTTCAAAATCCTATGTAGTTGGCATTGCTGTTATCCCCAATAGACAAATGAGAAGTGACATCTTAAAGGTGAACTCACGTTCAAACAACAGAAGAATAATGGGCCTATAAGCCATGTCTCCTGACTCACAGCTGAGTGATCTTTTCATGTCACTATGTTGCTAGTGTGCAGCCTAAGTCCCACTAGCTGGATATGAAAACATAAATAGAATCTGTGCACTCTGATTCTTCATCTATTGCTTTTCTTTTTCTTTTCTTTTCTTTTTTTTTTCTTTTGAGACGGAGTCTTGCTCTGTTGCCCCGGCTGGAGTGGAGTGCAATGGTGCAATCTCAGCACACTGCAACCTCTACCTCTCAGGCTCAAGTGATTCTCCTCCCTCAGCCTCCCGAGTAGCTGGGATTATAGGCATGCGCCACTGTGCACAGTTAATTTTTATATTTTTAGTAGAGACGGAGTTTCACCATGTCGCCAAGGCTGGTTATTGCTCTTATAAATGTATTCAAATGCCTCAAAGAGCTAGTGTAGTATTTCCCACAAAACCAGATGTATCTTGAAAAGAAAATATTTCTATGTTCACAAAATTTTGAGACATGCTATATTCTGTATGCCCCTCTTAAAGCGCCCAAGTATATATCTGGTATTAAAACCTCTAAAAGTCTTTGCATTACATTCTGTTTAGCAGGATTCAGCTGAATGTTTCCCTAAATTATTAAGACATTGCAGAACCACCATTCTGTGGAACGAAGTACAGAAACAATGATCTAGTTTAATAATTTATACAAAGGTTGTAAATAATATTAGGAGATCCCAATAATTAACTGGTGCCCTTATGCCAGGCACTGTGTTAAAGATTGTATGTATATTATCCTATTTAAACTTCTCAACTACATTGTAAGGCAGGGATTACCCTTCATTTACAAATAGGAAAACCAGATTTAACTGGTTACTTGGAAGAGGAAGAAGAAGGTTTTCGTGGTTAGTCTGGTCTGAAACCAATGTCTGTATCCTTCTTCTTCCCAAGTGTTAGAAGAAAATACAATTTTAAAGTCACAGAAAATACGTGCAAAGAAGGAAAAAGGCAGGCACAACAGACCAGTTCAGGAGGCTAAAGACTATTCAACGTACATTTAGCAGGCTGATGAAATGCATTAGTGGAAGGAAAAAGATGCTGTACTCAATAGATTAAATTGCAGTGTGTAGATGAGAAATAGTAGAGAAGATAATTCAAAGATCTAAAGCTCTAGAATGGCTCAGAAATAAATGAGAAAGAAGGAGAAAGGAAAGGTGGTGGGGGGTTTCTGATTCATAGGTGACTATCAATTGACTGGTGCTGACTTACCCAAAACATTAATTTTTAAGATACTGTTGTCTGATACCTACATTAGCCCTGTTAGTCTGCAGGCTGTTTAGATGCACCACCACAATCAGCCCACACCACCGATGAATTGGAGGGTGGCAAAGAAGAGCTAAGGCCAAGCAGTGAGTGCTGAGGAACAGAGCAAAAGAGCAGCCACAGTTTCCATGGTTACCAAGGACGATCAGGACCAGTCACCTCCCATTTCCATGAAAGGTTCATTTCTAGCTCCTTTGAAAGTCATTGTTCCATTATCTTAGAAGATGTCAGTGGACTTTGGCCCACACTTAGTGAAAATAGGAGCAGGAGAATAACATTGATTTTGTATTTGGTATTTACTAGGCCTCCCGTGATGGCCTAGTAAATACTGAATACACAACCAATGTTATTCCCCTACTCTTGCTTCCTCCCCTGCTCCCAGCTTCCATGACAATGTTCCTTTACCTACAGAACTTCCTTTATCCCAAAAGCCCACTGTAAGCACCAGGCAAAGCTGTCCTTACTTGACATTGGGGGAAATGGAAGCTCAAAGGGTTTAATTGACTAGTAAGGAACAGAGCTAGAATATGAACAGAGATAGAATATGAACCGAGACCTAGTGATACTCAAAGTTCTTTAAAAGCTTCCTCAGCTGATCCTGACCCTGTGAATGTATGGTGTCTAATGGTGGTCACACTGCTTCTAAAAATAGGTGGTATTTTCAAATCTCTGTGCTCCCTCCTCCTCACCTCTTTTTCCTGACAGTGACACTGTGTCATATTCCTAAGAAATAATAGAAATGAGGCTTTTCCTGATGGCCCACAAACCCCCTACTGCAGTTAGATTTGCCTGTCTCTTTCCTTGTGACAGGTCACATGCATTCCCCTCCCCCATATGTTGTCCTTTCTACTTTTCCAACATATCTAAGAAGACCACCTTTCAAGATCAAAGAGAACTCCCATCTCATAGAAGGCTGCCTTCACCATTGCAACTCACAAGAACCCAATATTTCTCTTAACTCCTATCTCATATATTATCTGTTCTAATTTGAGCCACAAGACCTCAGAATGGCAAGGAACTAAAAGAGATTTAACCCCAACAAGTCACACAATGCATTCTTGTGTGACTCCCTCTATAATCATTCAGCCTGCATTTGAGTGTCACCTAAACTTGGAGGTTATTAACTAAAAAGAAATAATGATGATGATGATAACCTTTTCTCTTTTTTTGAGCACTTACTATGCAGGATACATTGTGCTTAATATTTTACAGATATTATTTTATTTGATTAATCATAAAAGCTTGTTAGTTCCTAGTTTTGCAAATCAAAAAAATTGACTCTAACTCAGGGTTAGAAAGCTATTGAGAGGCAAACCAGGATTCAAATCCAGATCTGGATATCAGAGCTCCTAACAGTATTACTATGTAGTCTCTCTTCCCTGGTAACAATCAGCATAAGAACTACATCAATGCCAAATGAAAATCTACTCCTACAACTATAACCAGCTGAACATATTCCTGCCCTCAAGAGTTCCAAAAACTGGCCCCGACTCCTTCTCTCCAAGGTACCCCTTTGGTTCTAAAAATGGAAAATATGTTGCCCATTATTCTTTTATTTCAAAGACAGATTCTGTTATTTGACTCCCACATGAGGAAAATAGACATGGAGCCAGGAAAAACAGAGCTGGAAGTACCCCTTTAGATTAGTTGGCCTAATCCATCATGCTGAAGGTTAAGAAGAGGGCAGGAGGACAGCCTCGCTCACAGTCAGATTGCCCGGAGACAGTCCTGGGTTCCATCCACCCCAGCTTCCATGACAATGTTCACCATTTGGGGTAGTTGTTGCTGTTTTTGTTGTTTCCTACCTTAACCAATACCTCCTGGAACAAAGAGGTATTGGTATAAAAATAAACCATACCCAAACATTCCCACAACATGAACTTAATAAACTGGTGCACAGTAGATTACGGCAGAGGAAAGAAAATTGACTTTAGAATTAGAGAAACTTAGGTTCAAATCTCAGCTCTGTCATGTTTTGGTTGACCTTCAGTAAGTCCCATTTTCCTCATCTGTGAAATAGGAACAACATCTACTCCACAGCATCATTAGAAAGATTAAATAGTGGCTGGGCATGGTGGCTCATGCCTGTAATCCCAGCACTTTGGGAGGCTGAGGCGGGCGGATCATGAGGTCAGGAGATTGAGATCATCCTGGCTAACGTGGTGAAACCCCGTCTTTACTAAAAATACAAAAAATTAGCCAGGCGTGGTGGTGGGCGCCTGTAGTCCCAGCCTCTCAGGAGCCTGAGGCAGCAGAATGGTGTGAACCCAGGAGACGGAGCTTGCAGTGAGCTATCACACCACTACACTCCTGCCTGGGTGAGAGAGAGACTCCATCTCAAAAAAAAAAAAAAAAAAAAAAGAAAGATTAAATAATTAAATAGCATGACATGCACTGCATAGCAGAAGCTCAGTGAATAGTAAATTTCATCGTCATCATCATCAACAAATTTAAGATCAATACATATAAATTCTGAAGTTTGCACTCAAGAGACCACTTACAAAAATTCAGGATGGGTCAGAAATGGGAGACATACCATGAAGACTGGTGGATAGTGAGTTTACAGTAAGGAAAGGTCCAAACACATGCAGAGCACCTACTATATGCAAAGCCTCTGCTGGGTTTTTGCACCTGTTATTTACGTTGTTTCTCATAGCAAACTTTATGTCTTCATTTTATAAATCAGAAAACAAGCTCAGGGAAGAGAAGTGCTTTGCTCAAGGTCATACACCCAGTAAGCTGTAGAGCTGGTCATGCAGTTCAAAACTGTGTGATGTTCTAAACAGAATACAGACAGGTGGTCCATGTTCCAAAGAGAATAACCAGGATTGGACTGGATATCATGCCAGGAGAGGACACCAGATGAAGGATTTGGGGATTTTAGCTTTGAAGCAAGAAAGGCTCAGTCAGAGAGGCCTCTTGATAGGGTTGTCTTCAAAGACGTCCAAATATAGAAAGAGAAAAAGGAAACTCATATTCTATATGAGAAGCTATTGTGAACCAAGCCACAAAACCTAGGCACTTGATGTGCACTGTTTCACTTGCTCCTTAAAACAATCCTCTGTGTAGGTAGTGGATTGTGCATGGTGACTCAAGCCTGCAATCCCAGTGCTTTGTGAGGTCGAGGCAGGAAGATTGTTAGAGGTCAGGAGTTTGAGACTAGCCTGGGCAACATAGCAAGACCCCATCTCTACATAAAACTTAAAAACTAGCTGGATGTGGTTGTGCATACCTGTAGTCCCAGCTACAAGAGGCTGAGGTAGGAAGATCGCTTGAGCCCAGGAGTTTGAGGCTGCAGTACGCTATGATCGTGCCACTGTACTCCAGCCTGGGTGATAGAGAGAGACCCTGTCTCTTGAAAAAAAAATAATGATCTTCTGGGGGTAAACAGCATTATGCTCGTTTTAGAAATGAGAAAAATGAAGCCTGGGGAGATCAGACACTTGGTTCAAGTTGCACAAGCCATCAGGAGCACTGGATTCAAGCCAGGTCTGTTTCACCCCAGCAACATCCTGGCTCTTCTCAGTTCTCACTGGAGCTTGTTGACCATCAAGGGCCCTTGCAGGTTTAAGCAACTCTAAGGAGGTCTGGCCTAAGAAAGTGGGACCCAAGGTTCTTGCTCAGCACCCAAACCCTCACTCTGGTAAAGAAAAGAATTGGGGCCTTGCAGGCAACAGAAGACTCTGTCCTTTCCTGGATGTAGAGGTTCAGCTGCAAACCACCTGGAGATTTTATTAGAATAAACACACCCATCTCCAGATCCTTAAATCAAGGGGTCTTTTGTTTTTATTTTTTATTTTTGCTTTCTGATCTATTGCCTACTCTTCAGACCACTAACATTTTAGCAAAACCATGTATGCATTGTGTTTAAATAGTCATCTGGAGGTAAATAGCTTTGCCTTTAGAGGGGGAATATAAGAGAAGATAAAAGAAGAAAAAAACAAAAAACAAAAGAGGAGAAAATGTTCTGTGAAGGCTTTTTGCTCAAACACACTTCCACATGGAAATCTCTACCCATTTCAGGCTGACACTCTGGTCTAAACCTTTCAAGCCTGCTGGTTTAAATATGTCACTTCCAAAAGAACAATGGCAGTCTTAGCCCAAGGGCCATTCTAGACCCACTTTCTGTCTTGGTTTTTAGTGTCAAGGAAGTGCCTGAAGGCTGTGCTAAGAGGACTATCTATTCTGGGAGTCTGAAGCCCAAACTTGAATATAGGCTCTGCCATTACTCACTGTGCCACCTGGAGCAAATCCTTTCCCCTGGCTGGACTTCTGTCCCCTGTTTATAATAGAAAGAAATCCATTCATTCAACAAATATATATTAAGGACCCACTCTGCTGTGAGCTAGGGATACAGAGGTCAGAGCCATTAAATGTTTCAATGTTCATGAGGTAGTGGGCCAATAAACAGAGGTAGCAGAGATCAGTGCAGAGCAGCAAATCCCTAATCCAGATTCAGAGGTCATAGAACGATTTCCAAGAGCTGAAGCTTGTAATGTATGTAAGAGTTAGCTCATGGGCAAAATGGGGAATGTGCAGTTCAGCAGAAGGAAACAGCAGGACACTGTACATAGACTGGAGTGGTGGAAATTTCAGGTACATGCTGTGCAGTGTGGGCAGAAGAAGCCAGAGAGATAGGTAGGGAACAGCTCATAAAGTGTCATAGTTCATTGCAAGGAAAGTGGACTTTCTCCTATAACAATGGTCCCCAACCTTTTTGGCACCAGGGATCAGTTTCATGGAAGACAATTTTTCCATGGACTGCAGGAGGTGGGGGAGTATGATTTCAGAATGAAACTGTTCCATCTCAGATCATCAAGTATTAGTTAGATTGTCATAAGGAGCACAACCTAGACCCCTGGCATGCACAGGTTATAATAGGGTTGGTACTCCTATGAGAATCTAACGCTGCAGCTGATCTGAAAGGAGGCAGAGCTTAGGCTATATTGCTCACTTGCCCACTGCTCACCTCCTGCTATGTGGCCAGGTTCCTAACAGGCTGCTGACTAGTACCAGTCCACAGTCCGGGGGACCCCTGTCCTAGATCATATCTCCAGTCCTTTCAGGCCACCCCTACCAGCACTGTGCAAACCTGAAACACATCTTCATTCATTTACTTTGACAACAAAAATGTAAGTAAGTACCTAAAAGTGCCAGACATTGTGTTGGGTGCTGGGGATATAGCAGGTACTTCATAATCCCAAAGCGTGAACCATTAGGTATATCAAGATCTGAAGACTGGGCCAGGTGTAGTGGCTCATGCCTGTAATCCCAACACTTTGGGAGGCTGAGGTGAGAGGACCACTTGAGCCCAGGAATTTGAGATCAGCCTGAGCAACATAGTAACACACATATTTTATTTAACATGCAGAATATATTTAGTCTCTACATTTAAAAAACATAAAAAAAGATCTGAAGACCTATGAAGGATGAGGTCTACAATATCTACCTCCGGAATGGAGGACAAAGAAAGAAATCTTGTTGAGCAAATGCAATCTATAAGAATATCAGAGGATATTTACATGAGAGGAGGCTGAAGAGCATCCTGGCTAGAATTAGAGAACATGAAACCTGGTGATAAATCAGTCTTCAAGTACATGGACATGAACGAGCACATGTCACCTGAAATGAAAGAAGGATTAGATTTGGAGAAAAGGAAAGAGGGCAAGGGGACTGAGGGAGGTAGTTTCCAAATGGTTCCCAATGGTCTTTGCCTCCTGGTGTCCTTGTCCTTGTATAATCCAATCCCCTAGTGACTTGCATATATCAAATGCAAGAAGGTAAATGTTATGCAATGCCACTTCCAAGGTTAGGTTATGAAAGACTGACTTCCATTTAGCTCATACCCTCTTTAGCTCTTTTTACTTTCTTGCTCTGGTGAAGCCAAATGCCATGTTGAGAGTGGCCCCATGGCCCACATGAGAAGAGCTGAGGATGGCCTCTGGCTCATGGCTCTCAAGGAACAAAATCCTGACAACAACCAGGTAAGTAAGCTGGGAACAGATCCCTCACCGGTTGAAGCTTGAGGTGATTGCAGCCCTTGTTGACAACTTCACTGCAGTCTCCTTAGAAGCCCTGAGCTGGGGGACTGATGATATTGTGCCTGATCCCTGCCCCACAGAAACTGTTAGATAATGAATGTTTGTTGTTTTAAATTCCAATTTGAGGGTGATTTCTTACACAGCAATAGATAACTACTACCAGGACCTACTTAAATGGATAGCTGAAAGAGGCTGATAAGCTTCCATTCCTAGCAGGATATCGGAAACCTTCAAGTTTAGAAGAGACTTTCGTTCATCTAGAAAACATTTCCGGCACACATGGTATGTGCCAGACCCTGGGCAACTCACAGAACTTGCAGAAGAGCCAGGCACAGCTCTGCCTTGAAGCAGCCACAGAGAGATGAGTGAGAAGGTCAGGTGGAGACATCATAATTACACTGTGTCAGGATACATGCTTGGCTCCATGTATCCTTTACTGAAGACTTCACAACCTTACTAAGAGCTGAGAGAAAAGAGCCACTGAAGTTTGCTTAATAAAATCCAGGTCGGCTTCACAGAGGAGGCAGCAGGCAAGCTGATTCCTTGTATCTTTACCAAGGTACCTCTCCCTGGAAGCCCCTATGTTCACACATCAACCCTGGAAGTTGGTGAAATGAAAGGCTTATGAGCTCTACAATCAGACAAATAAGGTTTGAAACTCAGCTCGATAATTTCTTAACACTGTGAATTTAGGAAGTCAATAAGAAGGAACAGCTAAGAATATGATTAGAGTCGCCCAGGGCTAAGAGTAAAAAACAGAGCTATCCATTACTAGTTGAGAATGCTGATACAAGGAATCACGTCTTTCAAAGCCTCATATCCCCATATGTAAAACAGAACTAATAAAATATTGACTTCACAAGATTACTTAAGTTAAAGCAAGAAGTTTTTAACATAGTGGATGATAATAAGAAAGGCTTGATAATTATCAGCTCTTTTTGTTGGAACAGTTACTTCATTTCTTTATGCCTCTTTATGCATATAAAGCCTTTTAGTATATTGTTTAATATAGAGTTCTCAGTGACTGTTAGTTGCTATTATTATTAACAGCAGAGACCCTAGACCCAGTGAATTATCATGGTTCCTCCTAGCCTAAGGGCTGGCCAGCAATGATACATCTAAGTCATACATCCCTGTGCATATATAAAAATGCTTCCCACCCCACCCCCAGGGACTCTCAGCTCCTTGTGCTGAAATAGAAGGCCACAGATTATTTCTGCAGCAGGAGCTGTGCCAAGGCATCATTAAGGTAGAGATGACAGAGACAGGGTAGTGGTGGTTCCCTAAGTAACTATAACTCAGGTGCTACACACACCTGGCGCTTCCTGCATATGCTGTTAAATTTATGGGAAAGCAATAATAGTAACAACATTAGCACAAATTTATTTGTAAAATGCCCACACCTGAACAGACTGAAGAGCTAAAATAGAAACCCTACTAAATTTTATAGAAATCTATGTATATATGTGAAGATGTGAAGATGTGTGTAAGTGTATAAGAATTGAGATCAGGATGTAGGTGTGCTTAGAGTAGAAATAACAGCAGCCCTGGGAATCATAACTATGATTTTCTTCTTCCATTTCGATCATCAACTAGACCAGTATTATTAGCAATGTTGCTGCCTTCTTGGTTTTCCAGTAGTCAGCAGCTCAAGGCAAGAAAAAGTGCCACTGCAAAAGCCAGCAGGATTCAAATTCCCAGATTTATCAGTCTCTGGTTACGTGAACTTAGGCTGGTCATTTCTGTTTTTGTAGTATCAGGTTCCTCCAAAGATAAAATAGGCATAACTATAACTTAGTCCTACTCCATGTCTAGTGTGGAAGAGAGACACTCCCTCCCACCTCTTTTTCTTCATAAAGGACAAAACATATGAAAGTATGTTGTTTTTATAGTCTAATTTCCCAGTTGATTATTTGTAAAGTTTATTTAGCAAAGTATTATAACCAGGTAGAGAGGGATACAGAACTTGCCCCCCTGCCATGTGACTCCACATTCCTCAGGGGCATGGACCCTTCTTATTTTCTCTAACACAAAACCTGGTACTGAGTATCAGCTAAATTAATATTTGATAAAAGAATAAATGGATAAATGAATGAATGGACAGAGGCTTTAACCAATTCCTTATTTGAGAAAAAGGGAACAGGCTTCATGGGATCATCCTAAGGGAGGAAAATAAAATCCAATCATTACCTTCTCAGTGCAGAGAACAAGGTGGGCAAGAGTTTCAGCTGAAACATTCCCTTGTTTCACAATAAAAATAATGACAGCTACCATTGTTAAGCACTTACTCTGCCCTGAGCCCTGGATTAAGCGTTTTGCATGGAATATTCTCATCTCATATTTATATCAACTCTATGATGGAGTTATAGTTACTATGCCCATTTTACAGACGAGAAATTTAAGTTAATATAAATGAAATTTGGGTCTATTATCACACAACTAATAGAATTTTAACCCAAGATATCTGACCCCAAGGTATAGCCTCTGAAACTGTATCTATACTGCCTCCTAGATGACTGCAGAGATGCATCTTTCTGAGCATTGGAGACTTCCAGATGTAACAGAAATTGAGCCAGATACTGCTAGGCACAGGGAGCTGAAACAGAAACAGACATGGACACCATCCTCATGAAGTTTCCAGTCTGTTGGGGATGGGAGATCAGACATGAAAATGCTAGTGTACAGAAGAATAGGGGGCGTGAGTGAGTATACCAGAAAGACCTTTTTCAGAAAGGGGAATTTAAGCCCTGTCCTGGTAGGAGAAATGATGTTCCAAAGTAAAATGCACTGAAAAAGGCAGTGAGTGACATGAGATGGGGCTGGAGGGGTGAGCAAAGGCATGCAAAACATTGAAGGCCATTTAATAAGTTTGATCTTAATTATGAATGAGCAGAGAAACCACTGAAGGTGACATAATGAGGCGACGTGTTATAATGCCCGGTCTATCTGCTAAGGGAGAAGGGTATCCTGCCAGAGTTATTATAAGGAACAAGGAGTCATGGCTTGACTATTGGTGACACTGGGGATGGAGAGAGTCATCAGATGCAGAGTACAGTTGGGGATGGAATTGCTGGACTTGTGATGAATCAGATCTTCTAGGAAGTAGAAAAGGGAGAGGATAGGTGGTGTCTTGATATCTGTATCCAAACTCTACTCCCAGATAGAATGTCTTCAACAGGTTATCTTACTGCCATGGTGAAGTACAGATAAAAACACAGAATAGGCCGGCTGTGGTGGCTCACGCCTGTAATCCCAGCACTTTAGGAGGCCAAGGTGGGCAAATCACGAGGTCAGGAGTTCGAAAGCAGCCTGACCAACATGATGAAACCCCATCTCTACTAAAAATACAAAAAATTAGCTGGGCATGGTGACGCACGCCTGTAATCCCAGCTACTCAGGAGGCTGAGGCAGGAGAATTGCTTGAACCTGGGAGGTGGAGGTTGCAGTGAGCCGAGATCACGCCACTGCACTCCAGCTTGGGTGATAAAGAGAGACTATGTTTTCTTATTATTACTATTAAAAAAACAAAAAAACAAAAAAACCCCACCACCACCACCAACAAAAAAACACAGAATACCCTAGTAAGAGAATTTTGTGTCCTTCTTAATTCAGGGCTGAAGACAGTATTTCCCATCCTTCACTCCAGTTTTGATTAGTCATTATCATTCAATTGTTTACTTATTCTTCAATCAACAAATACTTACAAAGTTTCTATATTTCCTATATGGGCCAAACTGGGCATCGGAGATACAGGGAAAGACAAGAGCAACTCCTAAGTGATGCATCCTGGTTTATCTGTGGGATAGCAACAGTGGTTTCCTAGAACTGACTCCAGCTGGCTCACAAGAGCCAATTGTTAAATATTTAGGGATGTTGCATGGAAGTCGTTAAATGCAGTGGCTTGAAATTAGACATGATAGGTCGGGCACGGTGGCTCATGCCTCTAATCCCAGCACTTTGGGAGGCTGAGGCGAGCAGATGGCTTGAGGACAGAAGTTCGAGACCAGCGTGGCTAACATGGTGAAACCCCATCTCTACTAAAAATACAAAAATTAGCCAGACATGGTGGTGTGCACTTGTAGTTCCAGCTACCTGGGAGGCTGAGGCACAAGAATTGCTTGAACCTGGGAGGTGGAGGTTACAGTGGGCCAAGATCGTGCCACTACACTCCAGCCTGGGCAAAAAAGCAAGAGGCTGTCAAAAAAAAAAAAAAAAAAAAAGGGAGAGAGAGAGAGAGAAAGGAAGGAAGGAAGGAAGAAAGAAAGAAAGAAAAAGACCGGGCGCGGTGGCTTACGCCTGTAATCCCAGCACATTGGGAGACCGAGGCAGGTGGATCACGAGGTTAGGAGATCAAGACCATCCTGGCTAAAATGGTGAAACCCCGTCTGTACTAAAAATACAAAAAAAATTAGCCTGGTGTGGTGACAGGCAGCTGTAGTCCCAGCTACTCGGGAGGCTGAGGCAGCAGAATGGGGTGAACCCAGGAGGCGGAGCTTGCAGTGAGCTGAGATCACGTCACTGCACTCCAGCCTGGGCAACAGAGCAAGACTCTGTCAAAAAAGAAGAAAGGAAGGAAGGAAGGAAGGAAGGAAGAAAGGAAGAAAGAAAGAAAGAAGGAAGGAAGGAAGGAAGGAAGTAAAGAAAGAAAGAGAGGGGGGGGAGGGAGGGAGGTAAAGAAAGAGAGAAAGAAAATAAATTAGACATGATAGAATTTACACTAGGAAAATTGGCAAATACTACAAATCAGGTTTTTTGTTTTGCTTTTCAGAGTCAGTTTACCAGCATACCACTGGGTTGGAATCATGGGGCTGAAAGCCTAATGGTTTATCTTCCAGTCCAAGGAAAGCAGAAATACAAACAGAAAGTTAGGTCACAGTTACAAACTATACATGAGTCTTTTTTTTTTTTTAAAGAATGCCAAGAATTGCAGGGGCAGATTGTAGACTTTGGAGTCAGACAGATCTGGGTTTGTATCCTGTGGCCAGCACTCAATGATGATCCAAATTGGGCAATTCACTTTACCATTCTTATCCTAAATTTTTTGCCTTTGACATGGAGATAATGTTTACAAATCACGATGTAAGTGCTTTGCACAGTGCCTGGCATTTAGTAAGCACTCAATAAATAGCTATTATTAATATTGCTCTTTTCTTCTCCATTTTTTTAAATGGAAAGATATGCCTTCAAAAATCTGCTTTGCTGATGTGTAATTCAGTTTTATTATTTCAAACGTTTACATAGGCTCATCAGGAAGAGGACTCTTGTCTGTTTCCAGGTGCTCTTTTAGCACACAGGTAATTTAGACTCATCTTTAAATGTCCAGCTTAAGCCCTCAACACGTGGGAGGGAGTCAAATCCTGAAGTTAGTGGGAGGCCATAAATCGTGTATAACAAATGCACAATATATTTGTTATACAAGTTATTAATGTCAGTCTGGACTATGGCTTGTTTACATTCTCTGAACAAGGAGATAAATCATCACCCTTGAACTTTCAATGGGAGACTGAAGAGGGAGAGAAGGCTCCCAATTCACAGTTCTTCAAAGACTTTCTAATCCTCATACAAGCAGAGAAGGAGGAAGAAAAGGGAAGAGTTGGAAAAAATCAAGAAAGGAAGAGAGGAGGGAAGGAAATATTTGGAAACCTACCATATGCCACATAGTATAGTCATTTGTTGCCCACATTATTTTGTTTAAACCTCATTACAACACTGTCCATACGTCTAAAGATCAAGATAAGGTGCTCAAGGAAACTGAGTTACCTGCCCAAGGCCATCTAGCTAGTAAGTGGTGGAGCTGGGATCTCACGCAAGGTTTGAATTTGAAGGATGGGTCTTCTCCTGTACAACACGATGAATTATGTACAATGAGGAGCATGACTTTATTTGGGGGGCCAACTCCAGCAGGATTGGCCCTAAATTGAGGCAGCCAAGTGGGCTGGCCTGCCCTCAACACTGTAACCATGGATTTACCAAGGTCCACCACCTAGGCCAAACTGCCTGATCCAGTCACCATTAGAGGATCTTCTCACCTCACACAAGAATAGGGCCACAACTACCTCTAGACAGCCACCACTCAACACTTAGGACCTAAAAAGGAGTGTTTTTCCCCAATAGCCCCTTAAACTTATTGAGCAAGTGCAGCTTTCTGTTGCTCTCTGGCTCAGAATTCCCTATCAGACATGTTAAAAATACAGTGCTTTGGGCCCTGTGTAAGACCTACTGAACAGGAATCTGTGGGGGAGGGGTTTAGAAATCTGATTTTTAAACATTTTTTTTTCCCGGAAATGTTAACCATTATTCCTGCAGATGGAGAATCAGAGAAAGGTTTTTTAAAAACCACGGTGATAATCCATGCATTCAATACAATCTGCAACAAACCCTTAGCCATGCCCTTGAGTGCCTATGGGTGCTGATGCCTTCAGAGCAATGGTAATGGTGTAAGTGAGTGTGTGTACACACTCATGTATGTGTGCACACACTCATGTATGTGTGCACTCTTCTAGCATACTATATAGAAATACAGAAGACATTTCTTTAAAATTAAGTGTAAAGCACATATTTATGTCTAGTGAAAGGAATACTATTCATATTTCTTATATATAGCAGGTTAATTAGGCTTGTAGATAAGACTAGAAACTTATTCATAACCATATCAATATGCAAGAAGACTAAGGATACAGAAAACTTTTTAAGGGGCTAGCCTTGGCTCCAGACTACCACTTTTACTAGTGCCATACCTCCACCAGAGCAGAGATTAGGTAGAATGTTGTGTGCCAGCCTCGGAAGCTAACCAAACTGTTGTATTCTCTTACTTCAAGTGCATTCCAGATTAAGGATAATTTTTTATGGAACAGTCTTGGAATCCAACCACATTAATGTAGATTTTCATTATATACTTACTATGTCAGGTATAGTTACAATTAAAATATATTCCATGGTAATATGTTAACTAGAGCAATTCTTAGACACAGTTTATAATTTTGTCCCTTGTAAGGTACATTTCTTCAAGGTAAAGAACCATTTGGGGCTCATCTGAACACCTGGTGATATGGTTTGACTCTGTGTCCCCACCCAAATCTCACTTGAACTGTACTCCCATAATTCCCATGTGTTACAGGAGGGACCCAGTGGGAGATAACTGAATCATGGGGGTGATTTCTCCCATGCTGTCTTCATGCTAGTGAATAAGTCTCATGAGATCTGATGGTTTGATAAGAGGAAACCCATTTCACTTGACTTTCATTCTCTCTCTTGCCTGCTGCAATATAAGATGTGTCTTTCACCTTCCACCATGATTGTGAGGCCTCCCCAGCCACATAGAACTGTAAGTCCAATTAAACCCTTTTTCCTGTATAAATTACCCAGTCTAGGGTATATCTTTATCAGCAGTGTGAAAAGCGACTAATACACCTGGATATCTAGGACAGCATTGCAATGCTTTTAGTCCACTAGAAGGTAAATCAACTTTTGTGGGCTAGCCTGGGAACACTGCCCTTGAGCATATGTTTGCTTTTATAAGAAAGCACAGCCTATATGCCAAATGATCTTACAAATAAATTGCCAGCAAGCCAGTGGGCTCCTAGGTTGGGGTCCTAAGGGTTGAGCAAAACCTTACTGGGGTGTTGTGAGCCACAGGACCACAAGTGCTAGATGAAAGCGGAGCTAGCCGAGAGCTATAAATAGTGTGCCAAGTGACCCTAACAAGCTCTCCTATCCACTGGGGCTGCTCCAACAGCTTTCTCTTCTGGATACATGAAAGCAGCTGAAAGATTGTTTTCCCGAGAGCTTTTTGGCTGCCCTGAGCATGTCAAGGGACTTTGCTATTTCTAATTATCTCCCTTTATGTTCAGGCCCAGACTTGTTAATACAATAAACTGGTGTTTCCAGGACGCGCTCACAACGCAGAAACATCTCAAGGTGTTTTACAAGCAGATCATGTTAAATCAAATCAAATACCAATTAAAGATTAACAGTGGTGTTAGAGAGCTGTTATCATGGTCCAGCCAGGGCCGCTGGGACGGCCAGTGCTTCCTCCAAGCTGCTGCAGTCCAGCTTCCAGCCAGATTGCTATTTTGGTATCTACTGGGTATCACAGTCTTTGCTTCAGCTCCAGGATTCCAGAATATCAACACTGGAAAAATGTTAAAGGTCTTCGCAGATGATCCCTGTTGTATCAAATGGGGAAACTGAGATTTGGAGAGAAGGGATGACCCAGCATCACCCAATGTTAAGAATCCAAACTTCTAAACATAGAATGCCTTTGGCAGCAACGTAAATGGAACTGGAGGCCATTATCCTAAATGAAATAACTCAGAAATAGAAAGTCCAATACCTCCTCTTCTCACTTATAAGTGGGAGCTAAACAATGTGTACCTATGGACATATAGAGTGGAATAATAGACATTGGAGACTCCAAAAAGTAGGAGGGTCGGGAGGGGAAGGGATGAGAAATTACATGTTGGGTATAGTGCACGTGATTCAGGTGATGGGTACACTAAAAGCTTAAGCTTTACCACAATCTATCCGTGTCATAAAACTGTACATGTAACCCCTAGATCTACATACTTAAAAAAAATCCAAGATTCTTGAGCTACTCTCAAGCACCCCTAGTCACTGGCCCCATCTAAATGCTTTCAACCGCCGTTTCTCTGCTGTCTGCTTGTGGTGGGTTGAATTGTGGCCCTTACAAGACATGTCTACCTGGAACCTCAGAATTGACCTTATATGGAAAAAAAAGTCTTTGCAGATACATTTAAGTTCAGGATCCCTAGATGAGATCATACTCTGTTTAGGATAGGCCCTAAAGCCAATGATTGGTGTCCTTATAAGAGAAAAACGAGGAGGATGTGAGGAAAACAGGGATTGGAGCAATGCACATACAGGACTAGGAACTTCGAGGATTGCTGACAGCTCCCGAAGGCTAGGAGGAAGCCACGGAACAGAACAGATTCTCCCTCCGTGCTTCCAGAAGAAACCCATACCGGAATACCTTGAATTTGGAATTCTGGCCTCAAAAACTGAGAGAGAATAACTTCCTGTTATTTTAAGCCACCAAGTTTCGGTAATCTGTTACAGCAGCCACAGAAAACTAATATCCCCTTCCTGGAGTGCCTTTCCTCACATCCTGCACATGGTGAGAACTTACTTTTTTTTCGAGACTCAGTATTAGTATAGCCTCCAGCCTGTGTGGAAGCACTCTTGACTGAACCCATGAACAGAATTTGCACAAACCTCTTTGATGTTCTTAAGTGTGTATATCTCCATCAAGTTCATCTCAGCATCTGTAACTCGTTTTTTAGTTACTTGTCTCTCTCCTCTACCAGATTTTAGAGTTTGCCTGGAGTGTGGACCATCTGTGATTCAGTTCAGAGTACTAGAGTCAATCATACATTTGGTCCATACAGGTGTTGAGGAAATGTCTGTTGAATGAACATGAGCATAAATAAATGACCTAATCCTTGTTCTCTTACTTCTTTGTCAATTATAGAACCCACACCCACTGCATCTCTATGCCTATCTATCCACCTTTCCTTTCCCTTAACTTGAAGTCTATTAAAGAGACTCAGGTTTTCAGAACTAAATGTGAGGTGGTATAATATCAAAAATAAAAGCACCAGCTTTGGGGTCAAATCGGCATATGTTCTGATTCTGTCACTTTCCTCGTAAGTATCTTAATGTCTTTCAACCTCATCTTTAAAATGTAGGTAGAAGATTAAATGAGATAATGCATGTAATATGGTCAATTACTCCTCTCAGAAGTACCATCACTCCCATTTTACAGATTAAGACATTGAATCCAATTGCACAGGTAGTAAGTGACATTGCAGGACTTGAAATTCATACACTTCAAGTCCATGCTCTTAAACACTACATTATGCAGAATTATGGGGCCTCCTACAAGATACCCCCTAGTCCATTTGCTGAGTAATACATTATTCTATCATTTCCAAGAATGAAGCCTCTTTGGAATAGCACACATCCTTGAATTTATCTTGTTTGGTATTCCAGCTCCTTGGGAGGCCTCTAAATTCATATCTAATGCAGACTTCTCTAGTCTCAGCTGGTTTGAGACACTGTGGATCATAATGCTGAGAGTATGAAAACAAATGCCTTCTGCCCAAACCATCATCTTTCAATTACAAATCACTCTGTCAATTTGCAAGTGCTTTGGATGCGAACATCTTGCAGTCTGGCACTAGTTAGAGCTGAGAAGAAATTGAGAGAGGATACATGGGGAGAGGAAGAGGTGAAAAGAAGAACGAATCAAGGATAGAGGAAGGAGAAAGACAATGGAATCGTCAATTTGAACAGATGTTTAGAACTCATCTAAGTCAAGACCCTTTGTAGCATAGTTCCAGGGGCCCTGATCTCATGGATCTATGAATTGGAATCCAAGGAGTGGAATGGTGGCTCCTGGAGTTGTGAAATATCATGACACAAAGTTCAACTTTATTTATTTATTTATTTAGCAGTGGGTGAAACTAAGGTATATAGAATTTAAATGGCTCCACTGACAAGTGTTAGCAAAGTAATGGCAGAACTAAAAACTTTGACTCCTAATTCAGTGCTCTGTAGCATACAAAGGGTTAGGTATCCAAACATAAAAGAAAACATGGAGGTATGGACAAAGAGTGATTTGCAGGTAAGGCAAAAGAGTTAAGACTTGAAAGAGGGAAAACAAGACGAAGAAGGAATAGAGACGAAGAGAGATCAAGAAGATATCCACAAAAGAGAAAAGGAGGGATGGAGAACAAAAAGACAGGGGCAGAGAATCTGTGAAAAACAGAGAAAGTCAAAGACGATATAGTGCAGCATAAATTCAAACAAAATGAAAGAGAGAGAAAGACTGCCGAAATAAAAATTCAGGGTTAGATAACTGGTTAGTCACTCTCCGATGAAAATATCTAATGCACCCCCCTTGCTGGTATGCATGAGGTCCTGGCCTCTGAGTCCCCAGGCTTCCTATGACCAGGCCTGGCTGACCTCCCCCACAACTCATTCCGCTCAGCTTCGTGCCTCCAGGGGTGTCTTCTGCAGGGACTGTCCTGCTTCTCCACTCCAGTCCTGGATATTGCTTGGTTCATTCCACCTAATCCTTTGCGATATCATCTATTTCAGGAAATCTTCCCATCCCCTTTTCCTACTGTCCACCCTCCAGTCCAGGCAGGGTTGTGAGACCCTCTTCTGGATCCCACAACACCCCACAAACTCCTATTATTTATCACAATGGACAGCTAATCTCTGTTTTAATGTTACCATTTTTCTCCCAACAGACTGTAGATTTCCTAGGGCCAGGAATTAGGTTGGATTCATCTTGTATCTCCAGCAATTACTGCAGGGTGAAAAATATACTGCACACTCAATGCATGACTGATGAATGAATGAAGGGACAAACCACTCCTCCTCTCAGGAGTGACAAATTATGTCGACAACCACTGGGGGGTGCTCTTGGGTAACTCCAGCAATGGGCCTGGGGGAGCAGGCAGTGGAATTTCTGTTACAAACACCTCAGCAAAGCAGAGAAGGCAAAAGTGATACCAAACTGGAGAGATCCTTCTAGACTTCACCAGGTGAGGCTGAGAACGGAACAAAGCCTGCCCTAGTGGATGAAAGACTAAAATGAAAGTCAGAGAAAATGGACTCGAGTCTGTGGAACTGGTTAGCTCTGTGGTCTGGGGGAGTCACTCATCACTGAAGGGCAACAGTTCACTTGATTCACACAAGCCCAGGCGATGGCCATTATTATCCCCAGCCCTCACCTGCCGGGAATAGAAGGATGAATGAGCAAGACAGCGTTCTGTTCTATTGAGGAAAAAAAAAGACCTTAATAGTACAGGAATGGGGTTATCTGGGATTCTTATTCTAATTGCCAACATTTATTGCATATTTTCTATGTCAAACATGATTCCAAGCACTAGCAATACAGGTCTGAGCAAGTCACTGCCCCTTGTTGCCCGTTGTCTAGAGGAGGAGGAGGAGGAATAGAGACGTGCAAGACTAACCACAATTTTAAGAAAGGAGCAAGGGCTTGATGACAAAAGAGATATAGGTAACATGCCACCACAGTGACATTTGGTCTGAGGGATCAGGGAAAGCTTCAGAAAGGTGGTAACATTTTTCCCAACCAGACCTACCAGGACATTTAGGTTTTATTAGACAGAGCTGAGTCAACATGGTACTCTAGGCTGATGGAACAGCCCAGCAGGTACTAGCAAGCGAAGATGTGCAGGGTGTGTTTGTGGAAGTGTGAGCAGAAGATGGAATGGAAGTAAAGGCTCGAGAGGTGGATTTGGCTAATATTAACAGCAGGCAGGATGCGCTGTCAGAACAGCAGAAGTGGCAACAGTTGGGGTGGAAGTGGCTGCAGCTACAGGGGCCACAGTAGCAGCTGCTTTGATCATGCAGGGTGCCAAGGACTATACTAAGTGCTGTGTATACAATACCTCTTTCAATCCTAAATATCTACGTATCTATCTATATATTATATAAACACACATACATACGTATATGCATGCATGTGTATATTTACGTATATGCATAGGAATGTCTATTTTATCAACATGTAGTTTTTATTTCCATTTCCTAAGTGAAGACCATGAGATGCAGAGGGGTTAAATAACATATCCAAGGTGAGTAAGCAGTGAAGTCATGATCTACACCGAGGTCTGTAAATTTCCAGAGGCAATGCTTTTAAATGCTATGCTACACCTCACCCACTGTCAGGCTAAGAAGCTGAGAATTTATCATGAAGGCCAAGAGGGAGCCATCAAAGGTATCTAAGAGAATAACACAATCTAACAAACGTTTTCAGAAGATGACTCTAGGGCCACTCCTACCCCAACATCCTTGGGTGATCCCTGCCCTCCTATTCTTAATGGAGCCCCTTCTGGGGCAAGAAGGGGTGGACATGGTCCATTTGTAGCAGTCCCCAAATCTCCCAAAGGAGTCCAGGATGAGCCCAGCCCCTCTGACAAATGCTCCAGCCTCCACTAGCCCCAGGGAGTGATTTATCAGTGCAGTGTCAGCGCCTCTGCCCAGCAGCCTGTGATCCAAGGTTGGGGGCCCAGGCTGGGGTTTTTAATTAGCTGAGAGAGGGAAGAGTCAAGCCCTCTCAGATGGAAAGAAAGAGAGACACCAAGAAGGCTCATAAATCCTGAACCAAGGACCCATCGACTGGAGTCTGGCAGTGGTGGGCAGATGGAGGGGGAGGGGGAGGAGGAGGAGGGGACAGGCTGATTGTCTTTTTGGCAATTTCATGGTCTCCCTTGTTTTCTGGTCCAGACACTACAGGGAGAATGGGAATTCAGACTACCTTTCACACAGTAAACCCTGGGGTCCACCCTTTTCTAGTGTGACTTTGTGACCAGAAGTCAGAGAGCCTAATATTTAGCTCCATCTTTGCCACTGACCTTCTATATAATTTGAGGTAAAAATTACAACTTAAAAGCTTTCAGACTTTGGAGTTAGACACAAGCTTAATTCTCTTTTCCATGCTGTTTACTAAAACTGTGACTCAGTCAAGTTGCTTTTCCTCTCTGTGCCTCAGTTTTCTCATCCATCAAGTCAGGATAAGATCTCATATTGCAAGGGCTAAATGAGACAGCACAGGTAAATTACCTGTGTTAAGAAGAGAGGTTCCTCCAGTCTCCTGAAGAGACCTTCAGCAGGCATCCCACCATTTAACTCCAGGGTCATTTCAGATCACAAGAATCATACTGAAAGCCTGCTCCATAGGCCCTGGAGATACAGAGCTGAGTGAAGTAGTCTCTGCCCTTGCAGACTTCACAGTCTGGTTGGAACAGACAATGAGATGGGCAGTTACAGAGAGTATGAGAAAGTGCTGTGATTGGGGGTAGTAGTGAATTCCATGCTGGCATAAAGGAAGGGCACCTGCTGAGCTTGGTGGAGACCTGGTAAGCATGCTGGAGTGGGGAATAGCTGAACTGAGTTTTAAAGAACAAGATGACACTGTTGAGGGTCAAAAGGCAAGAGAAGATTATTCCAGACAGAGGGGACTGTGTGATTGGAATAAGATGGAGCAGGATGCCTGGCACACTGTAGGTCTTCAAAATAATTTCTGTCGGATAAAGGAAGGAAAGAAGGAAGGAGAAAAAGAGGGAGGGATAGAAGAAGGGAGGGATTCATCTCACTGAAAGTTTGAGCGGCAGAGAGCTAGGGCTGACACTGGCTAAGTGATTTGAACTTTATTACAATGACAAGGAGAAACCATCAGAAGGTTTCAACAAAAAGTGATGTTTTCAGACGTGTTTGGTAGAAAGGTCACTCTAACTTTTGGAAGTTGGGATGAAGAGGACAAGAGTGGGGTGAAGGAGACCAGTTAGGAGGCTGTTACAATAATTCAGGTGAAAATGACACCAACTTGTCTAAGGCAGGGGCAGCGGGGGTGGAGGGAGAGAGCATCTCCTTTAATACAGGATGTAGTCGCAGACCACACCTACCTACCTGCCTCATGTGGTCCAGCCCCATCACCATGACAACAGCCTCTTTAACATCCCTGGCCATAGAGAGATAACAACTCTTACATCTGTTCCTGGAGGTCCTGCCTCTATTTTTTTTTCCTTTCTTTTTCTTCTTTATTCCCCTTTGATTGTATCTGATCCAGCCTCACTGGGTAATTGAGTGTTTGAGAGTGAAAAATTATCTCAGCAGCTTGGCCCTTATCTTGACAGCGAAGCAGCACTTTTAATTTAATTTTGTTCAGAGACGCATGGGTAACAAATTTCACTAATCGCCCGGCTGTCGCCCTCTGCATGGTAACAAGCCGTTCGTTACCAGGCAGCCCAGCATAAATACACGTGGGAGAGCAGGCAGGGGAGAGAGACAGAGGTTGGGGGAAAACAAGGGACAGACACAATCAATATGAGCCAGGCTTGGGCTCTGCCATCAGGTGGAGAAACAGAGATGGAAGGCCAACTGCGTTAGCACAGAGAGGAGCTTTGGAGTGAGACTCAATGGAGCTCCTGTCCTTGTTCTGTCTCCTATCTGGGTGAAGTTCTGAGCAAGTGACTTAAACTTTCCATATCTTAGGGTTCTTATCTGTAAGGTGAGGTGGGGATGTTCACAATCTCTACTTTTCTGGGTTGTTGTAAGAGTTAAATGAGGAGCTATAACGTAAGTAAGCAATATCCTGTCTGGGTGCGGTAGCTCATGCTTGTAATCCCAGCACTTTGGGAGGCTGAGGCGGGTAAATCACTTAAGCCCAGGAGTTCAAGAACAGCCTGGGAAACATGGTGAAAGCCCATTTCTACTTAAAATACAAAAATTAGCAAGCCATGGTGGCGAGCACCTGTCATTCCAGCTACTTGGGAGACTGAGGCGGGAGAATCAATTGAACCTGGCAGATGGAGGCTGCAGTGAGCTAAGATAGTGCCACTGCACTCCAGCCTGGGTGACAGAGCAAGACTCTGTCTAAATAACAACAACAACAACAAAACAAAAACAATATCCCTAAAAACGATGTCATGATATTCTTGAGGCTGCTAAGGACCTTAAAGGAAAAAAAACCCTGGCCCTTCATCCAATGTTTGAATTTCTTTCAGAACATCCTCCACAGGTTATTGTTCAAATTTTGCTTGCATTCATCTAATGATGGGGAACTCACTCACTATGGAAGCAGACAAGAACTCTGACTCAGAATTGTCTTGCTTATGCTGATCTGTAATATGCACCCTTCAAGTCCCAGCCTATGTTAGCACAGCCCTGCCTTCTTGACTTCTGTAAAGAGTAAATGTGCACCCTCCTTCCTAGGTGAGCTCCTCTCTTAGACTTGTATATAGAAATAATATTGTTTCTCACCACGCCCAAGTCTTCTTGTATCCAGCTAAAAATATCCTGGAGAACATCAGAGCTAGAAAAGCCTTTATAAGTCATGTAACACAACATTACACTTTATACATTAGGAAACTGAGGTCCAAAAAGAGGAAGAAAAATTTAAAAAATAAGTTGTTATTTTTTGAGCGCCCCTTATGTTTTCTCCCTATTTCCAGTTTTCCACCATTATTTCATTAGGCATGTGTCTCTATATTTTTATCCATTGAAGAGCCATCCTTGATTTATGGTCTTTTGTATCCCAAAGCCCTTACTCCAAAGCACCTCAGCCATGGACATACGACTCACACTGCATTATCTTACTTTGGTTAAAAAATACAAACAAAAATACTGTGTTATTAGAAGCATCGAATTGGAGAATCAGGAAAGACATTACAGAATTGTAGTTTATTTAACCAGAGAAGAACTGAGGCTACAGAATTTACTTGATCTGATATTCTCTATTATTTATTATGCCCTCTATAGCTTGAAAATGGCTGGAGGGCAGAGACCACTAGTCTTAACCATCTATGCCTTGGTTCCTTAAGGCAATGATTCTCAACTATGGCTGCTCCTGGAGAGCTTTTTATTCTATTTTTATTTTTTGAGATGGAGTCTCACTCTGCTGCTCAGTCTGGAGTGCAGTGGCACGACTTTGGCTCACTGCAACCTCCACCTCCCAGGTTCAAGTGATTCTCCTGCCTCGGCCTCCCGAGTAGCTGGGATTACAGGTATGGGCCACCATGCCCTGCTAATTTTTGTATTTTTAGTAGAGACGGGGTTTTACCATGTTGGCCAGGCTGGTCTTGAACTCCTGACCTCAGGTGATCTGCCTGCCTCGGCCTCCCAAAGTGCTGAGATTACAGGCTTGAGCCACTGCACCCGGCCATCAACTATGGTTGCTCCTGGAGAGCTTTTAAAAAGAAGGCTGGTGCAGTGAATCACACCTGTAATCCCAGCACACCGAGAGGCCATAGCAGGAGGTTCACTTGAGTCCAGGAGTTCGAGACCAGCCTGGGCAACACAGTAAGATCCTGCCTCTACAAATAACTTAAAAATTAGCCACATGTGGTCGTGCGTGACTGTGGTCCTAGCTACCTGGGGGGATGGGGAAGGAGGATTGCCTGAGGCTGGGAGGTCAAGACTGGTGTGAGCTGTGATGGCACCACTGCACTCCAGCCTGAGTGACAGAATGAGACCCTGTTGAGAGAAAGAGAGAGAGAGAGAGATAGAGAGACAGGCAGACCGACCAACCAACCAGCGTGCCCAGTCTCCACCTAAACCTATTAAATCAAACTCTGGACTGAGGTCCGAAGTTAGGTATTTGTTATTTAAACCTAAGTGTGTTTACCATGCAGATAGGGTTGGGAACCATGATACAAGGGGAAAGAGCCCTTTACTCACATCACGCTTCATGGACAGAGAAAAAGGTCAAGAACCTTCTCATGGTCTAGAATCCTTTTCAACTGGATATTTACTTTTGATTTTTCTTTCTCTTTCTTCTGTGTTTTTCACAATTAAGTAAAAGTGAGATATATTCATTCCTCCAGGGATTCCAAGACCAGATACATGATGGCTTGCATAAATAATAAAAGGCATGAACACTGTTTTTCAAGACTTCAGGTCAGTCTAATTGTATCATAGACAATTGAGAGCAGCTGCCCTAGTTATAGAAACACAGTCTCCTCCTGTATAAGTTAAAGTAGTCAGATCTAAGGCTACAATTGTTCATCACTTACCATCTTCTCCAGGACCTGTGCTAAGTTCGTTGCTTTTATTATTTCATTACAATCTTGAAACCACTCATAGAAGAAAGAGCTACAAGAATGGCCATTACACAGCTGAGAAAATCGTGGGTTGGTTAGAGTGACCTCCCAAGGTTCACACCGTCAGGACACATAACTATGTGTGTCTGGCTCCGAAGACCACAAATTCAACACTGCACATTAAACTACCTCCAGCAAATCCACCCACCTCAAATCCCTTTCAGGAACAGGCAGAGTATAAATAATAAACAGAAGGGTAAATACATGCATAATATATAACATTGTGATTCACCTACATATTTCTTTTTAAATGAGTTGATTTGTTTGTCCTTAAAAGTAATTATTGTGGTTTGTAAATTCTGCCCTTCTTCAAAAAGTCATGCTTCATTCACACTTATCCGGCTGTATAATATTCTCTCAAGTGGATGCATCATCATTTACTTAGCCATCCTCCTATTGTTGGACATTTGGGCTCATTCTAATTTTTCAGTATTAGAGATTATGCTACAATGACTATGTTTAGGTTTAGCACTTCAAGAAAAATGTACAGTGTCACAGAAAAAATCTGGCAATATAATGCCAAGTGAAAAAAACAGGAGTGCAAATATGTGAAGATTATGGTTGCAAGGATAAGAAAGAGTGTGCAGGAAATGAGGATGGGGAAAAAATGAAATGAACTCTCAAAGGTTTTCATTTATTTCTATTTTTCTATGTCCCTTTAGTAGAATTATTACATTATTTTACATTGGTTGAAGAAAAGGTAAAAACAATGAGCATACCACCACCAATAAGGTTGAAACAACTCAGGTTCACAGATATCCTTAGAGCAGAGAGATGAGCTTAGGAATCAGTGGTCTTGACTTCTCTCACAGACAGAAGCCTAGGAAGGAGATTCCTAAGGGCTGGAGCCATGCCTTGCTAACCCCTGACACCCCAGAGAACCACACTGTTCCTAGAATCTACAATGTGTATTAAATGAATAAAAGCATAAAATTTCAGAGCTTTAAGAGGCCTCTGATGCAATTTATTCAAACATCACACCCAAAGGTAATGGATAGAGAGCCAAGGGGACTTCCCCAAAGCTCTCCAGCATTTTAGCTCCCGAACCAGAGTAGAGGCCACTTTTTCTAAATTCTACTCCAATTAGAAAAGGCAGATGGCAAATTTGCCCAATGGGAGCCGTGGAAGAAAAAATCCTTTGCCAGTGAAACACAGAATGGGTTTGACTGAGTGACTTGGGGTACTGCACATTGTTATGCATGCTGAGTGCCTTGCATCGTTAGTTACAAATCTCCCCTGAATCCACTTGTCCTGCAGTCTCTCAGTTGTTCTCATGACAAATGCCCCTGGGCTGTGGCATCTGTTTTCTTTACGTGGAGCACTAGTTTTATTTGCACCAAAGATGTTGAGGGAAGGACATTTTCTACCCAGAATCCATAAATAAGAAACATACCCTCAGCCCCTTCACTTTCCAGTCTACACCCTCTCCTACAATAGTTTCCTACTGTCATGCCTTTATTTACCTCCAGGTAGGAGGCAGAATTTTAAAATAGCCTCCAAGATTCCCACCCCCTGCACACTGTCTGTATACTCCCCTTAATGTGGGTGCCACTGTGACTATGATAGGATATCACTCCATAATTAGATTACATTAAATGACAAGGGTGAAAGGATTTTTCAAATGTACTAAAGGTCTCAAATAAGTTGACATTGAGTTCTTCAGAAAGAAGTTCATCTTGGGTAGGCCTGGCTGAATCAAGTGAGCCCTTAAAAGAGAATTGGGCCTTGAAGGAGGGGAGTCAAAGTGTGATGATCTCCTGCTGGCCTTGAATAAGCATGTTGTGAACCGCCTACAGGGGAGGCATGTGGCAAGGGCTTCAGAGTGGCCTCTAAAATCTGAGGATGGTCCCTGCTGACAGCTGGCAGGAAAACAGGCACATCACTCATACAGCTACAAGGAAATGAATTCTGCCAACAACCACATAAGCTTGGAAGAGGATTCTACATGTTAGCTGCAATGGCAGTCCACTGACCCCTTGACTTCAGCCTCTTACATGATCTTGAGTAAAGAGCCCAGTTATGCCAAGACTGGACTTTCACCTACAAAACTGGGAGTTAATAAAAGCATGTTGTTTGAAGCTGCTATGTTTCTGTCAACTGATTACTCATAGAAACTAATACACGACCACAGAGTGCTGACACCCACACTCTCCCCTCAACTAGAACACTCCTGAGCTCAGATCTGGTTGGCAAATGTCCCCATCTGGATGGCTCACAGGCACCTCAAAGGCAGCAGCTCCAAAATCCAACTAGTCTCTTTCTCTCCTGAACACTTACCCTTCCTTCCTTGCCTGGCTGTGTGATTCTCCCAGTCCCTATGCTGGAAACCAATGCTCATTTCCAGCAATCTTCAGTGGCTTACCTTCTTGGAGCCACTGTATTTTTAACATGTTCCTGTATCTAAACCTTCCCATGCTCACCCAGAATGTTCACATTCTACCCCAATAACCTCCTAACTAGTCTCCCTATCTTCAGTCTCACTCTCTTCCAGTTCTTTCTCTTCTGTAGAAAGTGTGATCTTCCTAAAACAGAAATGAAATAATAGATACCTTCCTTCGACAGTAAATGCCTTCCTGGCTGAGGTGGGCAGATCATCTGAGGTCAGGAATTCAAGACCAGCCTGGCCAACATGGTGAAACCCCATCTCTACTAAAAGTACAAAAAATTAGCCGGGCATGGTGGCGCATGCCTGTGGTTCCAGCTACTTGGGAGGCTGAGGCATGAGAATCACTTGAACCTGAGAGGCAGAGGTTGCAGTGAGCTGAGATCGTGCCACTGTACTCTATCCTGGGTGACAGAGTGAGACTCTGTCTCAAAAAACAAAACAAAGCAAACAAAAACACCCTTCATAGACTCGTCATTTCATGGAGGTTGAAGTGCAGGCTCTTTCCCGCTCACACAGACATGCCATTTTTTAGAGCTGGGCCACCTCCTGTCCATATTTCAGGTATAAGCTGTAGTATTGGCTTCTCAAAGGTATAGTTCATGAGTCTCCTGATTACATTAGTTCCTCTTTTCTTTTCGTCAGAGGCAGTCCTCACAGTTTGGAATAATATATTTATTCATGTGTCTATTTGTGAAATACACTCTCCCTTCCCTTTTTCCTCTGGTATGACTAGAAATTTCATAAGGAAATCCATCCTATTGGTCTATTTCCCACCATATTCCTGTTCTTTAGCAAAGAGTCTCAGTGGAATTAGATATTTAGTAAACATTAGTTGATTATGCAAATAAAAAAATGAATGAACTTGGCATTCAAAGCGTTTCTCAATCTGGCTAAATTTATCCTTCCCAGACTTTTTCTCACTGTCTTCCTTCACATACCTTATATTTTAATAACACATGACACTATTTAACCATCACAAAAACCCTGTGAGATAGGATTATCATTTCCAATTTTGAGAGGAGGAAATCCAGGCCTGGGAAGGTACATTTACTTGCCCAAAATCTCCCAAACTGACAGTCAGGTTTAAATAAGGTTATGCATGCAAGCATCTCACACAGCTGGTGACATACAGTGGGTGCCCATGACCAGTGACATGGTCTGTTTATCTGGAAAAGAGTTTTTCAGGGGTAAGAGAACCCTGGCCGTCTCACAGGGTTGGGAAGAAAGGGGATGACAGAGTGTTCTTGCTTGGGGCGGGAAGCAAAGAGTCACAGTCTCTCATTCTAAGGAAAGGCGGGTGGGGGAATCCTGCTGAGCCTAGTTGAAAAACAAGAAAGCAAGAGAGACTGATTATTCCTTCTCGCTAGTGTAAGCAACTAAAACGACATGTTTGCTTTATCGCCTTTGGTCTCCCATTTGATTCCTGACAGCCATCTCCCTCCCTTCGATGGCAGGCTGTCAGGTGCTGAGATGGCTGGCATTGCACAGGAAGAGGAGTACAGAGAACAATTTAAACAATATTTCAGGGACCATCATGGGCTGGAGGAGGGAGTTTTTGTAGTTAGCTGGCTTTCTTTCTGCATTCAAGGAACCCTCATTTGCCAAGACTGCTTGACGTTTCTGTGGGTTTAGGTAGAAGTAGTCCAGAAGGGATCTTTAAGGAAAAAAAAAAGCCAATGTCTATTTTCTTTGAGGTTTGAAGGAAGGGAGAGCATAGAGACAGGAGCTTTTTAAGCCCATAACAATTTCTGAATACATAATTTTCTCTTCTTTAATGTCTCGTTAAATATGGCCAAATGCAGACGTAGATCAAAGCTAGGCTTCTGTATTTTACTGCATTTTACTGTGCTTACAAGTAAAGGGAATCCAAACTCCCAGTTTCTCTGTCCATGTGAGAAACTAGAATCTCTCCAGAAAGCCTGTATGAACTACCAGAACCTTCTGGAGGAAGGAGTCCACTCTCACAAACCACAAACAGCTGAACATTTGAGCAAGAGTTACGGTAAGCAAAAATGAACAAAAACGTACAAAGTTGTCTTAGGGGATAGTTCTGGGGGATTGTGACCATGAACAGTCTTTGGAGCCAACCGAAACCCAATTCAAGCCACAGCTACGCAACTTTTTGGTTCCCTTATCTTGAAGAAGCTACTCTGCTTAATTTCAGTTTTGTTCTTTTAAATAGACACAAGGATAACAACTGATTGCTAGGAAGATTAGTGAATGTGCGATAGACCTGATACAAAAGTGACACGCAATACATAGTTGCTATAAGTAGCTATTCCCCTTATAATGGTTATCCAAGTTCCAGGCTTGGGAAATGGGGGGATACACTCCATAGAGGCCCAAAGCCAGGATGGGAATTGGAATGTGCTGTTGGCTGATATATCAAGGAAGCTTGAGAGTGGTGGTTCTCGATGCTGGCTGATATTAAATAATTAGAATCTGAAAAGGATTTCATACTTATATCCAGACTTTTGGCCAGACGGTCCTATGAAATGGGTTGATTCTTGGAAATGGAATTTTAAAAAGTGATTCTGAGATTTATTTAGGCTAAAGAACTACCCAGCCTTGATAGCTCTTCTTCCCAAACAGTTGAGGACACCTGCCCTGATCTAGGTCCTAGAACTCACGATTCTCTCAAGTAGGAAGCACCAGAGTGCCCAGCCTCCTATGCAGGTCCTAAATATTCAGCTTCTCCAGCTGACCTTACTGTCTTCTGTTTCTGAAAGGGAATACTCTTTCTTGGGCCTTGGATGTTGTAGTTTGCTTTGTGCCTGCCCTCCACGCCCCCCACAACCCTTCATCATCTAGTGCATCATCCTCGGGGAAGATTCTGGATTGCTTAGACTATTTCTAGAAAATGGTCTTTGAATCCTAGCCTGTGGCTAAGTTCTTACTTCTTACCGACAGTTCTCCCCAGTGGTGTGCTGGTAATTGTTTAACAATGGGCTCTCCGTGCAAGAGCAAGCAGCTCTTTTATAATATTTTAAGTATTTTCCAGTTTCCATAGTTTGAATCTTTCTCCTATGGCTGATTACAAGCTCCCAATGTGGCATCACTCATAGCAGAGTTGGGAAGAGATGAGCACAATAGGCTCTCAACAAACTGGGATGGGCTGGTCCCTGCACAGCACTGGAAGTCATCCTTGTCACACATTTTCCTACCTGACCAAACACCAGGCCCCCTCTGTTGGTGGTGCCCTGGGAGGGCTGGTCCCACTGATGCTGCCTTTTGTCCTCCATACTGAACTAACTTTTCAGTGCCTGAGCTGGTTCTGACCACCACTATTTCTGGTCCCAGCCCCTCCCAGGCTACCTTTCCCCACCATCCTGGGGGTTACAGAGCTGATACCAGGAAGTTCTCAGGGATATGATCAGGTTTGCTGTATCAGACACAGATATGGGTATCCTCTTCCTGTCTCTTTTTGAGTATATACCTTGTGTCAGGCACTGTTGTATGCACTTTACATGATTTATCTCATTCATATTTATAATGGCCTGACCAGATTTTGAAATCAAATAGCTTAAATACAAATTCAAGCTTCCCTTAACTCATTGCGCCTCAGGAAAGTGAACCCTCTCAATCCTTAGTTTCTTCATCTGTAAAATGGGGAGAAAAATAATCCCTTCTCCTGGTATTGTTTAGAATAATATGAAATGATGCATTTAGAGAGGACAGAACAGCATAGAGATAATTCAATAAAACTAATACAGTTTCTTCTGTTCTTTTCCTCTATCTCCCTTCTTGTTGAACCCATTTCTATTATGGACCCTAGAATGGTTTTATTGTGAAGTCAGAGAGGGTCAAATTCTACCTTGCTGGTCTACAGATAGGAAACTGAGGCCCAAAGCCTTGCTCAAAGCCTCTTAACCAAACAAGAGACACCTAGGATTAAAACTCAAGTCTTGGCCGGGTACGGTGGCTCACACCTGTAATCCCAGCACTTTGGGAAGCCGAGGCAGGCAGATCACGAGGTCATGAAATCGACACCATCCTGGCTAACATGGTGAAACCCCTTCTCTACTAAAAATACAAAAAATTAGCCGGGCATGGTGGCATGTGCCTGTAGTCCCAGCTACTTAGGAGGCTAAGGCAGGAGAATCGCTTGAACTCAGGAGGTAGAGGTTGCAGTGAGCCGAGATCGTGCCACTGCTCTCTAGCTTGGGCAACAAGAGCAAAACTCCATCTCAAAAACAAACAAACAAAAACAAAACACCCAAGTCTTAGGACTTCCAGTGATTTCATGACATTCTCTTGCTTGGCTCTTCCTCCTCCTGTCCCTCACCCAGTGGTCTCTCCCCTGGCTTTCCACCCTGTCTTAACTTCCCCCTGCTTTCCCTGTACCCATGTCCAGGCCCTGTAATAACCAGATAAACCCACCCCATGAAGGCGCTGATGCAGTCAACTGTGGGTCCTCTAGCTAACCCTTTTTCTTGAGCCTCTAGTCATCTTGTCCTCAGTGGGAATCTCTGCAGGGTAGGGAGTAGCAGGCTGATCTGCCCCATACCTTGGACACCATTTCCTCTCCTTAAAGCCTAGCCCTCTCTCCCAGGTTACTCTGGCTACAATGACTTAGAGGCTGATAGAATACTGATTGATCTGTCTTCAGTGTTTACTCTGTTCTGAGTAGCAGGTCCTGGGGGCGTGCTCTGCAGGTTGGCAGAGGGAAGCCAGTAGATCTGCCCATGAGCAAGGCTACCTAAATTTAGGCAAGAAGCAGAGGACGGTGACGTGAAAATCTGCATCACAATGTCCCCAAGGGGCTAGGCCTACAAAATTCACATTTTCAAGAAAAATGTTTATTGGGTTTTTTTTCTTTTTCTTTGTTTTTTTTTTTGTTTTTTTGTTTTTTTGTTTTTTTTTTTGAGACAGGGTCTCACTCTGATGCCCAGTCTTTAGTGCAAAGGTGCAATCACAGCTCACTGCAGCCTTGAACTCCAGAGCTCAAGCAATCCTCCAGCCTCAGCCTCCTGAGTAGCTGGAATTAAAAGCATATGCCACTACATCTGGCTAATTTTTTTGTAGAGACGGGGTTTCGCCATGTTGCCCAGGCTGGTCCGGAACTCCCAGGCTTAAGTAATCCACCCACCTTGGCCTCCCAAAGTACCGAGATTACAGGAGTGAGCCACTGCACCTGGTCACTATTGTCTTTCTAGAAGGCAGATTAATTTGCAAACTGGTACATTAGAAAGAGGACCTGGAGCCTGTGTGGCTCAGGCACTGATGTGCTGTAACTAGCTAGCAATGAAACAATCACATGGTGGATGCACTCAGCTAAGCATTTCCTCTGCTTATGTTATCTCATTTAATCCTCATAACAAGCCCAAAGGAGAATAGAAGGACAACTACTACACTTATCCTCCTTTACCCAAGAGAAACTGAGGTCAGAGAACAAATGTGTCTTGCCTTAGGTTCTGCAACGCTAGGAAATGGCAGAGCAAAGATCTTATGTACAACCTAGAAGCCCCACTATTTTCTGGGTATATTACTGGAAATAATTTCAACCCGACAAAGTTGCAAAGATAAGAAGAGTACAAAGAATGCCTATCGCTGGGGGAGGGGCGCCCGCCATTGCCCAGGCTTGCTTAGGTAAACGAAGCAGCCGGGAAGCTCCAACTGGGTGGAGCCCACCACAGCTCAAGCAGGCCTGCCTGCCTCTGTAGGCTCCACCTCTGGGGACAGGGCACAGACAAACAAAAAGACAGCAGTAACCTCTGCAGACTTAAATGTCCCTGTCTGACAGCTTTGAAGAGAGCAGTGGTTCTCCCAGCACGCAGCTGGAGATCTGAGAACAGGCAGACTGCCTCCTCAAGTGGGTCCCTGACCCCTGACCCCCGAGCAGCCTAACTGGGAGGCAACCCCCAGTAGAGGCAGATTGACACCTCACACGGCTGGGTACTCCTCTGAGACAAAACTTCCAGAGGAACGATCAGACAGCAGCATTCGTGGTTCACGAAAATCTGCTGTTCTGCAGCCACCGCTGCTGGTACCCAGGCAAACAGGGTCGGAGTGGACCTCTAGTAAACTCCAACAGACCTGCAGCTGAGGGTCCTGTCTGTTAGAAGGAAAACTAACAAACAGAAAGGACATCCACACCAAAAACCCATCTGTACATCACCATCATCAAAGACCAAAAGTAGATAAAACCACAAAGATGGGGAAAAAACAGAGCAGAAAAACTGGAAACTCTAAAAAGCAGAGCACCTCTCCTCCTCCAAAGGAATGCAGCTCCTCACCAGCAATGGAACAAAGCTGGACGGAGAATGACTTTGACGAGTTGAGAGAAGAAGGCTTCAGACGATCAAATTACTCCGAGCTACAGGAGGAAATTCAAACCAAAGGCAAAGAAGTTGAAAACTTTGAAAAAAATTTAGACGAATGTATAACTAGAATAACCAATACAGAGAAGTGCTTAAAAGAGCTGATGGAGCTGAAAGCCAAGGCTCGAGAACTACATGAAGAATGCAGAAGCCTCAGGAGCCGATGCAATCAACTGGAAGAAAGGGTGTCAGTGATGGAAGATGAAATGAATGAAATGAAGCGAGAAGGGAAGTTTAGAGAAAAAAGAATAAAAAGAAATGAACAAAGCCTCCAAGAAATATGGGACTATGTGAAAAGACCAAATCTACGTCTGATTGGTGTACCTGAAAGTGACGGGGAGAATGGAACCAAGTTGGAAAACACTCTGCAGGATATTATCCAGGAGAACTTCCCCAATCTAGCAAGGCAGGCCAACATTCAGATTCAGGAAACACACAGAATGCCACAAAGATACTCCTCGAGAAGAGCAGCTCCAAGACACATAATAATCAGATTAACCAAAGTTGAAATGAAGGAAAAAATGTTGAGGGCAGCCAGAGAGAAAGGTCGGGTTACCCTCAAAGGGAAGCCCATCAGACTAACAGCTGATCTCTCAGCAGAAACCCTACAAGCCAGAAGAGAGTGGGGGCCAATATTCAACATAATTAAAGAAAAGAATTTTCAACCCAGAATTTCATATCCAGCCAAACTAAGCTTCATAAGTGAAGGAGAAATAAAATCCTTTACAGACAAGCAAATGCTGAGAGATTTTGTCACCACCAGGCCTGCCCTAAAAGAGCTCCTGAAGGAAGCACTAAATGTGGAAAGGAAAAACCGGTACTAGCCACTGCAAAATCATGCCAAATTGTAAAGACCATCGAGGCTAGGAAGAAACTGTATCAACTAACGAGCAAAATAACCAGCTAACATCATAACGACAGGATCAAATTTACTCATAACAATATTAACTTTAAATGTAAATGGACTAAATGCTCCAATTAAAAGACACAGACTGGCAAATTGGATAAAGAGTCAAGACCCATCAGTGTGCTGTATTCAGGAAACCCATCTCATGTGCACAGACACACATAGGCTCAAAATAAAAGGATGGAGGAAGATCTACCGAGCAAATGGAAAACAAAAAAAGGCAGGGGTTGCAATCCTATTCTCTGATAAAACAGACTTTAAACCAACAAAGATGAAAAGAGACAAAGAAGGCCATTACATAATGGTAAAGGGATCAATTCAACAAGAAGAGCTAACTATTCTAAATACATAGGCACCCAATACAGGAGCACCCAGATTCATAAAGCAAGTCCTGAGTGACCTACAAAGAGACTTAGACTCCCACACAATAAGAATGGGAGACTTTAACACCCCACTGTCAACATTAGACAGATCAACGAGAAGGAAAGTTAACAAGGACACCAAGGAATTGAACTCAGCTCTGCACCAAGCAGACCTATTAGACATCTACGGAACTCTCTACCCCAAATCAACAGAATATACATTTTTTACGGCACCACACCACACCTATTCCAAAATTGACCACATAGTTGGAAGTAAAGCTCTCCTCAGCAAATACAAAAGATCAGAAATTATAACAAACTGTCTCTCAGACCACAGTGCAATCAAACTAGAACTCAGGATTAAGAAACTCACTCAAAACCGCTCAACTACATGGAAACTGAACAACCTGCTCCTGAATGACTACTGGGTACAAAACGAAATGAAGGCAGAAATAAAGATGTTCTTTGAAACCAACGAGAACAAAGACACAACATGCCAGAATCTCTGGGACACATTCAAAGCAGTGTGTAGAGGGAAATTTATAGCACTAAATGCCCACAAGAGAAAGCAGGAAAGATCCAAAATTGACACCCTAACATCACAATTAAAAGAACTAGAAAAGCAAGAGCAAACACATTCAAAAGCTAGTAGAAGGCAAGAAATAACTAAAATCAGAGCAGAACTGAAGGAAATAGAGACACAAAAAATCCTTCAAAAAATTAATGAATCCAGGAGCTGGTTTTTTGAAAGGATCAACAAAATTGACAGACTGCTAGCAAGACTAATAAAGAAGAAAGAGAGAAGAATCAAATAGACGCAATAAAAAATGATAAAGGGGATATCACCACCAATCCCACAGAAATACAAACTACCATCAGAGAATACAACAAACACCTCTACGCAAATAAACTAGAAAATCTAGAAGAAATGGATAAATTCCTCGACACATACGCTCTCCCAAGACTAAACCAAGAAGAAGTTGAATCTCTGAATAGACCAATAACAGGCTCTGAAATTGTGGCAATAATCAATAGCTTACCAACCAAAAAGAGTCCAGGATCAGATGGATTCACAGCCGAATTCTACCAGAGGTACAAGGAGGAACTGGTACCATTCCTTCTGAAACTATTCCAATCAATAGAAAAAGAGGGAATACTCCCTAACTCATTTTATGGGCCAACATCATCCTGATACCAAAGCCGGGCAGAGACACAACAAAAAAAGAGAATTTTAGACCAATATCCTTGATGAACATTGATGCAAAAATCCTCAATAAAATACTGGCAAAACGAATCCAGCAGCATATCAAAAAGCTTATCCACCATGATCAAGTGGGCTTCATCCCTGGGATGCAAGGCTGGTTCAATATACACAAATCAATAAATGTAATCCAGCATATAAACAGAACCAAAGACAAAAACCACATGATTATCTCAATAGATGCAGAAAAGGCCTTTGACAAAATTCAACAACGCTTCATGCTAAAAACTCTCAAGAAATTAGGTATTGATGGGACGTATCTCATAATAATAAGAGCTATCTATGACAAACCCACAGCCAATATCATACTGAATAGGCAAAAACTGGAAGCATTGCCTTTGAAAACTGGCACAAGACAGGGATGCCCTCTCTCACCACTCCTATTCAACATAGTGTTGGAAGTTCTGGCCAGGGCAATTAGGCAGGAGAAGGAAATAAAGGGTATTCAATTAGGAAAAGAGGAAGTCAAATTGTCCCTGTTTGCAGATGACATGATTGTATATCTAGAAAACTCCATTGTCTCAGCCCAAAATCTCCTTAAGCTGATAAGCAACTTCAGCAAAGTCTCAGGATACAAAATCAATGTACAAAAATCACAAGCATTCTTATACATCAATAACAGACAAACAGAGAGCCAAATCACGAGTGAACTCCCATTCACAATTGCTTCAAAGAGAATAAAATACCTAGGAATCCAACTTACAAGGGATGTGAAGGACCTCTTCAAGGAGAACTACAAACCACTGCTCAATGAAATAAAAGAGGATACAAACAAACGGAACAACATTCCATGCTCATGGGCAGGAAGAATCAATATCATGATAATGGCCATACTGCCCAAGGTAAATTATAGATTCAATGCCATCCCCATCAAGCTACCAATGACTTTCTTCACAGAATTGGAAAAAACTACTTTAAAGTTCATGTGGCACCAAAAAAGAGCCCGCATCGCCAAGTCAATCCTAAGCCAAAAGAACAAAGCTGGAGGCATCATGCTACCTGACTTCAAACTATACTACAAGGCTACAGTAACCAAAACAGCATGGTACTGGTACCAAAACAGAGATATAGATCAATGGAACAGAACAGGGCCCTCAGAAATAACGCCGCATATCTACAACTATCTGATCTTTGATAAACCTGAGAAAAATAAGCAATGGGGAAAGGATTCCCTATTTAATAAATGGTGCTGGGAAAACTGACTAGCCATATGTAGAAAGCTGAAACTGGATCCCTTCCTTACACCTTATACAAAAATTAATTCAAGATGGATTAAAGACTTAAACGTTAGACCTAAAACCATAAAAACCCTAGAAGAAAACCTAGGCATTACCATTCAGGACATAGGCATGGGCAAGGGCTTCATGTCTAAAACACCAAAAGCAATGGCAACAAAAGCCAAAATTGACAAATGGGATCTAATTAAACTCAAGAGCTTCTGCACAGCAAAGGAAACTACCATCAGAGTGAACAGGCAACCTACAAAATGGGAGAAAATTTTCGCAACCTACTCATCTGACAAAGGGCTAATATCCAGAATCTACAATGAACTCCAACAAATTTACAAGAAAAAAACAAACAACCCCATCAAAAAGTGGGCGAAGGACATGAACAGACACTTCTCAAAAGAAGACGTTTATGCAGCCAAAAAACACATGATAAAATGCTCACCATCACTGGCTATCAGACAAATGCAAATCAAAACCACAATGAGATACCATCTCACACCAGTTAGAATGGCAATCATTAAAAAGTCAGGAAACAACAGGTGCTGGAGAGGATGTGGAGAAATAGGAACACTTTCACACTGTTGGTGGGACTGTAAACTAGTTCAACCATTGTGGAAGTCAGTGTGGTGATTCCTCAGGGATCTAGAACTAGAAATACCATTTGACCCAGCCATCCCATTACTGGGTATATACCCAAAGGACTATCAATCATGCTGCTATAAAGACACATGCACACGTATGTTTATTGCGGCACTATTCACAATAGCAAAGACTTGGAAGCAACCCAAATGTCCAACAATGATAGACTGGATTAAGAAAATGTGGCACTTATACGCCATGGAGTACTATGCAGCCATAAAATATGATGAGTTCATGTCCTTTGTAGGGACATGGATGAAATTGGAAATCATCATTCTCAGTAAACTATCGCAAGAACAAAAAACCAAACACCGCATATTCTCACTCATAGGTGGGAATTGAACAATGAGAACACATGGACACAGGAAGGGGAACATCACACTCTGGGGACTGTTGTGAGGTGGGGGGAGGGGGAGGGATAGCTTTAGGAGCTATACCTAATGCTAAATGACGAGTTAATGGGTGCAGCACACCAGCATGGCACATGTATACATATGTAACTAACCTGCACATTGTGCACATGTACTCTAAAACTTAAAGTATAATAATAATTAAAAAAAAAAAAAAGAATGCCTATCTATCTTTGGCTTATCTTCACCTGTTGTTAACATTTTGCCCCATTTGATTTGTCATTTGAGGAGATGATTAACCTTGAGGAAAATGTTTCCCTTATCTGAGCCTTGATTTTTATGTGCATAAAATGGAAGACTGAATGGATTACCCTTAGAGTGAAATGAAACCTTGTTGTTTGATGAGAAGTGATGGGTAAAGGATGAGGTAAGCCCTTGGTCAGTGGTCAAGGCACAGTTGCTGCCTCTTTCTCCAGCCTCATTTTCCATCATTCCTGCACATGAATTTGGGCTCTACTCAGTTCTGGCATCTCTCCTCCACCCCCTTCCCCAGGGTACCACGTATCATCCGCCCTCACACCTTGGCAGGTACTCTTCCGCAGATGCTCAGCTTTCACTTCATCCCATTTTCATTTCCTGGAGTCTCTGATCCATTTTGGGACTCATGGCTTATATTTCATAACAGGAGGCTTCAGTTTCCAAAGGCCTCTTCTGCAGATATGACTTGAACATTTCCTTACCTATCCTTTTCCTCGAAAACAGGATTAAACTGTGTGTGTGTTGGAGATGGGGGAGAATCATAAAGAAAAGTCATACATCCACATACCTTAGTACGAAGTTTTTCTTATGGATTCAGTGGTTCTTATTTACAGAAAATCCCAGCTTAGGAATTGCCAAATTAAAACAAGCAACCAAAACAAAGAAATAAGACCACCAGCAGCATTCATGCTCTGGTTCTCTCTGCTGGAGAACTAAGCAGCAAAGCTTAGAGGAAAGTACGTGAGATTGGGGATCAGAAAACCTGGATATCTATAACTGGCTGAGCAACGTGCAGATGAGAAAAGCGAGGTCCAGAGAGGGAGAGAGATGCACCCAAACCCATACAGCACAGAGCTGGGCTGGGAGGTTCATGCTGGGTGCCTACACTGCTGAAATGATCCAGCAGCTTTAACAGCTCTGTCTCCTGCTCAG
Organism: Pongo abelii; assembly: GCF_028885655.2. Taxonomy (NCBI): domain Eukaryota; kingdom Metazoa; phylum Chordata; class Mammalia; order Primates; family Hominidae; genus Pongo; species Pongo abelii. The sequence goes on from NC_071998.2 coordinate 108,302,299, forward strand.
CATTGTGCCCAGGGCTGGGCAAACCACCTGCACTTCTCATCTGGACTTTCAGCTGTACAGAAGCTTATCCTGATTAGCAACGCTTCCCTGTGTGAGTTTGCACACTCCTTGCCTCCAGAGACTGTAACCACTGTGAGATTGGGTGCTGAGGCTCCATTTTCTCACTGCCCAGCAGCATGGTTAGTAGGGTCGCTTATTCCATAAATACAGGCTAAACTACAATGGGGCTCAGTCTTGATGACATATGATGTAAATACCCTTGTATGACAATAAGAAAGTTGAGGTCCCAAGGGAGCACAGGCTTGCCAAGGTCACCAAGCTAGTTAATGGTGAGGTGTGGACTTGAGCACACATCTCCTGACTCTGAGTCCAACATTCTTTGCTCTATGGAGTACCATCTCGGACGAATATATGTTTAATTCTTCCCAGTAGTAACCTATTATATTAGCTAGATTATTACTTAATTCTGTAAAATGCCATCAGAATTGGCACACCTAAAACAATGATATACTGAAGGGTTATTTACTTGATCAAACATAGAATGCCTTGCATGACAAATAGACTCTTTTATTTATTTTTTGTTTGTGTTTTTTTTCCATTCTTTATTTTTATTTTTTTCCACAGTTTATTGGGGTACAGGTGGTATTTGGTTACATGAGTAAGTTCTTTAGTGGTGATTTCTGAGATTTTTGGTTCACCCATCACCTGAGCAGTATACACTGTACCCTATTTGTAGTCTTTTATCCCTCGCCCCCCTCCCAACCTTTCCCCCAAGTTCCCAAAGTCCATTGTATTCTTCTTATGCCTTTGCTCATCATAGCTTAGCTCCCACATATCAGTGAGAACATACGATGTTTGGTTTTCCGTTCCTGAGATACTTCATTTAGAATAATAGTCTCCAATCTCATCCAGGTTGCTGCAAATGCTGTTAATTCATTCCTTTTTATGGCCAAGTAGTATTCCATCATGTATATATATGACTGTTTCTTTATCCATTCATTGATTGATAGGCAACAAATAGACTTAGACAGAATGATCATATATGATATGGGGTTAGACTTTATTTTCACAGAGCATGGTGAATTTGTACACATGCATCCTGGACCAGACATACAGGTGAGGGTAACATATCAATGGTTTAAGGCACGAGTCAGCTAAGTTTCATGGGTGAAATCTGAACTAGCACCTGTTTTTAAAAATAACGTTTATTAGAAAATATTTATGTCCATTCATCTATGTGTTGCCTATGGCAGGTTTCACACAGTCTAACAACAAAGTTGAGTACGTCCAACAGGGACAGGAAGGCCTGCAAAGCTGAAAATGTTTATTAATTGGCCACTTACAGAAAAATGTTGCTGGCTCCTTATTTAGGAAATCCTACCGGACACACATATCTTGGTCTCTCCACCTCTGTTTCTCCATCCCTTTGCCTTTTTCTCCTTCCTTCCACTCTCCATATTGATGGCTACAGTTCTTTGCTTTGGGAAGAGGTTCTACTTGGAAATACCAGACACCCCTCCAAAATAGTCCCATTCTCCTTACAAAGAGCCTAAAGCTTAGGAAAGACAAAGTACTTCCAAAGTGTACATCAAATCTCTTTCATAATGGATCCTATTGCTGAAAATGGGATTTGAGCTGATTTAGTTTGGAGCTCAGAATGTTTTGAAGGGGAATAAAATATTAGAAGACAGAACAAATATTTCTTGGGCATCTTTGGGTAAGACCCAGCACCTTCCACTGGGTGCTTACTCTGTGAGGCAGGTGTCAACAGCTCCATTTTATGCAAAGGGAAGCACCCACAGGTTAAAATCCACACAGGGTCACATGGAAGGGATGACAAGGTGAGGTCAGGACTCACAGCTGGGTCTGGCTGAATCTAATGCCAGTCCTATTTCTCTCATGGGATATGCTAAGAAAGAGATCTATGTACAAACACTTGTTAGAGATTTCCTCTCTCCTTCTCTTCCATACCCCACTCCCCAGCACTAGCCTTCAGTGTAACCTTTTCTGCCATGCAGCCTTCTGGCCTGGTTACATCGTTCCCAGATGGCACGCAGGATAGTCACACTCAAAGAACTCAGGCAGAGTGTGCTTTTCACCACCAAGGCCCTCTTGCCACTGCTGGGCATGGCCTTCCTGGTGGCCTTGAAGTAGAAAAATAGGGCGAGGTAAGGCCCCAGCTCTGTTTACCAGGAGCAGGAAAAAGAAGGGAAGAAGAGAGCAGGCCCTTTTCCAGCAGGCAGGCGTAAAGCGAGATAAAACAAGAGGGGGCAGGCAGAAAAGCAGCCTCCATCCTGAACACCTATAAGCCAAACACTGTGCAAGTGTTTCTTTCATCCATTCACTCATCATTCATTCATTCATTCAAAATATTCACCCAGTGCCTACTATGAGCCCATCCCCCTGTGCTTGGTTTTGAGGACAAAACTGGACACAAATGACAATGTGTCTATGCTCGTGAAGTTTCCAGTTCAGTGGAGGACACAAATAGTACTCAGGAAGCATATCAGTAAATGTAAAATTATAGTGGTTACCAAGTCTACAAAGGGGGTACAGCACAGCATCTGGTATAGAATGAGACAGGGAAATTAACTCAGGTATGGACAGCTTTGCAGAAAATATGCCATTTAAGTGGAGGTCTCACGTGACGGGGGGCAGGTGAATGAGTCAAACGGCAGGGAAGAGCATTCCAGGAGACAAATGTTGTGAAGGCTGTGGCAGGACAGATGCAGGAGTGCTGGGGAAGAGGCCCTGGGGGAGAGGTGGGGTGGGGAGGGAAGGAGCAGACAGAGCCCTGGGGAGAGAGGCAGGGCAAGATCACTCAGGATTGCAGGTGTGTAGGGAGTTTCCATTTCATCCTGAAAGCAAAAGGAAAGCACTGAAAGCTTCTAAGAGGAGAAACAACATGATCCCTATTTACATTTGTAAAGATGATCACTCTGGCTACATGATTGAGAATGGGCTGGAAGACAGCAAGGGAGACTTTTAGCAAGAGAGGACTTTTAGCAGTTTTAAAGCAAAGGATGCAGGTGGCAGGGACTAGGATGGCAGCAGTGGAGAAGGGGAGAATTTGTTGGCAGAAGTTGAAGTTATAAAGGAGATACTCATTATTTTAATCTCCACAATGACCCTGTGAAGGAGATGTAGTGACTGCATTTTAAAGATGGGAATTTGAGAATACTGGTTCATGTCCCATGGACGAAAAGAGGCAGAGCTATGTCTGAGACTCAGGCAACTTCCCAGCCTCAACTCTTTCAGGAAGCCCTCCCATATTTAGCTGCTGTTTATCCTGTCTTCCTTCTCCCAAAGCTGGGATAATCTGAAACACTCAGTTCAATAACTTTGTCTTCCAAAATCTTCTAACATCTGAAACAGTCTGAACTGCAGTGCAGGGCCCCTAACCAGTGCTGATCGAGTTGCTTCTGAGCACTCCTCTTAAATCTCTACTTAGAGATTGAAAATGTGAGACTCAGAGACCAGCAGGGAATTGGCCAAGGCCACACAGAAACGTGGTGGCAAAGCCAGGACTGAAAATCACTGTTCCTGTCACACATAGATAGCCCCAAAGACTCAACTTCCTTCTGAGTACTTCAAAGATGGTAAAGTTGAATGTCTTTATCAAAGCCCACATGCCTCGAGATTTGGAAAACACAGCTCAGCTCCTATTTTTCAGATAGACCTGAAATGGTTACAGTGAATTCATATGGAGTCCCAAATGCTATTAGATGACCATTCTCAACTAGCACAAGGAACTGCCTTTCCTGGTACTTTTATCTCTTTCTTCCCCTACCTCCTTGAACTTCATCATCTCTTCTGTGTCACAGCTGGGCTGGCTCACACACCCCTGGGCAGACTGCAGGGAACTGCTGAGTCATTGCCTTTGCTAAAGAGGAGCTGAAATGATGATGGCAGAGGAACAGGAGAGGACTGGGATGTTACAGGTCCAGGCAGGCCTGGGGGTGTAGGGAAGAAAGAACCCATCAGCACAGCCAAAGGGGACAACAGAACCATTCTAGTGTCACAGCTAGAACCTAAAGGAGAGAAACAGGAAAGGGGAGTGGCACTGGACATGGGGGAGGTAAACAGGGTGCAAAGGAAGCTGAAGCTGGAAGCCAGGTACATCCCAATAACAGGAGATTCTCAGAAATATGCCGCATGTCCCATTCACACACAAGTAAGAAGAGATCTTAGAGATCCACTCATCCACTCTCCCATGTTTCAGATTGAAAAACAGAGATCTGGATAACAAAAGAGACTTTACTAAGGTCACACAGTGAGTTGGTAGCAGATCTGAGACTCCCTTCCTGTCCCCACAGTAAATCCAATGGTCCTTGTCAGCAACTTCACTCTGCCACAATTTCTCTCCCTCCCTATCTCCACCTGAATGCTTTGCAGGTATCAAGTAATTTTAATCTTTAGAACAACTCTCCATGCTTTCATCTTAATATCCTCATTTTACGACTTAGGGAATTGATGCACAGAGATGTTAAGTTCCATGATTAATATGACATTGCCAGTAAGTGGGGGGGCTGGGATTTGAACCCACGTAACCTACCACCAGAATCCATGCTTTTAGTACTATGCTCTGTTGCTCTTATATCACCAAGGGCTCCTGGACCTCCCTTGGCTCACCTCTGTCCTGTGCCTTTTTCCCATTAAGTCAGTGAATGCTGAAGGCACCCTAACTCCTGCCCAAACTATATGAAACAGAAAAAAACGGATCACAGCCCTTTCATGATGAATTGTGGTACTTGCAGACTGAGACTTTGGGTTCTAAGTTCATTTGCCTAGAACAAAGATGTTGCAGAACCAAATTCACTCTCTGTATTCAACAACAAAAAATTATAGCTGCAGCAGCAACAGCAACAACCTAACAACATGAAACACAGTATTAAGAAAGCTATCCCTGTGATCCTGCAAAAAGGGTAGGGTAATTTATGCTCACTGAATCTAAGCATTCAATTCCTTCCATATTCTCTCAGTTCCCTTCCTTGTTGTCTCCTTTTCTTTTAGCATTTATCACCATCTAATAGATTTGTATTTTGATATAATATAAACCCCACAAGAGTAGGAATTTTAAATTGTTGTTTGGTTTGTGTCCCCACTGCCTAGAAGAGTGGCAGGCATGTAGTTGGTGCAGAACAAATATTTGTGGTATGTATGAAAGGAAGAAAGAAAGGAGGGAGAGAGGAAGGGAAAGAGGGAGGGAGGGAGGGAGAAAGGGAAGAAGAGAGGAAGGAAGGGAGGGAGGAGAGGAGAAGAGACGAAAGGAAAGGAAAGAGGGAAGAAGGGAGGGAGAGAGGGAGGAAAGAATGAAAGGATGGAAGGAGAGAGAAAGAAAGGAGTTGCTGGGTTAAATCATTCATCTCGAGGCCTGTAGCTTGCTTTTGCTTTTCTAAGTTGAACTCCAATTTATGGGGGACATGCTCAGTGATGAATGTTTTTCCAATTATCTATAAATAGCCCAGGCCTGCTGAGGGGACCCATTGACTTCCCCAGCCCTAATTCTGGCTGCTGGATTGTGTGAGGGAGAAGACCAGTCAAGAATCATCAATCTTCAACTTCTAAATCTCCAATGCAGATTCCTGGAAGCTGAGGATTGCTTCTCAGTTTTCTGGCTAAGATCAAGTGGAGAAAGCTGAGGAGTGGGAAGGAGTGAGAGGCAGATCCCATTTTTCCAGTGGCTACAGAGGCTGCAAACCCTTCCCATGTCATGTGTCAATGGAAACACTCCTCCCACGTGGGGCTTTTCAGTGAAAGATGCCAGAGGTGAAGAGATAGGAAAAACAACAATGAGAACTGAACTGACATTAATAATATCTGACTTATTTTGCTTTTAGCAACCACCGGACACCATAAATTTTTTACATAGGTTAACCAAAATTCATCCACAACCCCATGAGGCAGTTACAAGGTCTAGCTTGTAGATGAAAAACTGAGGCTTACAGAAGGCAAATAACTTGCCTAAGAGCCAAAGGAGCACACAGAAGCTATGGAGATCTGTGCTCTTGCAGTGTCCACCGTGCATGGATAGAATGCATGCAGCATGGTTTGTGAGAAAGGTTCCTCCTCCTCCTTCTCCCTGCCCCAGCTACTTCTCAGCCCACCTCTTTGTGGAGGTAGGAGAGAAGGGCCAGGTTCCCTGCCACATGACCTGGACTTGTTTGTCACAGGACCTTCTTTTCAGTGGGTGGTTAAAGCCCATGGATGGATCTGCCCTTTATCACTGGCATGGAATCCATGTTTGTACCCCAGGAGGGTCTCTTCCAAGAATGCAATCTCAAACTGGCTGCTTTCCCATCCTTATGGACAATCCAAGATGAAGAATTACATTCACAGGCAATTGCCTGAAATATGCTATGTTTTCCCTTCAGAGCACGTTGAATCATCAGGGAATGATGGATCTTGGCCACAGGTTTTAGACCTTTGTGGAGTCCTGCTTCAGCATTTGGCCATCTCCCTACATTGAGTGCCATTGTGAGAAATAATTATGCACCAATACTGAATTTTATCTGTTGAAGAAACTGTCTAGAAAGGCACATGGTATCTTATTTATACATACCAAGTAGAGGACTTTATCTCTGGTCTGGTAAGTAAAATTTCCTGAACAAATGCTTGATTCTTTTCCATTAACCCTGTACATTTTATTTCTGAGTATGTTTCCCTTTACACTTTGGCTGCCAGGAATTTCTTACTTAAATTGCCAGCCTCTTCTAAGAACTACAAAACAGTATGGCAGGGATTATTCTACATCAACCCAACCTGGGTTTGAATAATTTTCCTTATTCTTATTTTCATATTAATATGATTAGTTATTTCATTTCCTGTTTTGAATTTTTAAAAATCTGCATAAACCAAAAACAATTCACGATATTTTTTGAGGAATAACGTAGGACAGAAAGCAAATAAAGAATAAGCCAGGAAAAGGATATACTGAAGGTCACCCATGTAGCCAGGGCAGCAGATAACTAAGCTCAGTTTTAACCAGATTGGGACCAGGTTAGAGAAGATTTAGGATTTGCTAGTGAACACAAAATCTGATTTCCAGGATTTCCTTCTACAAACTCTGGTTCTGGAACCTTCCAAGGACACTATTACCTTTGCTGCGGCGGCGACTGCGGTACTGCTCCGTGTAGAATGTCAGCTGCGTTTCATCATCTGCCTCTGAGCCCGACGTCCCCTTGGCTCTCCCAAAGCTGATTCCTCCTGTGAGTAAGCACAATCTATCAATCAGCCTCCCAGGCCTCCAGAAGTTTGTGAGATTCCTCAACCATCCCAGAGATTAGCAATCCCATCCCCAGACTTCTCTCCGTAAATCCCAAGCAACCCAGGAGTCAGTGTGATAAATGGAAGGAGTTCATGCTCTGCAGTGAAGCAGATTTTGGGTCCAAGCATGACTCAGCAGCTTCTGGGCTGTGTGACCTTGAAGGGAAAACACACCTTTCTGAGCCCTGGGTTCTGTCTCTCTAAAATAGGGATAAAACTATTCACCTTGTGAGATTGCTTTGAAGATTAAAGGAGATGTAAATATAAAATACCTG